>NC_134481.1:34338733-34663733 GCF_964194025.1 Convolutriloba macropyga | reverse complement strand
TCCCTCAGAATCAAGTTGCTGGACTTGGTTTTCCATTTCTCTCAATATTCAAAGTGGGTAAAGTATTAGAGTTGGTCAGGTTGATGGACCTGGCCTGATTTTGGCACTTTTCCCTCAGAATCAAGTTGCTGGACTTGGTTTTCCATTTCTCTCAATATTCAAAGTGAGTAAAGTTTTAGAGTTGGTCAGGTTGCTGGACCTGGCCTGATTTTGGCACTTTTCCCTCAGAATCAAGTTGCTGGACTTGGTTTTTTAATTCTCTTAATATTCAAAGTGAGTTAAGTATTAGAGTTGGTCAGGTTGCTGGACCTGGCCTGATTTTGGCAATTTTCCCTCAGAATCAAGTTGCTGGACTTGGTTTTCCGTTTCTCTCAATATTCAAAGTGAGTAAAGTATTAGAGTTGGTCAGGTTGCTGGACCTGGCCTGATTTTGGCACTTTTCCGTCAGAATCAAGTTGCTGGACTTGATTTTCAATTTCTCTCAATATTCAAAGTGAGTTAAGTATTAGAGTTGGTCAGGTTGCTGGACCTGGCCTGATTTTGGCACTTTTCACTCAGAATCAAGTTGCTGGACTTGGTTTTCCGTTTCTCTCAATATTCAAAGTGAGTAAAGTATTAGAGTTGGTCAGGTTGCTGGACCTGGCCTGATTTTGGCACTTTTCCCTCAGAATCAAGTTGCTGGACTTGGTTTTCCGTTTCTCTCAATATTCAAAGTGAGTTAAGTATTAGAGTTGGTCAGGTTGCTGGACCTGGCCTGATTTTGGCACTTTTCCCTCAGAATCAAGTTGCTGGACTTGGTTTTCCGTTTCTCTCAATATTCAAAATGAGTAGAGTATTAGAGTTGGTCAGGTTGCTGGACCTGGCCTGATTTTGGCATTTTTTCCTCAGAATCAAGTTGCTGGACTTGGTTTCCAATTTCTCTCAATATGCAAAGTGAGTAAAGTATTAGAGTTGGTCAGGTTGATGGACCTGGCCTGATTTTGGCACTTTTCCCTCAGAATCAAGTTGCTGGACTTGGTTTTCCATTTCTCTCAATATTCACAGTGAGTAAAGTTTTAGAGTTGGTCAGGTTGCTGCACCTGGCCTGATTTTGGCATTTTTCTCTCAGAATCAAGTTGCTGGACTTGGTTTTCCATTTCTCTCAATATTCAAAGTGAGTTAAGTATTAGAGTTGGTCAGGTTGCTGGACTTGGCCTGATTTTGGCATTTTTCCCTCAGAATCAAGTTGCTGGACTTGGTTCTCCGTTTCTCTCAATATTCAAAGTGAGTAAAGTATTAGAGTTGGTCAGGTTGCTGGACCTGGCCTGATTTTGGCACTTTTCCGTCAGAATCAAGTTGCTGGACTTGATTTTCCATTTCTCTCAATATTCAAAGTGAGTTAAGTATTAGAGTTGGTCAGGTTGTTGGACCTGGCCTGATTTTGGCACTTTTCCCTCAGAATCAAGTTGCTGGACTTGGTTTTCCGTTTCTCTCAATATTCAAAGTGAGTAAAGTATTAGAGTTGGTCAGGTTGCTGGACCTGGCCTGATTTTGGCAATTTTCCCTCAGAATCAAGTTGCTGGACTTGGTTTTCCGTTTCTCTCAATATTCAAAGTGAGTTAAGTATTAGAGTTGGTCAGGTTGCTGGACCTGGCCTGATTTTGGCACTTTTCCCTCAGAATCAAGTTGCTGGACTTGGTTTTCCGTTCCTCTCAACATTCAAAGTGAGTAGAGTATTAGAGTTGGTCAGGTTGCTGGACCTGGCCTGATTTTGGCATTTTTTCCTCAGAATCAAGTTGCTGGACTTGGTTTCCAATTTCTCTCAATATGCAAAGTGAGTAAAGTATAGAGTTGGTCAGGTTGATGGACCTGGCCTGATTTTGGCACTTTTCCCTAAGAATGAAGTTGCTGGACTTGGTTTTCCATTTCTCTCAATATTCACAGTGAGTAAAGTTTTAGAGTTGGTCAGGTTGCTGCACCTGGCCTGATTTTGGCATTTTTCCCTCAGAATCAAGTTGCTGGACTTGGTTTTCCATTTCTCTCAATATTCAAAGTGAGTTAAGTATTAGAGTTGGTCAGGTTGCTGGACCTGGCCTGATTTTGGCATTTTTCCCTCAGAATCAAGTTGCTGGACTTGGTTTTCCATTTCTCTCAGTAATCAAAGTGAGTTAAGTATTAGAGTTGGTCAGGTTGCTGGACCTGGCCTGATTTTGGCACTTTTCCCTCAGAATCAATTTTGCTGGACTTTGTTTTCAGTTTCTCTCAATATTCAAAGTGAGTTAATTATTAGAGTTGGTCAGGTTGCTGGACCTGGCCTGATTTTGGCACTTTTCCCTCAGAATCAAGTTGCTGGACTTGGTTTTCCGTTTCTCTCAATATTCAAAGTGAGTAATGTATTAGAGTTGGTCAGGTTGCTGGACCTGGCCTGATTTTGGCACTTTTCCCTCAGAATCAAGTTGCTGGACTTGGTTTTCAATTTCTCTCAATATGCAAAGTGAGTAAAGTATTAGAGTTGGTCAGGTTGCTGGACCTGGCCTGATTTTGGCACTTTTTCCTCAAAATCAAGTTGCTGGACTTGGTTTTCAATTTCTCTCAATATGCAAAGTGAGTAAAGTATTAGAGTTGGTCAGGTTGCTGGACCTGGCCTGATTTTGGCACTTTTCCCTCAGAATCAAGTTGCTGGACTTGGTTTTCCATTTCTCTCAATATTCAAAGTGAGTAAAGTTTTAGAGTTGGTCAGGTTGCTGGACCTGGCCTGATTTTGGCATTTTTCCCTCAGAATCAAGTTGCTGGACTTGGTTTTCAATTTCTCTCAATATGCAAAGTGAGTAAAGTATTAGAGTTGGTCAGGTTGCTGGACCTGGCCTGATTTTGGCACTTTTCCCTCAGAATCAAGTTGCTGGACTTGGTTTTCCATTTCTCTCAATATTCAAAGTGAGTAAAGTTTTAGAGTTGGTCAGGTTGCTGGACCTGGCCTGATTTTGGCATTTTTCCCTCAGAATCAAGTTGCTGGACTTGGTTTTCCATTTCTCTCAATATTCAAAGTGAGTTAAGTATTAGAGTTGGTCAGGTTGCTGGACCTGGCCTGATTTTGGCACTTTTCCCTCAGAATCAAGTTGCTGCACTTGGTTTTCCGTTTCTCTCAATATTCAAAGTGAGTAAAGTATTAGAGTTGGTCAGGTTGCTGGACCTGGCCTGATTTTGGCACTTTTCCCTCAGAATCAAGTTGCTGGACTTGGTTTTCCGTTTCTCTCAATATTCAAAGTGAGTAAAGTATTATAGTTGGTCAGGTTGCTGGACCTGGCCTGATTTTGGCACTTTTCCCTCAGAATCAAGTTGCTGGACTTGGTTTTCCATTTCTCTCAATATTCAAAGTGAGTTAAGTATTAGAGTTGGTCAGGTTGCTGGACCTGGCCTGATTTTGGCACTTTTACCTCAGAATCAACTTGCTGGAATTGGTTTTCCATTTCTCTCAATATTCAAAGTGAGTTAAGTATTAGAGTTGATCAGGTTGCTGGACCTGGCCTGATTTTGGAACTTTTCCCTCAGAATCAATTTGCTGGACTTGGTTTTCCGTTTCTCTCAATATTCAAAGTGAGTAAAGTTTTAGAGTTGGTCAGGATGCTGGACCTGGCCTGATTTTGGCACTTTTCCCTCAGAATCAATTTGCTGGACTTGGTTTTCCATTTCTCTCAATATTCAAAGTGAGTAAAGTATTGAGTTGGTGAGGTTGCTGGACCTGGCCTGATTTTGGCACTTTTCCCTCAGAATCAAGTTGCTGGACTTGGTTTTCTATTTCTCTCAATATTCAAAGTGAGTAAAGTTTTAGAGTTGGTCAGGTTGCTGGACCTGGCTTGATTTTGTTACTTTTCCCTCAGAATCAAGTTGCTGGACTTGGTTTTCCGTTTCTCTCAATATTCAAAGTGAGTAAAGTATTAGAGTTGGTCAGGTTGCCGGACCTGGCCTGATTTCGGCACTTTTCCCTCAGAATCAAGTTGCTGGACTTGGTTTTCCATTTCTCTCAATATTCAAAGTGAGTAAAGTTTTAGAGTTGGTCAGGTTGCTGGACCTGGCCTGATTTTGGCACTCTTCCCTCAGAATCAAGTTGATATTTTTAGATTTCATTCACTCTGTTTTCCAGATCACATGCTTTCTTGGAAAGTGGATTGGTCCATGCTCGCCCAGTGTGATTCTTTCGCTGTGAAACATTTCGTGGAAACGTCTGACAGGAAAGCCATGACATGCGTCGAGCCCATGAGAGAGAGTCTCCTACTTCGAAAGCTAGAAAACGATGCTATCTGGAGGGATGTCTACAAAACTGTTTCGAGTGCCTATAAGAATTTATCGCCACATTTTCTGATATGCCACGACCAATACGGTGGGTATCGGCTTACTTACACCGGGAAAACTGTTGTGCAGCCTCCTTTTGTGTTTAGAAGAAATCCAGTTGGTTTCATAAGACCAATCTCTGATGGCGTGGTTACAAACCTTTCTGTAACGACCTCAGAGCGAACTGGTGATCAGCTGTTAATGCTCGGACCTATTAGATTTGTAAACTCTGACTGTAACCCGAACTGTCAATACGATCTAAGTAGTGATTTGGGAATTGTACAACTTCGAGCCATAAAGAAAATCAAACCAGGAGATGAATTGTTTGTCAAATATGGAGCTGAGTTCTTCGATTATAATTGCTGTCTTTGTCGAACCTGTAATTTGAAGTCAAGATTGGATCAGGAGGATATTGCTTTTGATATAGTGTTTGAGTGTCTTCTACAAGATTTTTGCACGGAAGTTGTTAATCAAATGCATGAAGAACAAGAGAACAACCAATCACCTCAGAATTCAAAGCGCCGTCGAATTAAAGGCCGAGAACTGATAGAGATTTTCAATAATCTCGCTAGCAGCCCATTGAGTTGTGATGGATCTCCTGAAACCTTTCGCTATTTGCAAAACGATTTTTCCAACAGAAATTGCTCTCCTAATAAACTTTCATCTTGTGATACTCTAGAAGAGCTTAACGATGCGGGTGCCAACAATTCTGATAGTTCTGATGATACCATTGTAGCTGGATGGGAGCAAGGTGTTCCCGATTCTGTGTCCCCATCGCGCCAAAGTACTAGTGACTCTAGAAATTCTAAATTTCTTCGAGCTCCATCACCATTGCGACAACAGGTGTCTTTTAGCTGTTCAGTATCTGCTATTACAGTGGACCATTCGACTACTTTTTTGCGGGAAGATAATCAGAAAAACACACTTGAAGAAACACTTTTTCCAGGCAGCAAGACGAGCACTAAAGACGCGTCTGCTTTAGCTAGCCTATTTTGCTCCAAATTTAATTTATCTGATGAGTGCAGCAGCATTTTTTTTTCGATAGTAAAGGCACTTTTACCGGAGCAAAATAATTTCCCTTCTGGTTTTTCGCATATCAAAAACGTCAAAAATCAGTTCAGCAGCTCACTACGTGTCCTGGATAAGAAACCAGAACATACGTTTTGTGTTCTGACGTTCCGTTTGCAGTTAGCAGATATTATTAAACGATCGCTGCGTGAAATATTTTCCTTTTCCGAAACTCGCAGACTCGACCCTAGTAAGGACTTCAATCCAACTATTTGCCCTATTGCCCAAGTGAACGCCGACAATTCTGTTGTCACTAATTTAATTTTTTTTACTGACGGTGTTAACATTAAGAAGTCTACGTTTAAAAAAGAACTCTGGACATATGGGTTCAAATTGCTGATCTACCCCCAAAATTGCGACTATCGAGAAAAAAATATTGTTCTTGCAGCATTGGTTGTTAGTGACACTGTCCCTTCATGGAGTGAAATTGTCCCTAATTTGAGGGATGAAATTGCTACAGGACTTTTAATTGAAATCGATGAAACGTTGAGTTACAAACTTTTCTTCAAAGGTCGACTTCTGATTTCTGACTTGGGTGCTAAAAACCAACTGCTCAATATGATGAAATTCAATGGTTTCTACGGGTGCCACTATTGTACAGCGAAAGGCGTTACAATAGGAAAAACTCACGCGTACTATCCGTTCGAACAACAAGGTGCAATAAGAGAGCCTTCCATTAATAATTCTTATATACAGACAGCGGAGACTCTAAGCGTAAAAGAGGTAACTAATGTTGTTGGAGTTAAGGGTAGAAGTGCTTTTTCGGATATCATCGATGGCTTGCCAATCACTGCACCCATCGAGTATATGCACTGCGTTCTAATTGGTGTTTTTCCAGCTGTCCTAAAATTGTGCTATCAATCACTCTCCGGGCCAAGTAATGAGACAATTTCAATTCTCATCTCCGAATTGTCATGTCCCAGAGAAATGATATCTTTTTCTCGAAAAATTCGACCACTCGAAGAGATGTCTCAGTACAAAGCCAACGAAATGTTAAATTGGTTATTATATTTAAGCCCAATTGTTTTCTTTGAGAGAATCGGAGATGTATTGTACAATCACCTAACTAATTTAGTTTTTGGAATTATGCTTCTTCTGGAATCAAGCAGAAATGAAAATGTAACAAAAGCAAAGTTTTTTTGGACCAGTTTTGTCAAGAAATTGTGTCGGTTCACGGAGACGAAGCAAAAATCGAAACAATTAATGTGCATAATTTGAGACATTTGCCGGACCAAGTCCAAAGGCTGGGGCCACTACATTGTCAGTCGGCAATGAGTTTTGAAGCGGCGAATCGGTCCCTGGGAGAAGTTTTCAGCGGTGCGACTTCCGAGTGCGAAATAATTTGAGAAGATTGCTCCAACGTCATAAGTTATCCGAAGTAGATATTAAGGACGAAAGACTGGAACCACTGTTTTCAAAGCTCTCCAAAAACACTAGCGAAGAAGCTGGACCAAACGAGTTTGTTGAAACAGAAGCTCTCATTCAGGGTAGAGAATTATATCCTAACGCAGTTTTCTCAAACCGTCACTTACATAAAAATGTGTGCTTCGACTCGCCAGCCTACAAAAGGTCGAAGTTAGGAAACTGTTTTGTCAGCTTCTTTTACGAGAATCAAACAGTATTTGGCCAAATCCAGTACTTCATCAAATTTTTGTGTCCTCCTTTTTTCGGGAAAACATTTGCGAACATTCAAAAGTTTTCAGTCGTTAAAGAGATTGGACCTGTTGAGAGTTATTTCTATCAAGTAGAGCCCACTGAAGAAGAAAACCTTATACCTGTTGAAAATTTGCAAAAAGTGTTTTGAATAAAACTGTCGGAAGAAACAAGTGCAGTGTCTAATAAAAACTTTTTCGTCATTAAACTGTCTGATGCATTTGAGCATTCTTGAAAATCTGATTTCCAAAAACTTCTTTGAACCTAAATTTAATCTTTCATTTCTATGGAGTTATCTTTTGTCTAATTATCCATATTTGAAGCTATAACCAATTAAAAAATTTTTTGAGTGCGGCGCGTTTTGTTTCTGTTCTCATCTCATTTTTTGACCAATTGTTTTTCTAATTTCTATTAGGGAAAATAAATGCGGACGTAACACATTGAAATTGATGCATTAAACGCTATTTATATACCTCCAAAGCTCTTAAAGTCGGCGTGGACTTTTTTCAGGGGAAAATTGTAAAACTTCCAGTAAAACTGATTTATCATTTCCATATCTCATCACTGTTTTTGTATTTCAGAGGAGCTATTTAGTGATAGGCGACTCAAACCTTCGAGACGCAATGGTGTACATTGAACAAGATGAAGAGCTGCAATTCTATAGGTAAAATATTTCTTTAATCAGTGATGATTTTTCTTGAATATTTCTTTAATCTTATTTCTTTAATCTAAACTTTTCCAATCATCAACTTAAAGCAATTTTTTGCAGCGCTGAGTATGAACCACTAGGTGGTCGAAGTTGCAGAGATCTTATTCATCTGGCGAACTATGCATCCAACTTTAGCCACATTCTCGTAATAGTTGGCGACAACGATGTTAACTTTCGCTCAGTGGACTTCATTCTCGATAAATACAAGGAATTTATTGATGCTGTTTGGCCATCGAAGGTCAAAATTACGGGACACATGAGGCGAAAAGACTTGGATCCAATCGTTGTTTCCAACAATAATGCTTATTTGAGCCAGGAACTTGTTGTGCATTATAAAAGTGCCAAAATGGTTAAGTGGCATGACTTTGACGATGATTCCCCCTTCCATTTTTATAGATTCGGAGAGGGGTATCGCCATTTGGCGGCTCTCATTTTATCAGTGTTCAAAGAATTTGATGAATCATGGTAAAATTTAGCTGCAAATTTTTTGCTGAAGATTTTTTTAAGTTTATTCTCTAATCGTGATTTTCGAAAAACTGTCTGCGTAAGTTCGAACTTTCTGAGTTTCTGCATTATGAAATGATTTTTTCGTTCTTTTTGATTTTTTTGCATGAAATTTTTCGTCTCTCAACTTTCTCGCACAGCACTTCGTTCCGTTGACAGAGCAGTTGTTTTTACCAACCTCATTTTTTTCGAAGGTTTTGTCTCGCCTTGTCTGGCTTTTTGTCAAGTTTGCTGGTAATTTTGATCATTTCCTTGAAAAAGTATAACTCTAACTATTAAGTGCAGCAAAAAATTGCAGCTAAATTGAAGTCTACGAGCACTTTACATGATAAATTTGTTTTTGTGAATTTGTTTAATGTATAAGAAAATCACACTGTTTCATTTTCCATTTGATATCATCTGTGTTAAATTTTTGTTGCATGCACTGGTGTGAACTTGAGAACCTTTTTCAATGTTGATGAATTGCTCTCAAACAAAGTCTGTAGCAATTAAATTGGTCCTGCGTTCATTTTCAGTCCGGCTGGACCGATTTTCAGTCTTGTCCTATTTGGGTTTTTGTCGTGACGGGGTAAAGAGTTAATTATAGCTGCGAAGCTGTAAGCTGAGCAAAGCTATATTGCGGTGCTATTGGTTTTTTTTTGTTTCGTCGTCTGACGCCTTTTTTTCGTTTTACATTTGTTCACACAGCAAAGCTGAGAAAGTCAAGTTTTCTGAATGACTTCTTCCTCTCACTAACGGCATTTGCGCGCGTGACGTCATTTCTTTTTCGCTTTTGCAAAAGTTTCTAGGTTGTTTGCGTGATTAGATTTGATCATACGTGACTTACCTCACTCAATAAAATGACTTTTGCACTTTAAAACTTAAGTTTAATTTGAATTTGTTCAAGGTCAAAGGAACTCATATGTGCAGTAAAGGTCCATAATTAGAGGCTTCTGCGGGGAGAATTTAAACAAGCTTTTAATTTATCGCTGAATGTTTTTACCTAGTTTTTTAGAGGCGTCAATTTTTCAATTTAGATCTGTATCTGTTTCTATCTCTATTATATGGCACGCAGGTCTATTCTTTCGCAGTTATTCCGGCAATCTGCCGGCTATGTTTAACTCTTTAACCCGTCAGGACGAATTCGAATGCCAGACCGAAAGTCGATATGTCCAGGCCGTCCCAGACGGAAAGTGCCTATGTCCAGACTTTCGTGCGTTCATCGTGCGTTGAAAAGTCCTCGTGTCCAAACTTTCGTGCGTTCAAAATTGCCTATGTCCAGACTATCGTGCGTTAAAAATTGGGGTCTTTCCCATTATAGCCCCTCCGTGAAATTATAGCCCCCCCCATTATGGTATAATTACCATGATTGGGGGGGGGCTATAGGTTACATGCCCACTAAGCTGGGGGGCTATAATGGGAATGACCCAAAAATTGCATATGTCCAGACTTTGAGAGCAGTTCGCTGGACTGTAGTCGGCTATGTTCTATTCTGCACCGCAGTTTGTTCTATAACAAAACTTTGCTTGTTCTTAGAATGAAGTGTGAATTTTGCAATTTAATTTTGCTTCAAATTAGTTATTTTCAACTTAATCTTTAGTTTTATTATTAACCTCTTTGTCAAATTCAACTTGCGCGTTTGATTCTGTTTTTAGTGAATTTCATGTTTTTTCGCTGATGCTTGCAAATTTTGGGCTTTCTGGATAATTTGTTTTCAACCTATGTGTTGTTCGGCATCTGTGAACCTTCCGATGTCTGCAACGTTCACAATTCGAGACGATGGCACCTCTTCCTGGCCGACATGTGTTGACGGCTGCCGTCGGCGAACCCAGTTCAGGAGGCAGGTATCGAGTACCTTCAACCAGTGAATGCAATTTTCTCGACAAAATGCGAATGGCGAATCAGGAATGCAGAATGAGGAGTGCATAATTAACAAACTAATATAGAAAGCTAAAACAAACTAGAAAACATGTTATTTAAGTGTTATTGGAACATTTTTTTTAGATAATACTTCCAAAGTATGTTAATAACAAATTAATTAATAGCAATTTGATTTTTACATTGCCTATAGCGTTTTTTTTACCAAAAACCATTAGAAATGAGTTGAGCAAAGCTGATTCCCAAAGCTGATTCCCATGATGTGCAGAGTAAAATCAGCATAATGGCACATCCTATACATAGTTTTTACAGACAAAAGGGTCATTATGTTCAGAGAGAATTCAGAATTTTATCATGAATATTACTATGAAATGTCTAATAAGTGCCATGATCAGAACTCTTGACAGAGTAAAAATCAGAATGGATTTACTATGATTCAGTGCTGAAAGTGTATGTGACTCAGATCCGGGACTGCTCTTTCTCTCTACTTGTTTAGGGGTCACTTGACGTCTGGATGCAAACGCGATAGAACTGGGGTCTTTATTTTCTTCCTGTTCCACAAATATGCAATGACCGAGTTTCTAACTCTTGCATCAAATGTGCCAAACTCTCTGATTACATTTGTGGTTGATGATCGTTTCAAGAAAATGGACCAAGCGGGAGTGTCTAATAGATCCCCTCTAAATTTCGTTCAAATGTGCTCTTCTTTCTTGAAATTTTAACTTGTGTTACCTGTTCGGCGAACAGGATAGGCCAATTCATCGTCTATAGGGTTTCTTTCTCGCTTCATTGCTTCGTAGGTTGCAGAGATTTTTGCGTTTTCTCACTCAACGTGGCTACCGCATTTGTATTCTCAGGCGGCGTCTATAAGATTAGCGTCAACACCGTTTGCAATTGAATAGAACTTTAACACTTTTTCGTAGGACAATTGACATGATTTTGTACAAATTTTCATTAAGAGAATTTTCCGTTTTGTGCCAATATGTGTAATTCGCAAAGCGAAACTCCAGTTGTTCTTTGATACAAGATTCGAAGGCAATAATTGATTACGGGTAGATTGGGTTATATTTGATATGGGTTTTGAGGTTCCTTTTCTCTCATGCAGAGAATTTGGCTGTGGGTTGTCGAATGATTTTTCAACTAAACCAAAACTTCTATGATGGTTTGCTGGTGCCTCAGGAATTACATCACTTTTTTGTTAGAAAACTTTTGACATCTGCCATAGTTCTTGGTATAGACGAAACAAGCGTGGTACCCATGGTACCCAATGCTTTTCGGTAGATTTTTGGAAAAAGTTCACTACTCAAACATTGAATTTATAGCAGTATTATCAAAACATGCATAGATACATATCAGTTTGTTTTGATCATCATAAAATGTACCACCGAGGTTACTCTACATTTATTGATATGGGACGATGCTTCCTCCTAACTGTAAGTTTGTTATGCAGGAATCTTTCGTTTCAAAATTTTACTAACTAATCTCTTAATTCTTTGACCGAATGGCAATCGAGTGAGCAAACGGGATTTTAGAGATGGCCACTCTGCCTTTTTTGCTATACACAGCAATTTGCAAATGCCGGGAACCATGTCATGTGTATGTTCAGGAAATTCTCAGTGACGAGCTCCTGGGATTTCTATTCTCTGTTCCACGCTTACAAAGCCTCCCTTGACAATGAGATTGCGAAAGTGCGATTATAAATAATAATTTAATTTCTTCTAGTCGATCCTCGTTTCCTGTCAGTTTGCAACGGCATATTCTTTATAGCACTACATTATTGCTTGTAATTGCAGCTAGAAGTTGTCTATTGAATGCTCACCCAATCATTCAATCTGTTGATGGTTTCTTTGTTGCAATTTTTTGACGAGTTTGAGAGGCATGATTCGCTTGGCTTATTGGGTTTAATGGTGTTGATAGTGTACTACAGTCTTATGCTGCAAAACTTACTTTGATTTGAGCTTCTTGGTCGTATTTTGAGTTTTTATTGAGAATTATTTTTGGTTTTTATGAAGTGACTGATTTTCAGATCGATTTTTGGCAAAAATGGTTTTGTCAGAGTTTATTTGGCCGGAAGAACCTGTTGTGGACTGAGTGAGTGGATGTATTCTGTTTTCTTTAATCATAGAGCGGTGTTTCACGGCGTCAATTTTCCTGTATGAAACTCATTAGTGTAATAACTTTATTCTTTTTTCTTGATTAGTTGGTTGGGTAATATAGTCGATGAATTTGGCGCCAAGGGTGACATTCAACGTCGGGCGAATTGCTCTCAAGCGACCGGCGAGCAGTTGGCTTTATCACTAGCTAAGCACGGTTTAGTGATGCTAGCTTTAGCTTAATTGAAGAAGCGTGCGTGAGCGCAGCGGGAGGTGCACCGGGGGGTGATGGGGGTGGCAACAGGGGGGGGGGGTAACAGTGGGGGAGACAATCTCTAAGAACCGCCCTTCGCACCATAAGTATAAGTCTCCAAACAGATTCTGTGAAACGCATACTTGAAGACTAGTGAGCTGAAAGACTCTAAAAGCACTTGATGACCACTGAGCGCTACCTGTTTATCCCGTTTTTGAGGACGAAAAGTTAAATGCGTCAGACGAAAAATTGGTGAGGCAAAAAATCGCATAAAGAAAGACCGACAGGACTAAAATAATTGTTAAAAAATTTGTTTGAGAGCACTTAATCATATTATTAGATGTTGTGTATTTCAGGTGGAAATGAATTGCTGGCGGAGAGTGCATCTAATTGTGATTGTGGAAGCGTGTTATTTTTTTGCCAAAAAATTGAACTGATTAGCTGCCTTTAGATTTTGTTGCCACAAAAAAGCCAACATCATATGAGGGCACGTTTTTTACATTCTGATATGCTGTTTGGGATCGATGAGCCTCTCAACTCACTTTTCCTCCCGGTAGATAATCGATATTAAGAAAATTATAACAGCCGAACCAACCATCGTGTTAATGAGCTAATGTACCATTTTTCTGAGTGAAAACTTTGAAAAAACATCGAAGGTAAGGCTCTGTAATCAAAAATTACCTGGAATGTTTTTCCATGAAAGTGATACTTGATATATTCTCTAGACCAAATGAGAGCCAAACGACGAGTTATAATTCGTTAAAGATGTATCTCTTTTCTGAACGATTCAAAGCTGTTATGCAAATAAAACTGGTTTTCATTTATTTGCAGTTTATCGTTCCACCACTTCTACTGCACCGAGCTCAGCGCCCGAGGCATTGCAATTTATTTTCCTTTCGAGTGACGTATTAATTTTGCAATTTTTGTACGTTATCGATTTTATCAAATGCCAAAAAGTGCTTCAAGTTCGGTTGCCAATAAGAGTTAAATGTTTTTCTTTAAAATGGTATGAAAATTGGCTGATTCTGACGAGTTCAGGAATAAATTTTCTTGGTCAGTGGAGCCAACGGAGGATCGTAATTTGTTCAATGCTTTTGTTGATGCAAGCGACAAAGTTAACGAAGTATCTTTTTTGATGTGCGAGATACAAACTTTGTAAACAAATTTCTGACTTTGCATAAAAAAAGGTAAAAACTTGATTCGCAAAGTTTACAAAAAAAATCAATCAGTATCTAGATGATTGCCGGAAAAAAATCATTTTTGAAAAAAAACATTCAATTGCTTAAGAGTGCTAGTACTCTTGGTAATAGTCTCAGATCATATAATTACAATTTACCGCATTTTAACAATTTTCACTTTTTCTATTACAATTTCATTCAGCGGAACCGTTAGGTACAGATATGATAGTGTTTCTGTTTCTGGTGTCAATTCAACTTTTCAAAAGTTTTCTGCAGCCGGAATTTTTCCCAGATAAATTGTTTGATTTTTTCTTCTGCCACTCTGTGACTGATTCTTCTGCGACTGATTAACTCGTCTACTTGTAATTGATGATTTTGGTATGTCGTTTCATGAAAACACAAAATTTTGTTCAGAGAGATGTTTTGTTGTTTTCATCCAGCCATACAACTACCTATGTTTCCAGTTCGGTGATAAAATTTTCCTCTTCCATTCTATTTCACAATCTTTAGCGGAATATCTTGTGCAAAAAAGCTCTTTTCCAAAACGTTTTGAGCGTTCTCGTGAAGCCTAATTGAACTTTTCAAAACGTTTAAGAACCGACGATCTGTTTCTTTTAACTTAATAAAGAGGCTTCAACTAGGAGCTAATGGTTTTACAACTCCTATTATAAATTGAACCCAGACATTCAATTAAACTTTTGAAAAAATTTTCTGAGGTCGGAAGAAATACATCTAAGGCTTCTGAAAAACGATGTGGTCCGAATTCCCGTCTACCATCCTGGAGGCCGTTGTTGCTTGCGTCTGATTAATTCTTTAAACTCAACTACATTTCTAGCTTTAGGTTAAACCAAGAACCTAGTTTATAATAACTTCTATGTTTGATGTTCATTTTTTAATGACTAATTTGGGAGCAATTTATCAGTTTATTGTCAGTTCTTTGAGTTAGGACTTCTGTTCTTTCATTTCAGTGCTACGGGGAGGTGCATTCAATGTCGAATTGTTTTGTAGGTTCGCTATCTATCCAAATATGCTTAATTTTTTAACGATAAATATCCTCAATTTTAAAATTCACAGGACAGGATTCCTGTTTTTTGTTACAAAGTAACGTTTTTTTTCCTATAGATGGAACCACTTGTTTTTTAGCCTTTTTGTGTGAAATTTTGATTCTGTTGTAGCATAATTGTTTTAAAAAAAGTTTTAAAAAATCTGTTGTAAACTTGAGATTGTTAAGATATCTAGCATTCATGGGTTGCCGACATTTGATGTTTCCTTAAAATTTTTCCTACAGAGATAGTTAGTTAAATGCCAGAAGCTTCTTTTTTAATTTCTCGAGAATGCAAAAAAAATTGAGGGCAGCTTCTTTTCGATGCTCTTAGTTATTTTGACAAGGCTGTTTATATCTCTTTTTAGTTGTCTCTCTGCTGCATTTTGTGACCTTGTTTAGTCTTCGTTTATTTTTTTTCGAGTACATGCCAGTCATTAAATTAACATAACCACATTTCCCGCTTCTAACAAAAAATTCAACAAACTTCATTTGTTGAGTGATTGAGTTTTTACGATTTAACTGAATTTCGTTGACCAATTATTTCTTATTTCACCACATAACAGTTAACTCTTGGACTGCAGCGTTGAATATATCTGAAGTTGTTCAAATTTTTTCTTTTTGTTCCTAAGTTTGATGCTATATTTTTTACTCCTCCTCCCTCCGCCTTTCTTCGTTCTTTTTTCCAGCACATCTTCATAGTAATCCAGAAATTCCTCCACAATTTTTGCATCTGTTTCATGCAACTTGATCAACTTTTTTGGTTTTTGGGGTGTCAAAATCAAAAACTATATCTCCAATTTTAAAAAAAGAGAGAAATAGAATACGTTTTAATTTGGTATGAAAGATTAAGTATAACCGACTAAGGTCGATCGATTTGCTCTTAAACGAACGGCGAGCAGTTGGCTTCGTCAGTAGCTAGCCACAGTTTAGTGAGACTAGCTTTAACGTAATTGAAGGGGAATGAGGTGAGGGTAATAGATAGTGACATCACGCTGGATAATAACAGCTGAAGTGCGGAATCAACTAAAGAGTTAAAGAAAGAGAGAGAGAGAGAGAGAGAGAGAGAGAGAGAGTGCGAGAGATAAAACGTGAACAAAAAAGAGAATAAAAGAAACCCCAACCAACATAGAAAGAGAGCGAGAGAGTGTTAGAAAAATAATCCATGATTGTATTCCACTCTGCAACTTCTTTTTTCGAGCCTTGTTAGTAATTGAATAGTATAGAAGAAACTCTGAGTGCAAAGTTCAAAGGAAAAGTTTCCACACTTTGCAGTGAAAAATTGTTCAAAACCATTTTTTGTCTCTAAAATTCCTTCATGTAGCCCATCTGTTGGTCAGTAATGATCTTTAAACTCAGAAAAGGACAAAAATATTCAAAACTTTTAAAAAACAATTGCAAAATGTAACAAAATCTTGCAGAAATTCTTTAAATTAAAATCTTCAGAACCATTTTATTGTCTCAGAACCAATTCAGCAAGAGGCTTACCCGTATCTCTATTTCAAGCCTTAAATAGTTCCACTGGCTCATAAAGATCCAAAAACTTGGAGCATGATAAAATTTATTCGAAAATTTGAAAAAAAGAAGAATAAATTTTATCAAAAAACAGTTGCTAAACTAGAGTCGTTGTAGTAATAATAACCATTTCATTAACTCTAGAAACTATGCAGCAGTTTATTATCAAACCCCAACGGAGGTCACTGGGCCCCTGGTGACAAAAAATCCAAAAAAATCAAAGGTTCCAAAAAACTTGAAAAATTGCAAATTTATTTTTTTTTTAAATCGTTTAATTTCGTGTATAAAAACAAGACACTCAATTGCATCTAAAAACTATGCATTAGCCTATAAGCAGTGCCTAGAGGAAGAATCTTTGCTCATGAGACTGGAGAAACCTAAAAATTAACAAAAGCTTTCAAAAAACTTGAAGAAATTGCAAGTTTTATCAAAAATTGCTAAACTTTGTGAAACTAAAAAGTTGAAAACTATTCCATGACGTATAGAAATTTTTCAATAAGAAGATTTTACTATCAAACCCATAAGAAAATTTTCTGGCGCTTGGTTCTGAAAAAAATGAATAAAGACAATAAATTACAAAAAATTGGAAAAACTGCAAGTTTTTGTCAAAAAAATGCTAAAATTTGTTATGTTAAAATGTTGAAAGCCATTCCATTACCACTAGAAACTGTACAATAATTTATTATCAGACCCTAGAGGAAGTTCCTTGACACTTAGAGCTGAAAAAACTTGGAAAATGACACAAATTTTCAAAAAGCTTGAAAAAAGTTTTGAAAATTAGTAAGAAATTGGGTGAGTTTTTTTTGGATTACCAAAACATATAGCTCTTAAAAAGGTAATGAAAGGTGCTTATGTCTTGCAAAACACCCTTGTCACGTTCAATGAGCCTCAATTTTAGACTGGTCCGACACGAAATTCAAAAAACGACGAAAAAACACGAAAAATTGCAACATTTTGGGCTCAAAAGCTCCTAAAAAGGACCATTCAACTTTAAACTACGGTCTTCTTAGTACCCTCATCAAACTAACCACTTGAAGGACTACTAAATGCGGCTAAGGGCCTCTAATGAAGCTTAATACCCGTTGGGTGCTACATGTTTATCCCGTTTTAAAGGACGAAAATTCAAATGGGTCAGACGGAACATCGGTCAAACGAAAAATCGCATAAAAAGACCAACAGGACTAATATAATTGCTACAAACTTCGTTTGAGAGAAATTAAAAAGATGAGTACAGCAGTAAACTTTTGCGTACCAGATGCATCTAGTGTTTACGACCTATCATTGCGATTTAATTTTAAAACTTAACATTTGATTTTGAAAAATCTCCTATATCAGGGCAACTGATAGTTTGTGTCTGCTCTCAACTTTTATGAAAGCTTCTGCTTTTGATTGTTGTACTTCTCGTGTGGTGGTTTTTATCTTCGATCGCAAGAGGTTTCGGTAACTACTCTTTGGATTACTTTCCATTGATACTTTTATTTCAAAAAAAACTGATATTCAGATAAGCGTCTTTCTAGAGTGAAAAATTGAGCGTGTTGTGTTGCTCGGCATTCGTTTTAATAGAGTGTGAAAATTTTTTCTTTTCTTTTGAAAATCTACAAACAAATATTTGGATCTTTTCCTATTGTACCCCCTAGTACGTTATGCTCCCCTAGTTACAGAGCAGGTGTTGTTACATAGTAATTTATTATTATAAAAATATGGCACGAGCGTCAGGGGATTCCAAAAAAACATGCATCCAATAAGCTGGGAGGCTCAACAGGAAAAGAATCAAACTTTTAAAGAGAAAGAGAGGGAGACACACACACACACAGAGAGAGAGAGAGAGAGAGAGAGAGAGAGAGAGAGAGAGAGAGAGAGAGAGAGAGAGAGAGAGAGAGAGAGAGAGAGAGAGAGAGAGAGAGAGAGAGAGAGAGAGAGAGAGAGAGAGAGAGAGAGAGAGAGGGTAGAGAGAACAAGAAGAAGATGAGGACGAAGAAGCAGAAGGAGAAGAATAAGAAAAAAAAGAAGAAAAAGGAGAAGAGGAGGCAGCCAAAAAGAAGAATAACAAGAAGAAAGAAAGAAAGAAAGAAAGAAAGAAAGAAAGAGAGAGAGAGAGAGAGAGAGAGAGAAAGAAAGAAAGAGAGAGAGAGAGAGAGAGAGAGAGAGATACTCTAGAGGATTATGCTACACAGAAATATAGTACTAAAAACGACAGCGCGAGACTAAAGCGAATGGGAAGATTGATTGCCTACTGAGGAAAGTAGTCAGTTCCGAGTTTTTATATCATTATCATCGGACGATGTCTGTAATCAAATTTAAACTTGTTAAATTCAGGCTGAGCTACTTTTCCACTTCAGCGGTCTAGATTGTCTAGAAAGAATTCGTCAATCAAGTGTAATTAAGAGTATTCCGTTTTTTCACTGATTATAATTATTGCTCTCTTCGTAAAACTATAAACATCACTGTGAATTTACGGCCCTTAATTGGCATTCTAGCTCTAACATGTTTGTTTTTTGTACTTTGCACTTGAGTTTTAAATCTTTTTTAACAAATCTTTCGGTTGTTCACGGTTCAATTTGGTTAGCAATCAGCTGTTTTTAATTATTTAAAACCTTTGATGAACTGATAATAGTTTTGGGAGAGACGCTGCTGATATCACTGAAAAAATGTGAATTTTGTAGAGCAAGGTGTTGCGTTTATCGTATACAGTGGTAATAGCTTACTTCTATTAGTTGCCGATAGCATTTTTCAATGAAATCGAATTATCAAAAAAGATCACTTGAATGTTTGATTCGGGATAAGTAAAAGAGAAACCACATGCACACGATAAATAGCCACAAGTTGAGGAGAACGTTTGTAATTTCGTGGTTGTCAATATAAAATATTGAAAAATAGTCATTGTAAAGTCAGCCTTTCACCTTTTTCATTTTTTTTCAGTTTGAAACACTTTTAACTCAAACATTAAGACGTGAAGAGTCCGCACTTTTAGGGGCATTTTTCTCAAATTTCATAGAGCAAAAATATGAAGACATTTTTCGATTTTCTGATGTACGGGAGGGTTGATAGATATTGTTTCTATTCCAAAAACGTGCTGTTGAGTTTTCCGAAGCAATTAGAGTAAAACTATAATAATTTACACGCTATTTTTGTTTACCAAATTATCAAATTATGTTGTTACCTTGTTGGGTTTGAACATAATTATGAACATATGAACCTGTGAAACGTTTGTCATGGATATGCAAAATTGAAATGACATGCTGTAACTTTACCATTGTTGTTTTGTACTACTGCCCTGCTTTTAATGTAGCAATTTGGTCCTCCTAATTTTAGAAGGATCAAGATATAAAATAAACTTAAAAATTAAATACTCCAAAACAAATATATACATACCTGCTGCTGTTCGTTTTTGATGTAACAAGAACCCTGATGCCAGCACCAATAAGGTAACTAGTTTTTTGAACATTTGTTTAGACCAAAAAATATTAATTTTTGCTCCTCCGCATGGGGAAAACAATCAGTTGTGGTGATTTTTGTAGTAGTTTGTACTGCCTCTGTTTTTTTGAAAGGATTTACATTTTTATCTTTTCAAAGAACTACGTGACCTATGAAACACTGTTGGTAAACTTCAGTATTTTGAAATGAAAAAATTAGTTAGATTAACACTACGAACTTAATATTCTGAAAATCTTTTAAATTATTGCATAGCAAACCTAAATGTATTTGAATCTTTTTTAAATTTTTCACTATTTTCAAAAATTATTTTAAAAAAATTAGACGTTTTCCTACTGAAACATCAAAATTGCCGTAATTTTTGTTTTTCTGATTTCTTAACTTTGAAATGAAGATAAAATTGTTTTTTAACTGAATCTATGTTAAAATATGTTATCCTTCCAAAAACAGGAAAAAACAGACTTCAGATTTACTCTCGACAATATTTTGAGATAATCAATCTTAACATTCTTTTATGGAGCTGGCTGTTGTTGTTAGAGGTAATGATTTTTGATGTCCCTCCCTCTAAATTGTTTTCCAACTTGCATTGGACTCATATGTGTCTTCACCAAATAAATTGTTAGAGACCAAATATAGAACAGATAGGCGCTAAGTGTAATTTAGAATAAAAAGTAAGTCGCCCTAGAGTTTTGGAGACTTAGAGCCCTGACACGAGGACCTTTGCGTCCGATTGGTGGGCATGAGGCTCGAGGGGCTACAATGTTGTTCTAACGTATTCAGAGAACAAAAGGGTAAAAAAGTGTCGAATTTCATTTCATGTTGATGTAAAAGCTACAGTTTTGCAGATTATCGAACGAAAAGTATTTTTTAGAAAAAAAAATTACGGGAGTTGAAATAAATCAAAGTTTTCCGTCTCTGATAACAAAGCAGCCAATTATTTATGGTGGTTAGATTCAAGTGTCAAAAGTTAGATGTCTAAGTCCTTTTTTTGCCTGACACTTAGTGTCCTAAATTAAGACACCATGTTTAGGGCAAAAAAGTAGAGTTTTACTTCTGTATGTCAAAGTTCAATCATTGAGACTCAGCTCTCTGCCTCGAAGTTGAAGTGACCGATAAAATCATACTCTGGGTTCTCTGTCTAAAATCCGGCAGTAGCTGAGTTTGGTTTATATTGGTTTATAGAAGGCGTAATAGACTAACTCCGTTCTGTTTATCTCTACAACTGTGCATCTTTTTGCGTAAGATAATACAACCGTCCAAACAGATTGCATGCTCTTCGACGCTTGATTTAGTGGTCAGCGATTTAGACTGCTTGACGTAACAAAAAGCAATTCTATCGGATTTTTGAAGCGCCACCGCTCAGATTCGTTGTAATACATCTGAATTTTGCAAATACAGAACTCACACGCAATTATTTAACAACTTAAATCACATTTGGTTTTAAATCACCTGTATACAACATTTCTCAATGCTCTAAAAACCATATATAGCTCCAATGGTACTCTAATGACTTTATGGTCCTCCAAGAAGCGTAGAGAACTAAAAAACAACAGGTTTAATCTTGTTAAGTGAAAAGGATTTATATCAGGTGAACTTTGACATTCATAGAGTGAATTCGTCATTTCGTCTTGTTTAATTTAGTTTCTGCAGCTCATGAGCGTCAGAATTCTTTGTCCTGCAGAACTTCTACAGGGAGTAAGTTTAGTATTGTTTAAATTTTTCCATTAGTTTGCTCTAAGTTTCAGGCTTCAGCCTTGAAATCAAAGAAACCTCAAAAATAATTTAAAAGTTTTGAGTCTTGTGGTGCTCCAATCAGTTTAGCAATCAGGAAACTTTCATTAACTCTAGTTTTTCGAATTATTAAAGTGCAATATCCAAAACTGAACCACCTTTAGTTTTGATTTTTAGGTGGCAGATACTGTAGTAAGCTGGATCAAAAAAGCCTTTCCTTTTAAAATTCCTTTTAAAAAGCCTTAGTTCTATGTTTTGTTAAATAAAATTAAGTCCTTTAGCCCTATGCGCCAACAGTTTAACATTTTAAAGATATTGGTAATAAAAAGAATATGGAAATTTTTTACAGAGGAAAATCTGCCTCTCCTCTAACTTTAATTGGTTTCAACCTGCTTATTCTTTCATTGCTCTTCTGATAAGCAGAGAATCTGCAATCAGTTCTGAATTTCAAATGCTTTGCTTAAACTTATTGCATAAATCTATGATTAGCTGAGCAACGTTTTTCATCTATTTTTCCTGAAATTTACTGAATGAATAAACTTTTTAGAGGTCACTCTGTTTTGCTCATTCAGATAAGTGGTCTATCTAAAGCAATAAAAAAAATACATTTTTGGGCTTTATTTAAATTTGGGCTTCGTTCAAAAACTTCATTAATTAATTTCGGGCTCCGATTCAACTTTGTTTTGCCTTGTCTCAAATCTGTCTGGTACACAAATTGAATTCTTTCTGTTGTTAGCCCCTTGTATGTTGTTCACCTCCCAGTTACAGAGAATAAGTCATTATATTGAAAATAAACTTTTTGAAAAAAGCATCTGGTTGGGATGGGAAAAAATGCACTCATTAAGCTGGGGTGTAACTAACGGGAAAGATCTCTCTATTCAAGTCATACATTCAACAGGAGTTCTCTCGTTTTATATATAAGACCCATATATACAAATTTATCAAGTCCCACACAAGTATATCAAAATTGGAGAAAACTAGATCACCTTTCATAAGGTCACCTGAGGTGAGCTGCTTTCTTCCAACAGTTTCTAATTTGAAAACTAGCAATGCTAGCAAATCAGCTTATGGTCAGTAATTTAGGATCGCCATTAGGCCGCTAAGTTAGGGCTGGAAACTTAAATTTTCAATAGAAGAAAAAACAAAATTCTCAATGAAAATAATTGTCTATGGCACAAGCTGCTTGAAGTGTGCTTTTGCCAAATAACTGAAGATACATTTGCTGCGTTCTTTCGACAATAAACAAAACACAATGTGTTAAACTCACTAATGAATATAAGCACACGTTTATTATTGCCATGGAGGAGATTTCAAACTTCGAGACGAAGCTTCTACCAAATGACTTTCTGACTTCCAGAATTTGGTAAAAACTATGTGGTCTTGTTTTTGAATCAACTCTCATTTCAAGTACAACCGACGATTGCACAAATTTATCACACTGTTTCCGCAATTGGACTTCAAATTCACAATACTCATTGGCCCCACTCTTAATGTCATAAGCTCATAGTCTAATGATGCAGTACACTTAGTAGTGTTAATAGGGCGTTAACACGTTACTTCACCGGTAAATTAAACGACTGTTGTTGTCGGCTATTTTTGGCCTTCTCGTCATAAAGGTAAGCAACTTCTGGAGTAGCGGATATGTGAGTAGACTGCACTGCTATTGTTCATACGTGTAGCATTCCCTCATTTTTCACTTCTGTTAGCTCACTTTTGCATCAATCCAATTGTCTTGGCCTGGAAACACATCCTGGTATAAGAACTAGGTCTCTAAAACTAATATTTATGGTACCTGGTTACAATTAAATTTCCAAAAAAATGGCCATGAACCCTACTGCTAGCAGAATGAACTTAGCCAAAACTGTTCTCGCAATATAAAGCTGTGGACTGCTACAAATTTGAACGGCTTTTGATTTATAGAGACAGTCGTAATTGCCTTTCAGGAAATTGGTTGTCATTCGGCCACTGATTAGTTGTTGGGTTCATTTAGGTTAGCTGCGGGTTCCGTAATAATTTTTTTTTGCGAAAATCGTGCCAAAGCGTCTTTTTTACGACCAGACAACTTTGAGACTCCTAACTATAATTAGGTTTTTTTTACTCAATCAGACTATTTTTGCGTTTTGGGACAGTCTGATTGTGCTGATTATACAAGATTTTGAAAACCGTTTTGTAGGTAAAAGCTATTTGATATCCAATGTAATGGTGTCAGACCGAACAGATCTAATTCAGGAATGAGCCAGACAGAACAGACCGACGACGTGGCACGGGCCAGACCGAACAGACTGGACACAGGTCCTTGTCTGATACAAGTCGAGGACTTCTTTCTGAGCAGGCAACGGTTGTGGCAAATTGGCCCCAGCTTTCGTCAATGTTATTTGATTGACTTACATTTAATTGTAAACAAAAAAGAAAGCACTCACCTCACTTTTAAATTTTCTTATTATAAAGGAATATTGTCCCTCTCCACAAAGAATAAAAGATTCCAGACTAATTAATATTCTTCAGAGTAATCTTTATATTACCGAATTAAGTACTCTCATTCGTGAGTTTGACTAACAATATATTTTTCCATCTGCTGCAGTCATCTGGACTTGCGTTTCATTAAAGCGTTTTCTCGCACTGTTAGTTGAAGTTGATTTGAATTCTAGAGTCAGGTTAGAGATAATTGTTTGAGCTAGCAGTGGTCGAAGTTGTATTGGTACAAAACGAGTTATCCGAAAAGATATTGCCGTGTTTGATGCAGGAAAACTTGCAAAAGGATCTAAGTTTAGAATGTAGCTGCGTAATGGCTACCGCCCAAAACCCTATGAAAAATCACAAAAGATTTGTTCGGTATTTTGTCTAATTGTTGGGAGCGTACTATTTTTCCCCAAAAATTTGCTTCCTCGGCTGTTCAGAAACAACTAGCAGAGTCTCTGGAGAGGGATTCATTTCTTATCTGACAATTTTATCATTTTAGGGAAGGTTGTGTACTGCATTAGCATTTTTTCTCACCTTTAAGTATTGTCGTACAGATTTCGTTTCTGTATTCGTTGTGAAATAGCGGTGTCAAAACACCAGACGTATGGTTCTTATTTATATGCTATTTCGCGGAGCAAATTCGCTATTAAATTTGCAATATGCGAATTCGCTTTTCTGAGTGCTAAATACGCTTACAATTGGCGGCACGAGTGTAGCTATAATTTATAGGTTTGTTTTTCGCTTAGCGAATTACAACTATAAATTGTTTGAATAAATTGGAGTGTTTAGCGGAGCGAATTTGAGAGCGAAGAAAGGCAACTAAACTTGAATTACGAATTGAGCAGAATGAGGAAATCAAAATTAACTAAGTTTGATCAACAATTTGATCACAACAAAATATCTCCAACGCGGCAACTCAAATCACAAGACTACATTAACAGACAGGATTTTCAGACAAATTTTGTAAACAAATTAACTAAACGTGCAATATGAAGATTTGATCTTCAAACAAGAAATTGACAATGAATATTTGAACTAAATTATATCAAATGAACTAATTTAAAATAACTTTAAAATTAAACAGATTTGGTGTACCCAAATCAATAGCCCCTTTTTAATGCAATGTCATACTATATCACATTTCCCCCTCGGCGAAAATAAACTACAAAGTGGTTTATTAGAAAATTGATAACATATTTACTGATTACTAAAAATAATACTTCAAAGTTTTTGCAAGTTTAATCTGAATCGCTTTTATATAATCTTTCAGCTTCGCCGACTGTCATGGACGCTTCTGGTCCCTCGTAGTTTGGTGAGATATAATACTGGGTTGGAAACGTCTGTACAGGGGAACATTGTCCTACTATATAATCGGTTTCCACATCTTGGCTCTGAGCTGCTACTTTCTTGATTGATGATACAATTGACTTATTTTTGATTTGAGTTTGTTTAATTAGCTGCCTTCTTTTGTTTCATGAAGGTGCTGTAGATGAAGAAGTTGTTGGAGGGCATGTTTGGACAGACGCTAATGATTCGTCTGATTCCGTGATTGACGAAGAAGATCTTTTTCGTTTTAATGGCTGTATTGCTGCAGATGCTTTGGTGGCTGCTTTCCTTTTTGATCTTGAGGGTGGCTCCGCAATTACTATTGATGTCACTGGGAGCTCCATTGGTGGCGCGAAATCACTTAGAATTTCTGAGGGTGGCTGTGGCGGTGCTGGTACTACCGATCTTTTGGGTTTGGTCGGCATTCTCACTCTCAGTGCTCGCGTAACGTTAGAATGAATTGATGATACAGCACTGGCATCATCGGCGATCTTTCGATGTTTCATCCTCTTATTTCCCTCTATCTTCTTCTTTGCCTCTTTCGCATGTTGGTTTATCAATTCTTCCGTTATTTTACCGGAGGGTACTTTTGGTCTCCTATTTGCGTAAATTTGGAGATCCGTTTGGCGCTCTGCTTTAGTCCCGAATTTCACCAAGTCAGAGTTGCGGATTTTGATTTCTCTTTTACCTGGTTCTTTGATAATAGAAGTATTTGAATCCGTCTTGACTACTGAAGAACCAGGTGCCAAGATCTCGTAAAGTCCATCAAGACTCTTCTTAGATCTTTTTGCTCTTGGTTTTTTCTTAGCTAATTTGACTGATAAGGATGTTTCTGTCCATGGCACTGGTAGACCAACATCAGGATGCGTTATCAGTCTAGAGTCCATCTCTGGGTCGGCGTTCTTTCTCCGTGTTGCATCTTTGCTTAGTTTGTCCCTGTTGTTTTCCAGTTCAGTGTCGCTTCTGGCGTCTACATCTCAATTTTCTTCAGAAATTTGCTCCTCCCAACGGACTGTCTCCAAATCTAAATATTTATTCAAAATACGTTTATACGTGAGGCTATTAGGGTCAGGTTCCGTTGAAATATTACTTAACGGAGTATTAGCTTTTCTGCCGAAATGTGCTTCAAATGGTGATATATATATATATATTGTCTTTTGTCGACATATACGTAGCTGATAAATTATCGAATTTATCGATGCTTTTAAATTAAACTGCTTTTGTGCCGCCATTTTAATACAAGCTAAACGATTCTTGATTGTTTGAATTAGCCTTTCAACGAGTCCAATTGCTCTGTGATCGTGTATTAGAGCTTCAAATAATTGTATATTATTTCGACTACAGTATGCTTTAATTTGATTACCAGTTTGGCATCGCGCTTGGTCTGATATAATTGAACGTGGTATTCCGTGTAGCAAAACATATTCTTGAAGAAATTTTAAAATGTTGTCTGCGTTAGCTCTATCAAATACCTCCGCTGTCGGAAATTTAGAAAATCGGTCTATAAATGCAAGAAAGTATACTTCTTGATTTTTCCCATTATAAATAGGTCCGCCAAAGTCAATTTGAATTTCTTCATTTGGTACTTTGCATAATTCTAATGGCGCCCATTTGTTAGCAGGAAAAATAGATTTTAAATTTTAACCGATTTTGACACATGGATTGCACTTTGCTGTTTTTGATATTATGTCCCGATGCATGTATGGCCACCATGCATGTGTCGCCATGCCTGTCATTCCCCAGCTGCCTGGGTGGGTTGCGTGAATGGCCTCCACATAGGCTTCTTTAATCGAATGTGGTATGGCTATCCTGTCATCGATACACATGCATCCATTTTTGACGTGCATGTCATTCCAGAAAGTATGAATATACGGTGAAATCTGCTTACATCTTTCCGTCAGAATGCAGTCTCTTATCTCTTCAAGAATTGCGTCCCTGGTCGTCAGGCTGGCCATTAGAGTGCTGGAGAAAATTTTTGACAGCGCAAAATTGAAGGCATCTGTGTACAGATCATCTGTAGAAGGCAACCTGACCGTTGTGGTGTCGGTGTTGGGTGTTTAGGGTGTTGCCTGTACTGCGGGAGCCGTTGATGAACCTGCCTCGTCCGCGAATCTGACCTTTGAGGGTGTTGACTGCTTTACTTGCATTAGGGTTTCGTCATCGGAGTTGGACATCATTAGCACGTTTTGAAATTTGTTTGCGATTCTTTGAAAATTATTCAAAATGTTGGGCAACTGATTTGCAGAACGATTCAAGGCAAAAAGTGAGTGTGGAATGTTGGTTGTCTTGATTTGGGGATTAGAATTTGAGTTATTTGGTGCTAATTTGTTAATTGTGTTATCATATTCCGTAATCGCAGAATATTCTGGATTTCGCGGTGCGAATTCACTGCCTAATTTGTTAATGGATTTTGACTTATTTGAGGCTTGTTTTAAAAGAGGATTTCGCGCTGCAAAATCGATGTGATTCTCTGCATTTAATAAGAAGCGTTTCGCGCCGCGCTTAATCACATACCATTTCGCAACTATGAATTGTTCGTCATATGCAGATATATTAACAGCTTTTTGTTGTGGGTCGCGAGATATATAATCAACAAGTCCCATTTTTGAAACGGGTAGATGATCGATCGTGAAATCAAAAGGTAGTAGTCTATCTACCCAAAGTATTAGACGTCTAATTTAGGATTTATTAGCTCTATTTTCTCTCATAATCGAAAGTAGGGCCCTGTGATCAGTTATTACGGTGAATTTTTTGCCGTATGAATAATATTTGAAATGTTCGATAGACCAAACAACACCCAACAACTCGAGTTAGTTGAGGCTATATCTATCTTCTACAGAATATAAAAATTGCGATGCAAATGCCACGGTGTGCCAACCGTTGGCGGTTCGTTGTTCTAATGCACAACCCAATTCCTTACGTGAAGCGTCGCATTTTATACGTGTTTCTAAGTCCGGATTAAAATGCTTATTGTCAGTTATTTCAGCAATCTTTGCTTTTATCAATTTGAATTGTTCTTTGTGGTCATTGGTCCAAATAATTTTTGTATTTTTCTTAAGTAGTTGTCTAAGTGGAAAACATAATTGTGACAGATTAGGAATAAATTTGCCCAGATGATGAACGGATCCCATAAAAGATCGGAGTTTTTTGAGGTTTGTAGGTGAAAATAATTTTTTGATTGCATCTGTTTTATTCGATAACGGTGTTATGCCTGTTTGAGTGTTGCTATGTCCCAGCCATTCAATTTTGTCTTTTGCAAAATGACATTTTGCGAGATTGATTCGAAGATTTTCTTGATCTAATTTTATTAGACATTTTCGAACAAGATCGAGATGTTGTTCAATTGCACCTCTACTCACTATCAGTATATTGTCCAAGAAACAGAATGCATTATTTAGGCCGGCGAGTGTACAATCAATTGCTTTCTGAAATTCGGCTGGCATATCCGTTAAACCATAAAATCCCGGTTTTAAACCGATAAGTGCAGGTCATATCTCCCGCTTACGAGATTTAAGTTGCAATGGTGCGCCGTATCACTGTGTAAATTTAATTGACTATACATGTATTGCAAATCGAGTGTCGTGAAATAAGCTGTCTCTTGTGGCGCGGTTGACAGTGTTTTTGAAATCGTTTGAATTAGCGAATCGAAATTTGGCATCTGATACTCGTTTTTGTGGATAGATTTCTTCAAAATTTTGGAATCTAATGCTATTTTGATTGAATGATCCTTTCTGACTGTAATAACTATCGGAGATATGAAAAACTGATCAGAGCAGTTTGTTAATTTTTCAATATGTCCTTCATTCAACAATTTTTTGAGTTCAATTTTTACTTTTGGTTGGAGATGAATTGACACTTTCCTCACTTTCTGATGCGTGACTCGATAATATCTGTGAAATTTTGAACTGACTGTATGATTTTTCGATTTTCCTATTCGTGAGATTAGAGCAGGTAAATCCTTTGCAAGCAATTTTTTTTATCGCACAAGGTATTTCTATGTTGTTGATTTCTATATTTGGGCAGGGTTTTTGTGAGATTGTTATGCCCAATTGGTCAAAAAGATCTCGTCCTAAATAGGTCTAAATCCGTCTTCTACAACCCTGATTTTTGATTTTTGAATTTTTCAATCATTACATCGAAATGGCGTTCCTAGAGTTTCCACTATGTTGTTCGAAAAAGACTTTAATTCGAGTGATTTTTTCTCGGACCATTGTGATTGCGCACAATTAAGCATTATTTCTCTAGCGAGGGACACATTGATAATAGTACAACCACTTCCAGAATCAAGTAGCAAATGTATTTCCAATTGTTATCGTCAAATTTTGTAGTGCAATAGACGATGTGTCAGCATTTTCTACTGTTGCTACATAATTGTCGTCCGAAGAATCGTAATCAGAATGGAATTGTTCATTATAGTTTATATAATTAACATTTTGATTTTGAGAATGTGTGTTTTGTTCAGATATTTCCGCATTTTCTACATTGTTGATACGATTACTTTGACGAGCGTTTCTTGAATTATTTAACTTTTTCCGACATACCTTGGCGAAATGGTTGAGCAAACCACAATGATTGCATTTCTTACCCAGAGCAGGGCAAACCTGACGATATGTTGTTGTCCAAGCCTGACCACAGCCTCGACACTGACCAACCGTTGCTCGACTGACTGCTTTTCTCCCCGGCTGATTTCCGCGTGCATTCGCGCCGCAAAATCTATTGAAAGGTTGTATTGCATTTACCGTACTACCAGCTGCGCTGTTGTTCTTCGAGGAAATTCTTTGTTGATTCTGATGTCCCATTTCCATGTTTACAGCTATACTAAGTGCTCTTTCCGGGTCAACTGTGTCGCGAAGGAGTTCGCGTTGGATGTCGTGGTCGAACATGTTTGTGATGAAGATATCTCTGATGATGACCTCTTCCCGATTTTCGAAGTCGCATTTTTCAGCCAATTCTTTCAAAATACTGTAGAACTGCTCGACTGTTTAGCCTTTATTCTGCCTTCTTGAGAAGAACACATATCGATCAAATGTGATATTTCTAGGGCGAACGAACGCTATCTCCATCATTTCCCAGAGCTTGAGGGTAGTGAGATCCTAGATGTTATCATGTGAGAATTTTTATGTCAGGAGACGTTTTCCCTCTGTTCCGATGCTAAGATATAAAAGTGAAACACATTTTTGTTCACAGAGATGCCATGGCCGTTATCCGCATAAAACACCCGCCTCCGTTATCTTTTGACATTTCAAGTCCCATTGGAGTTTCAATTGGCTATTTCGTATTTGTCGATCTCTCTCTGTTTCCTCTGTCGCGTTTTCAATTGCCATCTCGTACTTCGGTTCAGCTGGAAGTCGTACCATTGTTGGTTTCGGTTGGAGAAGAGTATCGAGTGTGATGTTTTCACGGGCAAGAATGGCAAGTTTTATTTGAATACGCCACTTTTCCCATCTTATCGGAGGGTCTGAAGTTGGTCGTTCCCAAAATGGCTCTATCAACAACGGTGTTTTTCGAGATTCGCCAGCTGACTGCGCCATGTCGTACAGATTTCGTTTCTGTATTCGATGTGAAATAGTGGTGCCAAAACACAAAAGTATGATTCTTGTTTATATGCTATTTTGCGGAGCGAATTCGCTATTAAGTTTGCAATATGCGAATTCGTTTTTCTGAGTGCTAAATACGCCTACAATTGGCGGCACGAGTGTAGCTATAAATTATAGGTTTGTACTTCGCTTAGCGAATTACAACTATAAATTGTTTGAATAAATTGGAGTGTTTAGTGGGGCGAATTTGAGAGTGAAGTGAGGCAACTAAACTTGAATTACGAATTGAGCAGAATGAGGAAATCAAAATTAACTAAATTTGATCAACAATTTGATCACAACAAAATATCTCCAACGCGGCAACTCAAATCACAAGACTACAAGAACAGGCAGGATTTTCAGACGAATTTTGTAAACAAATTAAATAAACGTGAAATATGAAGATTTGATCGTCAAACAAGAAATTGACAATGAAAATTTGAACTAAATTAAATAAAATGAACCAATTGAAAATAACTTTAAAATTAATCAGATTTGGTGTACTCAAATCAATAGCCCCGTTTTTAATGCAATGTCATACTATATCAGAAGTATAACAACGTTTTAGTGTTTTAGTTGGTATTTTTGTTTTCGTTTACTGTAACTTGAACTTCTCAATGAAATATTTTTTGGTTGTTCTTGAAACAGCAATTGTTTAGGATTACAACCGAAGTTTCATTCCTTGTCCAGTTATCTATATGTCACCTAAATATTTAAGACTGTACATAACAATTGAGTAACATTACCATATTTTGGGCTTTCTTTTTCGGGTTACACTTTTCCAGAGATCCCTTTATCTGCTAAGACTGCAACACAAAAATTATTAATTATTTCCAGTGAGGCTGTTGTAATCTGCTAAATTGATGTAGACTTTGCCACGCGAAAGCTTACTTTAGTTAGAGTCGGATTTCGCTGGGCGAAATACGTAATAAAATTCATACTTGATCTTGCGGCGCAAGATTGACGACACTGAAGCAACTGAATTTAATTACGAAAATGAGAAGAAAAAAAGTGAAGTGGTTATAAACAAATGGGATCAGGTGAACAGATTTGTCTGATCACGAGGCGGGAAGAACTAGTCAACTGATTAAAATCAACCTGAAGCGGGAAAAATAAACTATTATTTGAATTATGGCATCGTATTTAGTTTTACTGCACTAAATAAAATTAACAATTAATGATGAATATGCAGGTAACGCATACCCCCTTGAGTCTAAAAAAATGTATAATTAGGGCAACTTTTTGGTAATAATAAAAACCATATTTACAAATTAATACTTGATCCCCGTTTAAATAAATAGTAACAATATATCTGCTGGTTATCATAGCTAATATTATGAATAAGGTATAATAAAATGCGAGTTTCAATGAGTTTAGAGTAGTTTGAGTTTTATCGGGAATTTTCAATTTGAGTTGTCTTGGTTTTCAGCTTCGTAGATCGTCATCGAGATAACGTCTTCTTCGAGAGACGGGGTCCTCTGATCTGTTAACGCACAAACTCTCGGATCAGGGGGTGAGACTGGATATTTTCCACGTCAACTGCTCCAAGTGGCTTTTTTTGGTGGAGCGGCAATCTCCGAGTCTGGAGAAGAGCACCTGAAGCCATAGTATGATGGGCTTCGGTGGTTTCAACCAAAAGATCGTTTGTGTGTAGCTAAATTTGATGTGAATGATGGAATGTGTGGCAACGCTGATAATGAAGCATTCGAATAAGGGATAATGAGTTGGCCAGTCGGGGTTGATTATTTCTGATTTATTCCGCGGAGCAGAAAATTTTGGCAATTTTTCAGTCTCACCCCCGCATCAAGCGTGTAATATTTGACCTAGAAGAGGTTACGTTACGCCTGAGTCCCGTCGCTTGTGCTTCATTTTTTTATCCCTTTCCGCTTTCCAGTGTGCTCTTTGTTGTGGCTCATGATTGGTTCTAATTTCTCCCCATTACGCGGTCCGCGACTGTCACCACACACAATTAGATGTGTCTCACGCTCTTGTTGTGTCCCGAAATTTGCAATATCGCTATTGCGGACAGTCACAATCGCGTTCCCCGGTTCTTTGACTATTGACATTGTCGGGCTAACTTTCAAAATATGCAATCCATGTGCAATTAGCTCGTACAATCCTTCCAGATATTTCTTTGAGTGGCGTTTCCCGTGTACTTTACAGGCTAGTTTCTCTTACACCGCGCGTTCCGATAGAGGTATTCGTTGCACAGCGAGGTATGGAGCAGTTTTGATTCGCCGTCCGTGCTGTTCCACTTCCAATCCTTACCAGCCTTGGTTGCTTTATCATGCCTTTCTCCAACTCGATATCGCTTTTGCAGCCATTTTGCCACTTATCATCAGGGAGGATGGCTTCTAGTTGATTGTGTCTTCATCTAAATATTAGTTTTGTAATATTCTTGTAGGAAAAGTTAGACAATTTGGGTTTAGTACAGGTTACGCTCAGCGGGGTAATAGGCTTTCGAACCAAGTTTGCTTCAAAGAACGAAATTTGTGTTGTTTTTTTGTTTACATATTAGCAATTGGTGGATAATAATCTTAAGTGCGTGCTTTATGTTGAACGAATTAGTAGCCGACTCTTCTTATTTGACACATGCATGAGTATTTTTATTTGTCTGTGTTATTCTTCATACCAATCCAATAGCTCGTTGATCGTTGATAGGAGCTTCAATCCTGGTTCGTTTCAGCACACGGTATATGAGAGTGAATCTGTTTAGCGAGGATTGCAGGTTTAAGGTTCTTACCAATTGTGGTGCAAGGTTTACATTCAGTAGCTTTGACAATTAGATCTTTTTTCATTTATGGCTACCAGCAATGTGTAACCTGGGTGGCTTGCCTGGCTATCGTCAATAAGTGCTTCCTGCAAAACATTTGGAATTGCAATTTTTTCGTCTATTCAGTCGCAACAGGAACGAACATATAGATTCCTCCAATAAAAATGAGCGTACGGGTTTATTTCTTTCAACCTAGTTTCTTTATTGATTAGACTGCAATCGTGCACCTCTTTGAGGACGGCATCTTTTTTGTAAGGGACGCTAGCAATGACTTGCTAATTAATCTCCCTATTATGTTGTCGAAGGTAGGTATTTGCGGACTGGGTTATTGTCGTGCTGATGTTGCAGGATTCGCTGGTGAAGTTGGTGAAGTAGGTGTGGGGGCGAATTCGCTGCGCGGGAAGAGTCACTGAATCGAACACGAGTATTTCGTTTCTTGGGAGGCATATTTATTTTACTTAATGATTTCAATTTAGTTTGATCAAATTTTTGAGGAATGTTGAGATGTGTTTAAGAGACAAAAATAGGCGACCGATTGTCAGAGTTTGGTTGGGCAAAAAGCACTGATTTTTTTCTTGGTGTATATGTTTGCAATGTTTATTACTTAGCGGTAAATTAGGCTTATAAAATTGCGTTTCTCATGCCGGGGAATACTTTACATTCTGAATTCAAAAAGAATACTTAAAATGAGGCGGATTTCGTTTGGCGAGTGTTGTTTTTTTTAGTATTTGCCTAACGGGGTATATATATTTAGATTTGGTGGCATTGTAGTTGGTATTTGTGAATGCATTTCGCTTACAGGAGACCAGTGAAATTTTTGCGTGTATAAGTGAGTGTCAATTGTGCTAGTTGTATCTATTCAATTCATGATAGGATCATTATTAGATGTGATTCGCGTTGCGGGATCATACGTTTTAAGCGAATTGTATAAGTGGGCTACAGATTAACTAGATGTTAATTTTAGAGAGTTTGCGGATGCAGAATCTAAAACAAGTTTTGCAACAATAAATTCCTCAACATTGGCGGAAACTCTTTTAGTTTTTGATTAGGATGTCAAGATATGTAGGCAACCAGGCACTTGGCATATTTTCAACTTCCAACTGGCAATATAAAAGTCTATCTAACCAACGGTTGAGGTGGCTATTGTACGACTTATTAGAACGGTTTTTTTCAAGATTGAACAGAGAGCTCTTTGATCTGTGATAACTTCAAGTTGTTGACAATATAAATATGTTTTAAAGTATTCAATCGACCAAACTACACATAGTAGTTCTATTTCATTTACACTGTATCTCGCTTCACAAGAAATTAGGATCTTACTGGTAAAAGCTATTGGTTTCCAACCATCCACTGTTAATTGTTCAAGGACAGCGCTGGTCCCGGGGCGAGAAGCGTCACATTTAACTCGCATTTCGAATTGCGGTTTGCAGTGACAATTTTCAGTTGCATTTGCAATGCAATTTTTTATTTCGTTAAACCAGTTTTCGTGTGATTCAGTCTAAAAAAATTTAGAAGAGAATTTCAACAATGGGCGTAACGGATGACTAATTTGTGCAAGATTCGAACTGAATTTGTTTTTTTAATGCACTGAACCAGGGAAAGAACGAAATTTCAATATCATTTTTGGAGCGTCGACCGACAAAATAGAAGATGTTTTACCTTCGATCTGCGAAATACCCGATTGTATTTCTAATTCCCTATTGTTTTCCAAGCCAATCCATATCTAATTTAGCAAAGTGGCATTTCGGAAGATTATTTTGAGGTGTTTTCATGCAGTCTTTTGAGACAGTTTAATACATAGTTTTTATGAACGTCTTCTGATCCTTTACTAATAATTAAAACGTCGTCGAGGATGCAATATGTTTTTTCATCCTTATAACTTATAATCCACGGCCTTTGAAATTGCGCTGGCATATATGTGAGACCATGAAATTCCGTTTGGAATCTGTATGTGCCTGTCATATCACCGTTTATGACATTAGAATTACAATGATTAGCTGTAACATAGTTTAAATTTAACTGACTGTAGGCTTATATAAGATCTAATGTAGCGAAATATGTGGTGCTTTGAGACGCGGGATCACTAATTTGTTGAGATATGGATTCGATTAGCGTATCAATGTTCGGAATTTGGTACATGTTTTGTGAATCACGTTATTCAATAATTTTGAATCAAGTGCAAGCCTTTTTGACTGGTTTTTTTACGGTTACTACAAATGTTAAATTGAAATATTTTTCAATGCATTTTGTAGATTCTATTATATGTTTTTCGTTAAGCAATTTGTTAAGCCCATTATTAGTTATCTTGTGTATAAATGGGTAAGCGTCTCCCTTTTTGATGTCGGGTTTGAAAATTTTTGGATAACTTAGATTTTTTTGCGTAATTTTTTGATCGTCCAATTCGAGTTATTAAATCGGGAAAATGTAAGGCCAATTTTTTTTTAAATGTTGAATTTGGTGAGATGTTAATAATTTGGTTACCATTTTGTGAAGATGACTGAGTAACTTTTAGTCCTAGCTGATCAAAAGGATTGCGGCCGATGAGTGGTTTGAGACCATTAGCAATGAATGTGAACATGGCAGCTTGATTGTGCCAACCGTTGCTAGTGACGGGTGTTTGAATTTTTCACTCAACTTTGATCGGTTTTCGCGACAAGGTCCATAATTGTGGTTTTGTGGTTTCGCGTACCCAAATTGCATGCGGATTGCTGTTGAACACTCAAAGTGTAAGTGAATGATTTAAAATGCTACAAGCACTTCCGGAGCCGACAAGTAGAGTTCTGGAAATGTTACCGATTTTGATTGGCATGTTCAGGCTTTCTATTTTTGCGAGGTCAATGTGGATTTTTGCCACCATGTTATCATCGCCACTACTGTAATCAGATTCCTAAAGTTTCGATGACTGTAAGAAGTTGTTTACAATTCCCTGAGGAGGGAGTTTTTCACCGACGGTGTTAACTGACCTTTTCTTTCAGGTTCTGAGGATTTTGATTTTTTTTTGTTTAAGATATACTTTAGCAAAGTGGTTCAACAAACCACAGTTATTGCACGTTTTTCCTTTTGCGATGCATTTGTCCCTGTGATTAGAGAGCCAAATACCCAACAATTTGAGCAAAAGGGAGTAGGACGATTACCATGCTTATCAAATTCATTCCAAAGTGACCAATTCGATGGGCGGCTGCTTGGTGGATCCTGGATAGCATTTACGCCGGCTGGAAATAGGGTCTTGTTGTGATGTTGCTTTTGTTGCTGATTTCGAATTCTTGAATTCCAAATTTATTGCTAACTCTAGCGCTTGTCTTGGTCCTACAGTTTGTGCGAGGAATTCCTTTCATATCTCGGGATCAATGAAGTTGGTGATTAAAACGTCTCTGATCAAGGTTTCTTCCTTGTTCTCGAAATCGCAATTGTCAGCGAATTCTTTGAGTTTTCCGTAGAAGTGTTTAACAGTTTCTCCCCGGAGTTGCTTCGTGATAAAAAAATGTGCCTTTGAAAAATGATGTTTCTTGGTCTGATGAACGCATTTTCTACGGAATTTCCGAAATTCGGCAATCGTTAGAGTGTCAGTCATTATATGAGCATTTTTGCAGTTGAGAATCCTGCGTCCCTCTACACCAATTCTTAGATAGAGGATGAAAATAGTTTTTTGATCCGCAAGTGGCCATGCATTGTCCCCATACATTATTCCGATCTCAGCTAAGCTTTGGCATTTGTTTGGCCAATTAACCTTTTGTTGGCCATTTCGTTCATTGCGTTCCCGATCTGATTGTGCAGAGGATCCAAAAATTGTTTCCTCGTATATTGGTTTTAGTAGACTTTCAACCATTTCAGGTATCGGGCCAAGAGAGTATGATGTTTTCTTTGGGGAGCAAGGCAAGTTTATACTGGACTCTCCAATTCTCCCATGGTAGAGTCCCAGAATGCGTCGATTCGAAGTGGTGTTCTTTTGTTAGCTGACTGCACCATTTCGTACTCTACTTAATTGATGTAGACTTCACCACGCGAAAGCATACTTTTGTTACAGTTCGATTTCGCCGAGCGAGATTCGTAATAAATTTTATACTTGATCTTGCGGCGAGAGTTGGCAGAGATTGAAGCAAATGACCTCGATTGAAGAAGATGAGAAGAATAAAAGTGAAGTGTTTGTAAACAAATGGGATCATGTGAACAGATTTGTCTGATCACGAAGCGGGAAATTCTAGTGAGCGGATTAACAGCAACTTGAAGTGGGAAACGTGAATTACTAACTAGAGGTGAAAGATGGATGACGGGCGAACTGAAATATGAATTTAATTGTGGCATCGTAATAAGTTTTACTGCACTAAATAAAAAAGAACAATTAGTTGTGAATATACAGGTGTCACAGAGACTATTCAGTATAAGTATCTCCATTTATCTGATCCCAATTGTTTGCATTATTTCATTTCATCAAAAAATCCTCGAGGACGTCTGATTCTGTTTTTTAGTAGTCGCGTAACCTCATAGTAAAAAATCCGCTTTATAAAAACGCTCCATTTTTAGACCGTGGCATCAACCATCTGTTTGTATTTGTTTTGGCATATCACGGCAATTTTTTCGAAAGGTTACAAAGACCTAAATGGTCCGTTGCAGATTTTAGTTTAAAGATCACAAGTTTCATTCAGTTTACACTGAAGACAAAATTTGGATCTATTCTGTTTTGCCCCCCAGTGTTTTTTACGCCCCCCAGTTACAAATTATATGTTGTTATATAGCACGTTACTATGTAAGAAAATAGCATGTGCGCCCGGGGGCGTAAAAAGTATAAACCAAGCCTGGGGGGCAAAACAGAATAGATCCCAAAATTTTATGAGTAAATACTTATGTTTAATCTTTATTGAGCATTAAAGTAAGTTCAAAATGTCGTTTTTGTCTTTTCTTCGCGACCATTTTGACCATTTAACCAGTGAGCCTACGGTTTGCGCTGCTCAAAACAAACAAAATGTACAATGCAAAAATTTTGAAAATTTTTGTTAACTCTTTTTGCTACTTTCTGTTCTCGGTAACTAATTTATCGGTTACACAAAATATCGATATCCAGTGCGCCAAGAGAATAATTAAAACACTGACAGCTTCATCTTTAGTAGCGAATTGTGGAAGAAGGCCCCAAACTTGCATATTCTTAAGTTGAAGTAGAAGTTGATAAAACTCGAATACAGTTCGTCAACTTTACAATGGGACTTATGTCCTTTTCACGAAGTTCTTAAGAACTTAATCCATCGTATTCGTCAAAGATTAGCTGCCTCGATGATTTAGTGCCTAACTATTTTGCATAACTGACTCTCCAACTAAACCAACAAATAAACTTCGGAAGTTAGCTCTCATTGTTTTCTATTGAAATGATACCGACCCAGGGTACGATTTCATCGTTTACTAAGACGTAGAGTTTAGTTTGAAACTATTGAACTTAAACTTAAAGAAGTATAACTCTAATTTTTGCCCTTAACTGAGTGTCTTATTTTAGGACATTAAATTTAGGGCAAAAATAGACTTATTTAGAAAGCCCATTATTCAATTTGAACCAAACTAATAAAAATAATTGGCTGCTTCGCAATCGAAGACAGAAACGCTTGGTTTGCCTCAATTCAAGTATTTTTAAGAAAAAAACTTTTTATCATTAATATGCAAAGTAACTTCAAGTTCAAATGAAATTTAACACTTTTGTATCTATTAGTTCTCTAAATAGGTTAGAACAGTATCTTAGTCCCGCTCTGGCCTCGTTTTCGGCACTCAGGAGCAAGCGCCCTCGTGTCAGGGCACAAATTCCCTCGGGTGATTAAGATTATGTTCCAACACATACTTAGCATTTATCAAAAATGCCAGTTTTTAGTGACTGCAGTTGGTGTTTTCAAGAAGCCCCCCCCCCCTCCCCTGTTTTGAGCAAAAAATGCTATTCATGAGATTTGTGGTAATCTTCATGCAAAAATCGGATCTATACTGTTCCGCGCCTCTGGGTTCACCGCCAGTTACAAAATTTGCTCTGGTATATAGCACGTAACTATGTAAATTATGCTACGCGAGCAGGGGGGCATAAAAGGTATATATGCCCAATGACCTGGAGGATGGGCAGAATAGATCCAAATAATTTTCTTTTCTCGCTGTTGATTACTCGTGCAGTTGCGACGACGTTATTAATCATTTTCAGCTCAAATCAGTCATTAGGAGGTACTAACGAGAAGCAGATTTAGATAATTGTCTTTATCATTGACTTGCAAAATCAATTTCTTACTCTGATATGAAAACTGTATTATTGGTGCACATATTTATTTGCCGCCCCTAAAATCATTTTTTAAAAACAATTGACATGAGTTTGCTGCTCAAGTTAATCCAAAAAATAGTCGCTTACTATTTGATGCTGACTTCAGAACTATTATTGCAATGTTTGCTAGCTGGGTCAGGTATGTTTGAAAACATCTCTTGGAGACTTATACTTATGGTGCAAAGGGTGGTTCTTAGAGGTTGAAGACACCCCCACTGTTGACCCCTCCATATTGTCCCCCACCGCGCTATCCCCCCCCCCCCCCCCCTGTTGCCCACCCCCTCCCTCCCCATCAGTCATCAGTCCCCATCAGTCATCAGTCATCAGTTTTTTAAAAAAAAATTGTCGGTTTTTTAAGTTTCTTCAGCCTCAAGAGCCAAGGAACTTCCAGAGTTTGACAGTAGATTACTCTATAGTTTCTAATTGTAATAGAATGTTTTTCATAACCACAAAATTTAGCATTTATTTTTTCACAAAACTTGCAATTTTTTTCAACTTTTTTTGAGATTTTCATTATTCTGTTTTTTCAGCCTAACAGAAAATCTCCCTTAGGTTTCGATAATAAATTACCGGAAAAAAGTTTTGGCCATGGATTAGTTTTCAACTTTTTTATCACAAATTTTAGCATTTTTTTATGCAACTGGCAATTTTTCTCAAGTTTCTTAAAAATATTGACAATTTTTTAGGTTTCTCCAGCCTCAAGAGCCCTATAATCTCCTCTAGGTTTTGAATATAGGTTAACGGATAGCCTGTAGAAGTAATGAATTGCTTTTCAAGATTTTAATATCAGCAATTTTTAAAAACTATTTGTTTTTTTATCTTTTTGAATTTTTACGGCACCAGCGTCCTATGGACCTCATCCATGGTTTGATGATAAGCTGTCGCATAGTTTCTAAAACTAATGGAATGGTGATCAATATTCTAATGACTCCAGCTTTAGCAATTTTTTGATAAAAAATTTATTTTTTTTTAATTTTTCGGAAAATAAATCTCATGTTCCAAGTTTTTCAATTTTTATGAGCAAATGAGCCAGTGAAACAATTTAAAGCTTGAAATAGTGATACTGGATAGTCTATTGTGACAATGAAATTGTTCTGAAGATATTATTATCACGAACTTTTAGCCATATTTTGTTAAAATTTGCAATTGTTTTTAACGTTTTTGAAAATTTTTGTAATTTTCCGAGTTTAACGATGATTGCTGGCCAACGAAGCTTTTCAAGTCTTGCAGATGGGTTACTTGACAGAACTCCAAAGACCAAATATTGTTTTGAACGTTTTCACTGCGAAATCTGGAAGCTTTTCTTTTAAATTTTGCAGTGATTTGCAATTTTTAAAATATCAGTTTTTTATTTGATTTTTTTCCTAACAAGGCTAGAAAACTGAAAGTTGCAGAGTCGAATCAAGCTAAAGATAGCCTCACTAAATCATGGCTAGCTACTTACAAAGCCAACCGCTCGCCGGTTTCTAGAGAGCAATTCGCCGGACGTTAGTCGGTTATATTTCCGTTTTTTTACCCCATCTTAGTGAGTGGATTTCATTTCATTCCGTTTATGCAGCCCCATTTTAGTGGGTGCATAGTATTTGCTTCCCCTCGGCAAACCATATGTAATATTTTTAATTTAATGCTTCACTTTGTAATACACGAGCTCTGTAACTGACGGTTCACAGCGCACTGGGGGCAGGAAGAGAAAAGATCCGAATTTCCATTTGGAATTTAAAATCAAAAACACAATAAATAAACAGATCTGTATTAGACAAGAGTTTAAAAAACTGTTGGTTTTTGAATAATGAAACTCAGATAGTGAAATTATTACAGCCGTAAACAGATTATAACAACCACAAACTTCAGTTTCTTGAAAAAAAAATTAAAACCATAACTACCTAGTGCGCTAAATGAAAACCAGGCCACCTAAAATATGGGAAAGAATATTGCGAAATTGATCATACTGAACGCAGAATTCATATCTTCCACTAATCAATCGGTATAGTTTAGTTTTCAGTTTAAGAGCATTTGCGTTTTTCCAACTAGAACCCCATTCTCCACAAAAATACAGCACCACCTTCTAGTAGTTAGCCTTTGGATCACTTTGGAAATTGCTAACCTTTTTGTGGCCACCAAGTTGTACGCAAAAAATAAATGTTGGCAAAATTGTTTCCATAAAGGTCGTACCAATCTTGAAATTCAATTCTTTTAAAATAATAATTCAATTAATCACTCTTTTCATGAAATTATTAATCAAGTTAAAATTGCGTTGGTTCTTTCCAGTTTCAAACCCATCCTTCAAAAAATCACGTCAGCCTTTTGTTGTATTTTCAAGATCATTTCGGAGAGAACTGAACATGTTGTACTCACAAAAGTAACTGTAAATATTTCAAACTCAAAATTAATTTGCAATTGAAAGTACTCTAAAAGGAAATTACGATTTTTTCACAAAACAGATGATGAAACACTGTTTTGAAAAAAAATCACTTTTTATACATAATTAATTTGGCACTTTTTTCTTTAGCCCCATCATCAATTAAACATTTTAAACTTCATTTCCAGTTTTTCTCGTACGCTATAACACTTAAAATTGAGCTTTAAGAGAATACTAATTTGGAACATCCTCATTACAAACTCAGCTAACACGAAATCACAGCACCACTTTATTGTATCTTTACGATTCCTTTAATGAGAGCTTAACTTTTACGCCCACTAATTTCTTCGTGTGTCTTTAAATGTCAAAAATCACTAATTTGGGTCTTCCCCATAAAATCCATATCATCCATGAAGATCCAGTCACACAATATAGTCTAAATAGTATTCTCACGATCTTTTTGAACAGACCTAAACTTGTTGCAATGTTATATGCGAAGTTTGAAGCAAAGATATCTGCAAAGTTATTGTGGGCCAAATTAGTCAACGATCATATTCAACGTGGAATTCAAAATTGTTTTTCACCAATCAAATGACATAACACTGTTTTGGCCGTACAAAATCTGCCGTATTAATTGAACAAATATTTTCCAACAACCACTCACTCGAAAACAACTGTTTTGATTACATTTAATTTTCAGAAACAAAAAAAACTCGAGTCTTTACCATTGCATTCTCATTCTCCAGGAAAACACGACAAAACTTTGTTCTAGAATTGAAAGCCTTTTGCATAAAGGTAAACTTTCTTTTCCCATTAAACTGTAATCAGTTTTCTCTTCAAAATTGTCTATGTAAAACATGGAAACCGAAAAGATGGACAAAACAAATCGAAAAGTCTAACACAGGCCACAATTGGACAAAATATTGTTTTGATAAAAATTACCTTCCAGAAATAGATTATTTGTATCTTTCGGATTATAGCTCAACGGAATCATTGCATCCATTTTTAGGATCTTTACAATCTATTTTACAAAAGTTAATCATTCTGAGTACCCCAAATTGATAGTAGAAAATGGTTCAAAATTTGTCAATTAAAATTTGTATTTCATACTTTTTCACTCGTCATTTGAAACAACAGTAATATATTGAAAATTATTTTTCTGAAAAAAGCTAATTTCACATTAGAGGCTCACATTCCATGAAATCAAAATGCCTTTTTTGGTGGTGTTAAGATTATTATGTTGAAGGCCAACTTTTTGTGTATAATAACTTTTGTGCAAAAAGACTTTGAAAATGGCTATATTAAACTTTGATCATTTGATAGAACACTGACTTGAAACATTTCGTTTTCAGAAAAACAAATTTGTGTCTTTTGCATTACAAACCGACCCTGCACGAAAATACAGTGCCACTTTGTGTTTTCATTATCATATTTTTTAAAAAGCTAAAAATTTTGTGCTCACTATTTAGTGTGGCAATTGTAACAAATTTTGTTTTCAAAAATATCATCCCGAAACAGCATTTCTAATTTTCCTGTTTTCTCATACATTTTAACACGGTTTTGATGAATGTTTGATTTTGAAACGATACTTCTGTTTTTACCCATTAAAATCCCACGCTCCACGTAATCACTTGTGTCAACTAAGTTGTTTGGGGAACTATTCAATTTTTCGAGTCTTAAAAACCTGGAAAAATGAATAATCAAAAATTTGACGACAAATACATTTGCTTACATGAGTATGACAGATTCAATTATTATGAAAGCGTTATTTTCACATGAGCGAATACACTCATGACTTATATGATTTTGAACTAGAATTTGCAAAAAAATATCAAGTTGTGCTAGTCTCACAAAAAACCAGTAAACCCTTGGGGTCTGCGTCTGCCTCCATTTTTCTTCAAAATGTTTGTATTTTTTTAATATACTTCCATATTTTTCGGCTGTCAGTTGATACTGAAAAACGTTAACTGTCATCAGGTGGCACAATATTCAAAAATATGATTCAAACTACTCGTTTGAAGAAAATTTTTCCAATAGTTAATAAATTTACATTTTTTGAAAACCTCCACACTGATTTTCCATTTTTGCATACGAAATGATTACTTTCACATTAAATTTTTTTGGTTCAATATATTGATCCCCTACACGCAAGACTTCCAAATATACACTTTATTGTAAATTGAACAAAAACTTGCAAGAATTTGGGGGCTTCCATAACGAATCTTTTGTTTGCTTTCAACTAAGTTAATTACAACCTACAAACTTGGGGGAACCAAATTTTATGTTCCGCTTCCCATTTATAGATGTGATTTCATTTGCATCTTACAGCATTCCATGGAAAAAGGAATAGGTATCTTCATTTCAAGGATGAGTTAATAATTTATGGAATCTGAAATTCAATTACAATCAAACATTTGATAAATTACCACTGGATTTGACGAAAAATATGAAGTAAAATAATCAAACAAACAAAAAAAACTAAGTAAAAGATTTTCTTCCACAATTGTTAGAAACCTCTGAGCAAAAAAAAAAACAAAAAAAAAACAAAACGATTTATAGCAGAAAGAGTGTAATTTTTTAACTATTCTCAAACGTAAGCGCTAGAAATTTGAAGTGTTTTTTTTCACATAACTGTAGATTTTTTGCTATGCTGGGCAACCTTTTTTGTGCCTGATTCACACTGGACTGGGTCCTCTTATCAAGTCTACTAAGTGAAAACAATGCTTAAAAATTATTAACAGAATTACTCTGATTGATTCAACTTCCCGTGATGACCCTTCTTAGATACCATATCAAAGACCATGTATGGTTCCATCCGTGTCTAAGAAAAATTTCTTGCATGATCTTGCTATGGTTTCTAAGAAGCCATAAATGATTTTTTGTATGATTTTCAAGATTTTACATGAAATTAGTAATTTAGGCAGAGCAGCTCGTTTTCAATGGTTTTCCCATCGAAGGAACCGCCAAAATACTTCGTTTTAGAGTACTTTTAAATTTTTGCATGGTCTTGGATATGGTATCTAAGAAGCCATGCACTCCATATATGACTTTGAAATGGTATCTAAGATCGGTGAATGGTGGTCAACCCGGGTTGGCGGCTGCCAACAGTCTACCGCAGCTCCAAGACACAGTGCAGCTGGTCTGTTCTGAAAATCTAGAAGCTGTGCGCGGCGCCTTCTTTGTCCACAAATGCGGGCTCATCTTCATTAATTGGCTCGTTTAAATGAAAATCCCTGTCCGTATACGCATTCTCCTGTCCACCAGCTAATCGTTATGACGAAGGGAGTAGTGGATAAAACAAGGAAACCAACCACCAGTACAATTTGACCCTTTCTCCTAACGCGTGATCTAAAATTTTTTCTCAATAACAATTTCAAGCAGCTGAACTCAATTGGCGGCAATTTAATACTAAAAGTCAAATGAAAAGTGCGCCGAAACTGGTGTCATTTTTAAAATTAAATATTAAGAGTGCTGTTTGTTAACCTCTAATGTGGTTATTTGAAGCCCACTATTGAACTTCTTAGTCCCATTTAGGCTCCCCCTCCTCCTACCCCCCCCCCCCACCGAATGAAGCAGGCTGCAATTGATTAGAGCTCCCACTAGTCGTTCGAGACGACTAGTGGGAGTCGGTTATGTTTTACAACCTCATCATCACTTTAATCTCAGAGCATCTTTGTAGTATCTGTAAGATCATTTTGGAGAGTTTTAAAAATGTTTTGTCCACCAAGTTTTTGTGTGCAATATTTTTTCAAAATTATATATTCTTTTATTTTTTAATACTCATCATATCAAAATAACATGCTTTGAAAAAAAGATGGTTTTCCTATTATAGCAATATTTTGGGTTTCTTCTATTTCCACGAAATATTCGCGGCACTTTATAGTACCTGGTAACCAATTCAGGCGCAAAACTTTTTCAAAGATGGCCATTTTCAGCTTCAGTTCCAGCTTTTCTCATTCGCTATGACACTGTTAAAATTCAGCTTTCAGAAGCTACTAATTTGGAACTTCCCTATCACAAACTCAGCAAACACGAAATCACTACTCTATGGTATCATTACGATTGCTTTGATGAGAGCTAAATTTAGTTTCAAAAATCACTAATTTGGGTCTTCCCCATTAAAACCTTATCATCCACGGAGGTGCAGTAACACTAGATAGTATTCTTACGATCTTTTGGAACAGACCTAAACTTGTTGCAAAATTAAATGCGATGTTTTGAGCAAAATTATCTGCAGAGTTATTGTGGGCCAAAATATTCAACGGCCATATTGAAAAAGGAATTCAAAAGCTAAACTTTCTTTTCCCACTGAAATGTATTCAGTTCTTTCTTCACAACTATCTATATAAAACATGGAAATCGAAATGTGCGACAAAACAATTCGAAAAGTTGGACACATGCCAGAATTGGGCAAAACATTGTTTTGATAACGATTAACTTCCAGAAATACGTTATGTGTGTTTTTCGGATTACAGCTCATCATTTTCAATCAGCGCATCATTTTTTAGTATCATTACGATCTATCTTGGGAAGGTTAATCATTCTGAGCACACCAAATTGATAGTAAAAATTGGTTAAAAATTGGTCATTTGAAATTTATATTTCATGTTTTTTCACTTGTCATTCAAAATAACACTATCATGTTAAAATTTAATTTTCTGGAAAGACACTTTTCCATTAGAGGCCTACAATCCATGAAATCAGAATGCCAGTTTTGGTATTGCTACGATTATTATTTAGAAGGCGAACTTTTTGTGCCTACTAAATTTTGTGTGAAATTATTTTGAAAATGGCTATATTAAAGTTGAAGTTCATATCTTTTGTAACTAATCACACTGACTTGAAAACTTTTGTTTCAAGAAAAACTAATTTCTGTCTTTTGCATTACAGCCCCATCTTCCACGAAATTAGAGTGACACTTTGAATTTTCTTTATCATATTTTTTAAAAACCTAAAAAATGTGTGCTCACTAATTAATGTGCCAATTGTAGTCGCATTTGTTTTCAAAAATTAATGTGCCAATTTTTTCAAAAAATATCCTAATACGACATTCCTAATTTTCTTCGTTTCTCATACGATTTAACATGGTTTTTGGTAATTGTTTGATTTCCGCAAACGATTTTTGTGTTTTTACACATTAAAACCCCACGCTTCAAGTAATCACTGGTGCCAACTAAGTTGTTCGGAGAACTGTTCAATTTTTTGGGTCTTAAAAATGGATAATGGAAAATTTGATAATAAGTACAAAACCTGTTCATCTGCTTGTATAAGTAACGAAAAAAATTTTATTTGTCGCATGTAGTGATCTTTCTAAGGAATGCTCAGAAAAATCAAACCAAGGTAAATGCTTATTCTTGAGGAGAGCTAGTCGAGAAAAAAGTGACAGTTCAACATATTCTTTCTTTCTCCTATTTCTTCTATACTTTTACAGTGCCTGAAAACTCTCTCAGCCGCTCAAAAATTGATTTAAATTGTTCTCGCTTTAAGAAAAAATTGCTGCTCTTCCCCATTGTCAAATTGTGACATCGATAAAAATATGAAGCTCGACGAAAAGTCTGGAACTTGTTTTTTAGATGGCAGATTCAATTAGTATGAAAGTGTTATCTTCACATAAGCCATAAACTAATGACACATACGAAATTGAACTAAAATTTGCAAAAAATATCAGGTTGTGCTAGTTTCATTTAAAAAAAAAACAAAAAAATATGGGGTCCTGCAGCCATTTTTCTTCAAAATTTTTTTTTTATTATGCTTCCGTATTTTTCGGCTGTTAGTTGTTAGTTGAAAATCATTAACTGTTGTAGAATTTTGTACTTTGCTTAGGCTGACTAGCTGGGGACCGACTAGCGCCCAAAACTCTAACAAATTGAAAGGGTTGTTTTGATGGCTCTCAGAATTCCATTGGACGGTTATTTTGTCCCCACGCTGCTCTTCTCGGCTGTAAGAAACTCTAGTTTGAATAATGATTTGATTCGAGTAATCCAATAACATCAAATGAATAAACCAGAAATGTAAAAGATCACAAAATCAAATCAAAAATCAATCAGAGTTTTATTATTAAAGATGGTTCACAACTTAAGCCAAATTCACAACTAAAGAGCTGCTATTCTCTCAATTCTACAAGCTCTCAATTGAGCCGCTCGATCTAACTGCGGTTCTCTGGTGTTCTCAAGCGTTCCGATTTCCAATCGCAGAGACCGGTGTTCTGGACTCCAATCGCTCAAACCGGTGTTCTGGTTTTATCAAGTCAATTCAACTCCCTCAACAATGTTTTTGTTATCACAACTTCTCCACAGGTCAACTCCTGAGCTACAGCTGTGTTATGGTTGTGTTTTGGTAATGCCATGGTTCTACTCCTAAGTAACTTATCAAGCAACAACGTACAAGAATGATCAAAATAAAAGAATCTGTTCACATTATAGACCACATTAGTTAAACCTTTCTTACGTAAAGTTTGTTATGACTTCAAAAGAAAAATTGAATGACCTCAACGCCTTCTTTATACATTGCTGACTTCTATTCAAGCTATTCAAACTAAAACAAAAACAGTATCAGACTTATGACGCTACCAATTAATCAATCGGTCATCTTCATGTTCCAGCTCGTTCCAGACTATACCTATGAAATAGTTTCTCAGCTCCCTTCTGCAAAAATTATAGTATCACAATGAAACTTGGCATATTATATCTATACATCACTCTCTAAAACCTTGCGGAACTAAAGTTGGGAAAATGAAAAGGAAACTATGCACTTTGTCTCATCTCAATGGTACGATTGCCGCTCTAGAAGTCGAAAATCAGATATTCCGAATTCTACACTCCTCCCTTCTGCACTATTATTCTCCCGAATAATTGCTAAAACTGGCATTTGATTTGAATCTTAACTAAGCTTAATCTAAAAAAAATGTTTTGCTTGTCTTATTGATACATCTAGTCTCCCTTATCAGCAGATTTTGCTTCATGCATACCTTACTTTTTCCTTAACCAAATCCTCAACACATCACAGCAGTTATTTTCACTTAAGCTAGGCCTAGTAGATCAAATTGTGAACCATCGCTATCTACATAAAAGCATCAGTACATCAACGTTTTAATCTAGAATTTTTATCAAATTTACAGCATGTGAATTCAAATCAACAATTAAGGCTGAAATTACTAGAAGGATTATACAAATTAAAAACTTGTCTCTGTATATAGATATAGCACATATAACAACCAATAAAGAGGCAACTCAATAGCAATCTCGGTTACGTCTTATCTACAAAACAACCGATTAGTTGAACCTTCGAAACTTTTCATCATTTCCCCCGGCCATCTCACCAAAAATTCTCCTTCAAACAAGTTCGGTAACTCCATATTCAATTAAATTGGTTCAACTCAGCTTTCATAACTATTTCAATGTTAGTTATATTACAAACTATGCAAATCCACCTAAAATTCGCAAGCAAAGTTCCTGTGTTTAACCACAGATACTCCATGCACCCTCTACCAGTTACAATTTGGGTAACAATATCAAGCAAATATTTCACCACATAAACAAACTTTACACCATTAACCAATACTTCGCACTAACTTTAGCACTTCAACGATCAATGATTAGACACAGAAACTAATTTGAAACAAGATTAGATACTAAAACAAGACGAAGCTCTCGTGCTGAAGACTAAGAAACAGACTGTACTTCCCCAAAATCTTTCTTCCTTCGATGCTTGAAAGGATGTCCGCCCGTCTCCTCTCTGGACCAACACCTCACATCTGGAGGCCTCCTCCTCCAACACCATCTCTTCATCAACTTCAGCCTGCTCCGTCTCTCCTTCCAACTCGTCTGAAGCCACATTGTCCCTCGTGACAACGAGTCTCGACAACTGTTGAAACAGAATCCTCTCTGACCGAACTCCTCCCTTCTGCTGTGGACATTGCCTATCGATCCCATCCTCTCATAATGCAAATCGACTACTGACTGAGGCTCCTGTCTTCTGCTGTACACTACATCACTTGTGCTATCAACTTGTGGGTACCCCGCAATAGGCATTGAATCAACCTCCTCGCTTCTTCGTCCTAAGTCGTTTGACGTGCCCACAGAAAAGCGATAACTTTCCTTTCGAGGGCCGTGGCCCTGATTAACACAATTATACGCCACTCCCATTCGGAACCACAGGTCATCAGAGTCTCTTTCAACCATCCACACATGGCTGTTCCTTACATCTCCCCCATTAATTCTCTGTAATTCCTCTGTTCCCTCGACTACTGCGTTCATTTGGGGGTCCACATATCTGTCCTCCAATTTATCTGAAGTCATGACATCAATAGCTTCTGATTGTCCCAAGGAGTTTCCAGCTTCACTGTCAAGAGTAGACCGAAAGTCCAACTCTTCGTTTGTGATCACACACAACGCATTGGTTGTCAAGTCTGGTTGAGCGTCCTCTACATCTGTATTGAGATTTCCTTGCCTTTGCCTAGTTCAACCTGCTTTCTACTTCTTTCATTCAACTTCTCAATTTTCCTCAAGTACCTCTTTGTATACCTTCCACCAAAACTCACACTTCGCCGTTTACTGAACTTCAAACATGTTTCTTTTCCTGAAGACATCTTTAGCAGAGGGGTTTCCTTGATTGCTAAAACCACTCCGTGACTCGCTTCAATCCTCAATCTTAACCGAAGCCTCTGATTGCCACATTCCAAACTGCTTGACTGTTCAAACCCACATTCACATCCGTGCATACGTTCACTACTGGAAGGAAAGTTTGATGTGTCCATTGAACTCTCTGCAACTAATGGACATTTTTCAGACCTTGAAACGTAATTGTTAAACACTTGACTTGATCGAGCTTTTTAAAACCTGGTTCTTGTCTCAACTTGTTTGTTTCCACCAATGAACATCCAAAGATCTGGTCCTGCCGATTCCGGTTATTCTGTTTTTCTGCTAAGATCTGTAAGTCATTGGATCTCTCAAACTTCCAAAAACTTTTCATGACACCAAACATTAGAACAAGCAAGAACTCTAACCAACTCAAAACGTTTTCAACCGATGTCCTGAAAACCGACAATTTATCGCAAGATTCCACACGCCTTTGCCCATCCGTGACATCACTGCTTCCTCCTCCAAGATGAAATTGACTAAAAGTCTCTACTACTTCGTTATAGCTTTGAAAATTGTCTGTCAACATAACGAGCGACTCAAAAACTGCATCCAACTGGGGGAAATCTGATGTAGCATCCCACTTCACAATGGTATCACGAGCTCTGCCTAGTAATTGAACCTTTTTCTTCAAATCAACTGTTTCAAACTCGTTTAAAGCTGTAGTGCTCTCCTCGCTTGAAACAACCAACGAAGCTTGCCCAGACTCCCATTCCTTCCTGATCACTGGTGCCGTATGTTCAAACACTCTTTGAAAAGTTCTCATTCTCGACATCGATAGCAGTTGAGGTCGTTTCTGTAATTCGTTATCTGTCCTCTTTGTAAATTCCCCTGCCAATATGCAGTGGTCAAGATTGCAAATCCAATGAGCTTTCTCTTTTGTTGGCTTTGGTACCGTAAACACCTCAGTTGTCCCCCAAGACACAACTCCTTCGGAAGCTCTCGAAATCACCTCGAGTTGCTCTTCTTGTTTAATTGAAGTGCAATTGTCAAACACCTCTTCCAAGTCAGCAGCTGACGTGCTTGTTTCGCTCGATTCAAAAACTCCTGCTGTATCCCAGTACAGACCAGCTTCATAACCCCTCAACAATCCTTGAATCCTATCTCGTCTGTTCAAATTTTTGGGACTCTGGACTACGCTCCTATCTTTTTCGAAGTCCACAACTGCCCTTGATCTTGTTTCTAACTCAGCCTGAAACTCCATAACCGCTGCATCCCCTTGTGGATTACTAACTGCCCAAAGCTTTAGCCATTTCCCTTTTAAGTCACCCGGGTTGCCATTCCACTCAACCTGTCTAAACATTTCTCCAATCCTATTTGTTTGTAAGTCTGTACATCGCCAGTGTCCAGAACTAACGCTCGCGGGGTAAACGGAACCATTACTTTTCTCTCTGATTTTATTTTTGTTCCGAAAAGACTCCACTTCATCTCCACTAGATACACAACCCCTTCTCTCAACTACACACGGGACTTCTTCAATTACAGTGTCAATCTCTTCATTCCAAGTAGCTCCAGATAGTCTTCAGCTAGGCTTTCTGCAGAAGTTCTTTGATTGGACTCTATCTCTCTCATATCGACTTCACCGCCTCCTACTAGAGACAAAAACTCAGGTGACAAGAGATCTAAGCAGTCGCTGTTCTTCTCTTGAGTACAGCCAAAGAACTCAGGAGGAAGCTCAGTTTCCTCGTCCTCACTACCCTCATAGTACAAATATCTCATGAAGAAACAGTCATCTCCTTTATCGTTCGCTGATGAACGGTCTACATAGTACTCGATTCCCTCAGGTGTGACTACCTTCTCCAATTTTGACAAGAAATCTTCCCTATTCTCCTCTTGTAGACTTCTCTGTTCTTTGCTCTCTATATCAACGTGGGTCAACGTCTCACGGCGCTTCCTTTCCTCTTCTTGCTTTTCAACTCGTAACTCTAACTCTCTATCCTCCGATCCTTTTCCTGCATCAAAGTTTTTGCATTGTTCAGCTCTATTACAAGCATTTTCTTTTCCTCGACACGCTTTTTCATCAAAACATTCAAATGACTCCTTTTTGAAATCTGTAGAAGCAACATTTGTCTCAAGCCATTCACCAGGGATCACAATTATTTCCTGTCCGGTTCTTTCATCGTACCGACACTTAATACCTACTTGCTCTTCTCTCAACATACTCCGACCTAATTGTTCTGCTTGCTCCTCACTCAACTGAAGCAAATCTACCACGTTCTGGAGGTTCTCCCTCATTGCTTCATCTTGGCTACTACATCCTGTTCCCACTAAATCCGAACGAACTTCACTAAGCTCAAATTTTTCCTTTGATTACACGCTTAAAGAGTCTTTTATCCTGCCTTTTGCTTGACCATTCTCACTCTTCGTTTTCTCTTCAGATACAACTCCTCCTCTACTTCGACCACTGTCCGTACAATCACAGTTTTCTTCTCTACTTATAGATAGCCTCTCCTCAATGATGTCAAAGTATTGTCCTAACGACATTACCACTTCACCAGTTTCCGACAACCAGAATCTGAATGGCAAATCCGAAACCGCTTGCATCGCCCATCCTCTCAATAGACCAAGCATTGTTGACATAGTAGATCCTCACTCATTTGTAAAACGTCAACAACGTCAAGGTAGTACAACTTCCAGTCCTCCCAATTCGGAAACCTTTCCGATGGGAAATACTCTACAAACGGGAACGCAATCCAATCCATGTTTACTAAATAATTATGTTTTTCCCCTCTCCGCTTACTAGTGGTGTTCCTAATCTCTAACTCTTCTACTTTATCCAGCAGTCCTCTCTCTCTCTCTCTCTGAGATGATCCCTTAGCCTCTCACTCTAAGCCCAGTTCCTCCTCTCCTATCAGTAACTACTGTTCCTCTAACCTGACTTAGTCTGCTTTGCCAATCTTAACTGAAATCTTGCTGCTGTTGAACCAACAGTGGCCTACTTTGCAAACTTCTTTTTGCTCTCTCTCTCAGAGTCAAACTCTCCAACTCGTGTTCCTCCAGTATAAAAAAAAAACAAAAACCGCGTATAAAATCCCTCTCCCTCAAATCTAATCTCCCTATACTCTACTCTATACTCACCAAACCTTACACACGCAATTGTCACTTGTCAAATATCAGCTTACCAACTTCTTGTTCCAAGCTCTCGATACTCTGAACTGGCCCTCTTCTTCTCAAGGAAGCCAATTACTAACAATGACAGTCTTGAATAACTTGCTCTCACTTAGCTTTTCTCTCTTTAGACTACCTCTATTTCTCACTTCTCTCTTTACCTTGTCTCACAAATCTCTTGATCTTGGCCAAGGCCCTGTAACAACCTTCTTCTAAGAAAGCCGATACTCTACTCAGTTCTCTGTACAAACTCAGTCTCACGCAACTTACGCTCTTTACTAAGTCAAAACTTTCTCTCCTCTATCTGCTAGTCTCAAGAAAACCTAAATGACAACAATACCCACAGTCGAACTCCAACTCAACTGAAAACTGCTCTGCACAACCGAACTCTATCTTTCAATCAAGTTCCAACGTGACTCTTTCCTCGGGTTTCTCTTTCCCCTTCACTTGTTGCCACACAAGTCAATTCTCCTTCCTCTCTTGTTGTTCGCACTTGCAAAGACCACTATTGTTCAACTGCAACCACCACAGCCGCCAAACCACTCCAACTACCAAGAAGTCTCGAGATGGCCCACCCAGGAGCGCCACTGTATAATTTTGTACTTTGCTTAGGCTGACTAGCTGGGGACCGACTAGCGCCCAAAACTCTAACAAATTGAAAGGGGTGTTTTGATGGCTCTCGGACTTCTACTGGACGGTTATTTTGTCCCCACGCTGCTCTTCTCGGCTGTAAGAAACTCTAGTTTGAATAATGAATTGATTCGAGTAATCCAATAACATCAAATGAATAAACCAGAAATGTAAAAGATCAGAAAATCAAATCAAAAATCAACCAGAGTTTTATTATAAAAGATGGTTCACAACTTAAGCCAAATTCACAACTAAAGAGCTGCTATTTTCTCAATTCTACAAGCTCTCAATTGAGCCGCTTGATCTAACTGCGGTTCTCTGGTGTTCTCAAGCGTTCCGATTTCCAATCGCACAGACCGGTGTTCTGGACTCCAATCGCTCAAACCGGTGTTCTGGTTTTATCAAGTCAATTCAACTCCCTCGACAATGTTTTTGTTATCACAACTTCTCTACAGGTCAACTCCTGAGCTATAGCTGTGTTATGGTTGTGTTTTGGTAATGCCATGGTTCTACACCTAAGTAACTTATCAAGCAACAACGTACAAGAAAAGAATCTGTTCACATTATAGACCACATTAGTTAAACCTTTCTTACGTAAAGTTTGTTATGACTTCAAAAGAAAAATTGGATGACCTCAACGCCTTCTTTATACATTGCTGACTTCTATTCAAGCTATTCAAACAAAAACAAAAACAGTATCAGACTTATGACGCTACTAATTAATCAATCGGTCATCTTCATGTTCCAGCTCGTTTCAGACTATACCTATGAAATAGTTTCTCAGCTCCCTTCTGCAAAAATTATAGTATCACAATGAAACTTGGCATATTATATCTATACATCACTCTCTAAAACCTTGCGGAACTAAAGTTGGGAAAATGAAAAGGAAACTATGCACTTTGTCTCATCTCAATGGTACGATTGCCGCTCTAGAAGTCGAAAATCAGATATTCCGAATTCTACAACTGTCATCAGGTGGCACAATATTCAAATCTATGACTAAAATTGCTCGTTTGTGGAATTTTTCTTAATAGTTGACAATTTTACATTCTTTTGAAAGCCTCCACGCTCATTTTACATTTTTTCACACGAAATGATTACTTTCACACTAAATTTTTTTGGTTCAATATATAAATCCCCTACACGCAAGACTTCAAAAATTTTGGATTCCAACTATACACTTTATTGAAAATTGAAAAAAAACTTGCAAGAATTTGTTGGCTTCCATAACGATTCTTTTGTTTGCTTTCGACTAAGTTAATTACAACCTACACACTTGGGGGGAACCAAATTTTATGTTCCACTTCCCATTTATGAATGTGATTTCATTTCCAGCTTACAGCATTCCATGGGAAAAGGAATAGGTATCTTCATTTCGGGATGAGTCAATAATTTATGTAATCTGAAATTTAATTACAATCAAACATTTGATCAATTACCACTGGATTTGACGAAAAATATGAAGTAAAATAATCAAACAAACAAGAAAAACTAAGTGAAAGATTTTCTTGCACAATTGGTAGAAACCTCTGAGAAAAAAATATACAAAAAAACAGCAGAAAGTGTGTATTTTTTTAACTAATCTGAAACGTAAGCGCTAGAAATTTGAAGTGTTTTTATCACATAACTATAGATTTTTTGCTATGCTGGGCAACCTTTTTTGTGCCTGATTCACACTGGACTGGGACCTCTAATCAAGTCTACTCAGTGAAAACAAAGCTTAAAATTTATTAACAGAATTACTCTGATTGATTAAACTTCCCGTGATGACCCTTCTTAGATACCATATCAAAGACCATATATGGTTCCATCCAAGTCTAAGAAAAACTTTTTGCATGCTCTTGCTATGGTTTCTAAGAAGCCATAAATGATCTTTGGTATGATTTTCAAGATTTTACATGAAATTAGTAATTAAGGCAGAGCAGCACGTTTTCGATGGTTTTCCCATCGAAGGAACCGCCAAAATACTTCGTTTTAGAGTACTTTTAAATTTATGCATGGTCTTGGATATGGTATCTAAGAAGCAATGCACTCCATATATGACTTTGAAAAGGTATCTAAGATCGGTGTATGGTGGTCAACCCGGGTTGGCGGCTGCCAACAGTCTACCGCAATTCCAAGACACAGTGCAGCTGGTCTGTTCTAAAAATTTAGAAGCAGTGCGCGGCGCCTTCTTTGTCCACAAATGCGGGCTCATCTTCATAAATTGGCTCATTTAAATGAAAGTCCTTGTCCGTATACGCATTCTCCTGTCCACCAGCTAATCGTTATGACGAAGGGAGTAGTGGATAAAACAAGGAAACTAACCACCAGTAAAATTTGATCCTTTCTCCTAACGCTAATCACGGATGTCGAATCGGGCCAAATTTTACTGCTTGTTGGTTTCCTTTTTTATCCACTACAACATTTCACTCTAAGTCTAACTTTAAGTTATGAAATGGCTTAATTCTAGAAAATAATAATAAGCTCGTTTGTAAATTCGCCGATACATATTCACTCAATATCTATCATTTTCTGTCTCACTTAGTATCAAGTAAACTATGCTTGTAACAGCCAATAGCTTGTAACAACCAGTAGCATGGTAACAACCAGTAGCTTGTAGCAACCAGTAGCTTGTAACAAAAATAAAGCATTGAAACAACCACTAGCTTGTAACTCTAGTAACTAATCTTCATTCTGATTGGCTAGTCAGTAACGCGTAACAGGTTACTTCACAAAGAATGTTCTAGAATAATTCTCCATGTGGGGACCTTTATTCTCAACGGCACTTTTTGGCCATTCACCATGGCTTTCGCTTGACTACACAAAAGATAGCTCCTTTGAACAATAACATTTATTAAACAAGCATAATTAAGGCATACAAAATAAATAGCAAAACTTGGACATAAAACATATGGATTTTTAGCATTAACTCGAGAACTAAGAAAAGTATCAAACTCAAACTTTGTGAATGGATGACTATTTGTTGGGTGCACTCTCTGTATGAAAATGAGGTCTGTACGCCAAGGAGGTGGAGTGGGATTATCTTTTTTAATTCTATGACCAATCTTAATACGCCGAGGAATTTTTCAAATGTAAATAGCTCCAAAACTGTTGGTTCGAAATTGAGCAAACTTGGCAGTGACTACCACAGGCCTATATTATAAGACATGCGGGACATGGAAGGAACTAAATCGGACGGATACTTTTCGAGATAGTGAGATTTAAATTTCAGTTTGCATCAAAATTTAGTAATGAATCTTATCTTCTGTTCCAAATAAATCTTCAAATATAAGTTCTACGACTCCGGTGTTATCGTCATTGACGTAAATGCTGGAATGGTAAACTCGATCATTCCCCTTTGAATATTCATCAGATTCGTGGAGAAAAATTAAAGCTATTTTAAGCCTTTCTCACAAATTTCTTTCAGTTAATTTTTTGTGCATAATTTGCAACAGATTCGAGTTATAGTCTAACTAATTCACATTTGAGTTATAGTCTGACTTGGTATGTTATCTACTATTCTGTTATCTACTATTCTAGTGGTATGTTATCTACTATTCTTTAATCATTATTCTGTTTAAAGAGTTCACTATATAGTAGGTTGAAGTCATCGCCAGAGCCATTGTGGAATATTACAGGAATGACGTTTTTTGTTTGTACCTCAGATTACATATTCTACATGCTGGTCCTCTATATTTACCAGTTTCATGACAATGATCTCTTACTTTATTAACACATGTTTTACTGCAGATATGACAAGTGTTATTAGTTTCATGATATAAATTATCTTCTTCATTAAATATCATTTGATTGTTGCGCTTGAAGTTATTCTCAGTTTCTATTTCTAATAGATCACTAGCAAATCTTTTGATACAATCAAGACCGAAATAGTATTTGAAATTATACTGCCAGATGTAACCCACACTTATTGGTATGTGTTCAGCTATTACATACTTACAGCCATTAGTCGCGACTTCAGCAATGCAAAATTCTATATCAGCAGTTATAATATTTTCTATATTCTGACGTTTGTGTTCATTTATAAAAGTAATTTTCTTCTTCTTAGGAAAAAAAACAACCTCGGGTTTGAAAGAGTTGTTACATTCATGTTTGTTGTATTTAATTTGTGAATCAAACCAATTCGTACATCTATCATAATAATAATATTTAATGTTATTTTTATTTGGTCGATCTAACAAGGTTTCTTTGTTTTTAATTAGGGCACAGTGTTCTGTTAGCCCATTCCCCCAAACCAATGAGCTGACATCTTTTCTGTCTTTATCAAAATCATCCACTGGTTTAAACAAATCTACTTTGCCCCCACCACAACGTGTGTATACCCAAATATTAATATTGTACAATTTCTGTATTCTCATTATATAAACAAAATCATCTTCATCTCGTTGTCGTGCTTCAATTAGATTATTTACATATTTACTCTCGCGTGTTGGATTTTTGAGAAAGCCACTTCGCGGATCGATAGCAGGATATAGCCAAGCAGTAATAGCCAGTTGCAAGCAGTTATATTTGAAATCGCGTATATTCAATATTGATTTAGAGTTTATGAGATCGCGGGTAAATCTATATAACTACCAATAGATGCTTTAGTTGGTTCAATATTTATCTGAACACTTCTTAATCCGAGAAACTCAAAGTCATAGCCATAACCCTCATATTTTTCCTTTTCAAAGTTTAACCATTGAGTGAAGTCTCCATTTTCAAATATTGCGTTCTTAATAATATAGTCAGTATTGAAAAAAATTTTAGTAGTTTTAACTTCTTCTTTGGTTCTCTTTTTATATTCACACTCAGCTGTGATCTTATATTTAAAACTCGTATCTTTTCTGTACTGGTAACAGTTTTTAACTTCTTCTAAAGAGTTATTAATGGCTTCGTCCAGGTCTTCAATGTAATTTCCAGCTTTATCAGTAATATAAAACTCTCTCATATTCTGGCTAGAGTTTATATCAAAGTATTCTGTGTTTTCTAGAAACTTGCGATTATGACTATATGAATGAGTAGTTAGCGCTATTTTATTCCTAAGTTCTTTATGACATTCTTTACACTCATGCTTATTTCTGGTGTAGATATTATTATCACCATGGGTCTTTGACCATCCGCGAAGAGGTTCAACGGAGTTGTTTTGCAAATTCACTGATATTTCACTATGAGTTTTAGTTTTAGCTTTAGTTTCAATATTAGTTTTAATAATATACTTAGTATTATCTTTAGGTTTGAGAATATAATCATCTTCATCTGGATTAAACACCCTCTCCAAGATTTCATCTTCCACTTCATACTCATACTCCTTTCTCGCCCTGTTTAAGTGTTCATCACTTAAATTGTGTTTGACAAATTGTTTCCTTGTTTCAAAGGCCAAATCACAAATATAACAAAAGTTTACGTTTTCTACTTCAGACATTTTTTTATAGACAAAAAATTCATTTTTGAAAACATACAAATTAAAATTGTCTACATCAGTAAAATTTGGTGGTTGTAAAGATAAATCATGGAGAAAATGTTGTGATAAATGTTTAGATAGTTTATTTGAATGTTATATCTGTAAGGGTTACTTTAAGAATAGAGATTATATTAATCATATGAATATACATTATAATGATCCTAGTCCATATATAACTTGTATTATGTGTAACGAAAATCAACACATCAGCGGATTTAGGTTTAAAAATTTTAAGTGTAGATTATGTATTTATTTACATAGATATAGATATACACCTACCAAAGATAGATTCGAGGAATATGCTGAATTATTTAACATGAAAGTGTGAAAAAACAAAAAAAGTGGTGAATTTGCAAACGAGCTTATTAATATTTTCTAGAATTAAGCCTTTTCATATTTTAATGTTAGACTTAGAGTGAATATGTAGTAGTGGATAAAACAAGGAAACCAACAAGCAGTAACATTTGGCCCGATTCGACATGCGCAATTAGCGTTAGGAGAAAGGGTCAAATTTTACTGGTGGTTGGTTTCCTTGTTTTATCCACTACTGAAGGGAATTTGTTGGTAAAATTCGAGATCAAGGCATCATGTTGCACCGAATCCCAGAGTCTGCCTGCCATCATAGGGCAAGCTGCACGCGTGATGAGTTGACGCGCGAGCTGCATTGGTGAAGTAAGAGCACGTGATTCACCTCAATTTCCTCTTGGCGAGCCTTGTGAGATCAACCAGTTATCTTCCCGTTGCCTCAGGAAAAAGTAAAAAATGTGAAATTGAATGATAAATTTGTCCAAAAGTAGATGAATTATTATTTTTGATATAAACCCACTGATTGCATGCTTTCAAAGTGCATTGTTTCAAAGAAAATAAAAAACAGAATTTCATAGGAAAAACAAACAAGGCATCATTGAAGGGCGTGTTAGCTGTCAATGAGGCTCTCAAACGTCTGAAAAGGGTCGATAAGTGTCTCGAAATTACAAATTTCAGTGGAGTTTTTTTTTAAAAAGTTTGATTGAAGCTGATCAAGTTTATTTGGACGTTCCTTACTTTATGAGAAAAAAAGTGCTCCGATCACGAAAGAGATGTTAGGAATACAACAATTACTTAAATTTTTGAGCGAGGACGCCTAACCACAAAAAAGATGTTAGGAATACAACAATTACTTTAGTTTTTGAACGAGGAGGCCTAAATTTTGAAAAATCAACGCTAGAAAAGGCTCAAACTATGAAAGATGAACGCTAGAAAACTTTTAATTTATTTGACTTTATACAATGGTAAACTGTTACAGATTGACACCGGAAAACGTAAGAATTGTAGAAAATGAAATCGAAGGAATTCTGATAATAAGTAAAAATTGCCGCTGAAAAACGCTGAAAACGTGTATGATTATTTCGAAAATTGCTAAAGTTGTACAAAAATTGTGAAATTAAAGATCAGAGAATTTTTGGCAGTGCATTTAGCGTTGGTTCTACAAAAATTCAACGCTTTCACTGCCTATCGTACATATTTTTTCGTTTACTCGGCTAGGGTGTCTCGTGCGCTGGATTTACTAGCTAAGTTCAGTCAGTAGTTATCAAGTTTAATAAAAAGTTTTGCTCACCTAGTTCTATGATGGACTCTATTTGGCAGTTGTCCTTCCCTAAAAAGAAAAAGTTATGTATTCATCGAACTAATCTTTGCAAGCATTATGGATGAGGCTGCAATTAATCTTAGCTTGAACTGTAGGGGATAAACTATTCGAATTAAGTTTTTAAACATTGTTTACCTGTTTTTGTCGTTGTGTCAGCTGTTGTCGCAACGGCCGTTGCCTTTTTCAAATTTGTCCTTAACTGGCTGAGAGCTGTTGTTTTTTTCGAATGTAGTTACGCCCATAATTGGTGTTTTCCTGTTGCAGTTAGTTCCAAAATAGAGCACAACTCTTTAAGTGTTCTTTTTCCGATTCAACAAGATCAGAACATTTCGAAATTGATCCTTTCTGTGACATGCAAAAAATTGAGCAGCCAGAAAAATTGCATCCAGAGCTCTCAAAATCATCCGCATTTCATTTGTGATCTCAACCTGATTAAGTTTTCTCAATCTGGAAGCGTTTCTGCTAGCAAGAGAGTCTTTCTGTTTGTTCGTTATTTCAAGTTCCATTGTGACTTTGAGACGATTGGTGTTTGATCTGAATAACTTCTCGAGGTAAAATTTTGGAATGGTTACGTTAAGGGTATTTCTTATTGTGAGTCTGTTCAGGACTCCCGCTTCCGTTAAAAAATCGTCTGGAAGTAACTCCGAACCACTAATTGATATAACATCGCGTATCGTAACTGTCAGGGCCTCAAAATATTGAAGATTTGGAAAACCGATAAGACGACCTTGAAGGGTTAAGTTGCTCCCAACGTTAAACAGTTCCCACGGTTTCTTTTGGCTATTATTTTGGTCATAAATTTCTTTCAAGCTGGAAGAAAAGTCAGACGTTGGTTGTTCTAAACATGTGCCCGAAGAACTGTTCAGCGTCATATTGTCTGAATTCAGTGGTATAAGTTTCCAATCTTGACTTGGAGTCATTGTAACCCAATCTTAACTTTGGGTTATTTTCGAAGATAAGCAGGCTCAACCAATTTATTCCCAGTAAATTCTTATCAAAATTCAAAATTTGTTCTATGTCCTTGTTTAATATTGTTAAGCTTATGGTTTTCGTGTTGTTGTTTGAATGGAACTCATACATTTTTTCAACCGAAATTATAGTTGCTCTAATGTTAGCGATTAGAAAATGTCCATCTCCTATTGACTGGCATTTTAGAAGACTCACAGTGCCGCTAGGTTGTTGGGAACAATCGCAAGTGGAGTTCTCGCCGCAGGGGTTTATTGGTTTTGTTCTACCAGACATGGATTGCACAAACTCTTCGCTTTTCAAATATGGCGTGTTGTTAACTCTCTGCACGTTTTTGACAATTGCTTGAACAGTTAAAACATTAAAAACCATGAATATCTATGCACCCTGGAGACAGTTACCTGAAAAATATGTTTGAATATTACGTTTTTTCAAAATTCTGAAAGTGGCTGGTTCTTTCCTTTTATTCTGTGATGACAGATTGATATACATACTGAGCAAGGCTCAAATTTGTACTCTGCAGTCTATCGTTTTCGAAATATAATGCCAGAAAATTTAATCTCAAACTACTTGAGGGGTCTCAGATCTATTGAAGGCTGCTTTAGTAGTAGTGGGAAGGTACTTGTAGGGTGTGGGATAAATTACCCAAGGGCTTCAAATTAAGTTGTTAAATTGTATTACAGATTTATGTAAACAAAAAAATTAGGGGATTTTCCATTTGATTTTTTGTAGTAAACGACACCTACTGTGGTGGCACATAAATCTGAGCAGTCCGAAGGACTCAGTACCCAGATGCGCAGGCACGTGCGCGTCTCTTCTGAGTGAAAGGTCAAGAGGGGCTAGGATTTATCTTCTATGTTATAAGGGCAGCCAAGAACATCAAAATACATGAAGTTTCATCCCGCAGTTTTAGAGAATTGATGGAAGTTTCAACACACTTTTGTATGAATTTTGGATGTTACACAACTGATGTTTATGTAAAGTACACTTCAGTCTCAAGCTATGTGCTTTTGCAGTTTTTTAATAGATTTCACCGTTTCTGAAGTAATCAGAAATTCTTAAATTATCTACGTCTTTATAACAACTTCCGATTGAAAAAATAACGTTATCCATTCCGGTCACCGCCGTAAATTTTAAGACCACCTCCAGGCTGAGTGCTTTTGTTGCATTGCTCCAGCGACAGGCCTTCTCCAATCTTTTTTCGGTGGATGCGCTGGTGCATCCACATTCATTTGCACTGCGTTCCAAGACATGCACTGGCTGATGTCATTTCAGACGAAAAGAAGCGTGCTGAAACCAGACGTGCTCTCCTGGACCGAGGGCAAAAAAGAGGAGGCTGTCTCTGGAGTCTGAGGAGGATAATCTAGGTCGTGCCATTTGTCAACTGACGAATGTTGTCCGATTCAGTTAGGATTTTTTAGTCTCATTGATAGCTGGGGATCACCATTATGTTTCAGAGATAATTCATTTCGTCAGCTTTCCCAGCATTCCTCGATGCTGGAGACGGGAAAAGATGAAATCACAGGCATCTCCAACATTCCTCAATGACAATTTATTGAGATTCCGGTCGCTTCGGGTAGATTCAAGATAAGCCGAACAAAGAAAGAAAATTTGCCGAGGGCACTGGAAGACTATAGACAGGTGCGCTGGAAATATTGATTTTGAGAGGCTGCATAAATTGGTCAAAAGCACTTTCTAATAGTGATTGATGTTATATCAGGCAAAATGGGCTTCCACTTACGGATGGCGCCTGATTTAGGGGATGCCTCTATAGCATTTTAAGGGCTCTGCATGGAGGTTCGTTTCACCGTGATTGGGCAGAGAATATGACGGGAGGTTTGCAGCGCGAGCCGAGATGAACATTCTGGTCTGTCACGCTGAGCACCAAATTCGGCGTATAGGTCATCACCTTCAGTTCGCATCCCTGATGGCCAACTCCATGAGACCTTTTTTCATGGAATGAACACATATATGCATAGCAAACATGAATTATAAGTAATGAAATTGCTATGTGAAGCCATACTGAATTCAGCAGCCCAAATAACGTACACGGAATTTGACCGCGGTGACCACAACATCGAACAACAGATAACAACCAATATTATATCTTAAATCTCCCGAATTTGCGAATTTTAAAGCTCTTTTAATGTTGCTATAAACTTTTTGACGAAATTAGACGTTTCATGGTTAATTGAACATAATAACGATGAATTCCGGGGATCAAGTATGCCGTTTTTCGTTTGATTGTTTAATGTTTTTGTTCAAAGTTCAGTTAGCTAATATTGTCTGTTTCTTTTTCTGAAGTGGCTTAACTGTTGAGAATGATACCCATTGTCGTTTCAATTAATCTAACAAAACCTTTGTATTATTATGTGGCGTTTAATGTTACCAGGAAGTCACTACGACAAAGCGACTAGTCATTGGACCAGAATAGTTGTGAGAGTTAGGATCAAATTGACTATTAGCATTTGGTCCATACAGTTTAGATTGACCTTCCAACAGTGTTAAGACGCAGAGTTGCATAAATGCGTTTCGTTCAACAATAAAGTGATCTCAGATTGCCATAAATGCTCATTTTTTATACAAGAAAAGTAAATGATTCAAAAGATCCTCGCATGACAATTTATCGTCGGTTCATTGCTTTCCTCAATGCCATAAATATTCTCCTGAACGCCATACAAAATTTCTTGGATGCCATGCAAGAATTCCTGGGTGCCATAACAGAACCAAAACTTGATGCCATACAAGATTTTCTGGATGCCATGCAAGAACCACAGACAACAACAAGGCAATGTTTGTGATGTATCATGTTTATTTTGTACGTTTATGTCACCAGTAAATTGCTGACACAGGTGACTTTGAGTACAGATATGAAAGATAGTGAAACCGATATCCACCCATATATATGTACGGCGCTTAACTGTAAGGTTAAGCTATATGCTAATGCTTTGAGTAATTCTACCTTCTACAGTCCCTAGCTTGTCAAAGAACCTTTTGCTAAAAAAACTTTTGTCGAGGAACAGTTTTACAGAGATGGTTTACTGCAACATGATGCACTTAAATTTGCGGTGGATGATTCTGAAACTGTTACAATCAACACACTTTGTTCTACATAAAACTGATATCAAAAATTGTACAAAAATTTCAGCAATTGAAATCAAATGAAGGCTTAACTTAATTTAATGCGGTCGAACTTAATTTATCAGTCAATTGCCAGTGAGTTTTTCGTGTTACATAAAAGCCTATAAACGATAATGTTTTATCAAATTTTTTGGATCTGTTGATTGCCGGAGTTTATAAGCGTGCATTGATAACCACCAGAGTTTCAATTTGCCTTTACGAAACTGGATAGCGTCTGGGAGATGCAGGTCATTTGGTGGTTCGATTAGCAGTAAATACATTAAGTCGCCAATTGTGCTTTTTTAGAATTTTTTGCCTTTTGTGGACACATGTGCCGTTCTTTGGTCACATTTTTTTACATTTTTGTCTAAAAATTGAATTGTGAAAAGTTGTGACGGTAAATTGAAGACAAGAGTTACAAAAATTAGTCTCATATATAGGCAATTGACGTACGTAATGTTCACGAATGGTTACTGAGGGACTTTTATACAAGAAATTATTTTTATTTTTATTAGTAGCCGCGTCAGCAATTCCAGGCGACTATTATTGCGCTCCTATTTTTTGTTTTACTTCGTCTAACAGATTTTTGTTTCGTCTTACCCTGCGTACCGCGTTTTTGATTTTTTAGGTCAATTGCGTGAATTACCACACTCAATAAAATGACTTCCGAACTCAATATTGTGCATCTAAGTAGTGCCAATCATATATGCCCTAATTCATGATTATTAGAGTCTTGACTTTTTCATATCGAATATTACTTTTTATAAGCCCTATTAGGGCTTTCTCCTTATAGAGCTTATGTGTTTCATAAAAATGACAGTCCGAATCCAATCCAAAAAGTCTAGTGGTCTATTAAAGGACTGGTGGTCATAGCCACAAGCATCTATCGCAGCTATTTTCCGGCAATATGCCGGCCATGTTTATTGTTATTGTTGTTATATCTGTTTGTCATTTAGTGTTAATCGGTATTTTGCAGATGTCAAAACAACTAATAAAAGGGATTAAGACAGACAATTTACCTATTCACATTCATTCACTTTTATCTTAAACTTGAATTTTGTTTAAATGTGACGTGAGGTGAAGTGGATAAAAGGTGAATTGATGTGGATAAAAATGACGGAATTCATTAACCATAAGTACCAAAATTTTAGAGTTGTGGATGAATGTGACAAATTTCAACTTTTGATTAAATTTGAATAGGTCTTTTTACAGTCACTGTCTTAAAGTATGGTTGCGGATAATTTCCTACGTTTTCGAGTAAACTTGCTTGATCAATTTGTTTGTTTCGCAAAGTAATGTAAGATCTTCGACAATGTCAACACTATAAAACTCAACGACAAAACCAGCAAAGGTATAATTATAATCAATCTATCTCCACGTCGGTTGCTATTGTAGAGGGCATCATAGACAAACCTACTGAGCGTGACAAATCTGAGCGTCACCTCCGATGCCAAGAATATAAACATTATTTAAAACACTCCCATATGTAATAATACTGAGAACCAATTTGCCCCCTCTTGTAAATTTCGTGCAAAAAATTGTCTATTCGGCTTCACCATCCGTTTTGAGCGATTAGTTTTATTTGTACTCGAGGTAGTTGAGTTCATAAATGTTGGATAGATAAATTTTTGATTCAAGACGTGGATTTGTTGGGTTTTTCTTGGATGGCAGGCACACACGCCATCATTATGAAATTGATCACGAAAAAATCTGCTGCGTTGAAACTTGATAAATCTTAAAACGCTGTCACGATCAGGCCTTGAAATATCAAATTTCTCTAGTTTGATTTTTCAAATTAAGTCATCTAACGGTCTCCGGGTCGAGGTTTGGCTGTGAATTTTCGCAAGAAATGCGGTGAAATGCGGTGAAAAAAATTCACAGCGTATTTCTTACATCTTTTTGCGGTGAATGTGGTGAATCGCGTTGAATTATTTTTTTCACCGCGTTCTCAGTGGCGGGGAATTATTTTTTTCGCCACTTGAAGCTTCTAAATTCCTTAAAATTTTTTTAACTACTTTATTCTACTTAAAATCATTATCCATTGAATTAAGTAGTTTATATTGAAACAATTTATAAATTTGACAGCCGGAGTCGTTCATTTTACAAAACCTTCTACTGATTCTGACTCTTGAGTGAGGGGATTCGATAGCTCTGTCGCCTGTGTTGAGGTACGCTTGCCTTAATTTATTCTGACAATATAAAAATTTCTTGAGAAGAAGTGATGGGACTCAGAGATTACACTAAGTTATGAAATCGAATAGAGTGAAACATCGCCACTTGAATGGCCCTGTAGAGGAAAAAAATTGACAACAAGGCATCTTTGCAGTGCACCAAAACAAACTGAAATGAATTTGAATTTCTCCAGTATATTTATATAGCACGAAGATGTTGTGGAAACAGCAGGATCAAATATTAAAAATATATAAATGCAAACATTCATCAGGAGTGGACGCTTGCAAACACAAAAGTATCTTAATTAAGCGCCTTGATATTATTTGAAGACAATTTTTTTGAGCGTGTCGTTTTGTTTGATCAAACTATATTGAAGTACACTGACTAGTTTATAACTTTTATACAGGACATGGTTTCTTTTTCAAGTTCAGGTAGTATTTTTTGTTTCAGTAAAAAATTTATCAAAATCCTACCCCAGAGATGTCCGAGTTGAATTTTTTTTTGATGTTTTTGTTTGTATAATGCAAGTGGTGTTAGAGCGAGTATTGTAGGAAAAATTTTGATTTGCTGTCAAAATCTCGTTCATCATTTTGTTTGAACTTAACCCAAAGTATGATTTAAGGCTGAATAAAAGCAGGTCTTTTATGTATAGTTCAATAACTGTTAAAATTTTGAACTCGAATACGGTTTCAAAGATGGAGTCACTTGGTTTCTTTCTGCAGATAAATCTCATTTTTTATGTAACCGTTCAATTTTTCGCAGCTTATTTAACGTTGTTCCACCATAAATGAGAATTCCATACTCAAAAATTGGTACCACCGTAGTTTTGTAGAACATCACTCAGAAAATGGCTTCGGTGGATTTTCATTTACGTGAAATATATTATTTTGAGTCTCGTAGGCTCAAAAAAAGATTTTAATACCGCTTTTTCTTACAGAGTTCAAACATTGACTTTGCGTTTTTAACAGTCATAGAAACCTATTCAACCATTTTGGACACCCTAAAACCGTCATTTCTTTTCTATTAAATCTGTTATTTTTTAGTTAAATTAAATCATTCTTCCAAAATTCATTTTAAAGTTGATTGAACTACTTCAATAATCGGAACAGTCAGCCAAGGACGCAATCTTTTGAAAACGCTATTTTTCTAAAATTTTTTATGTTTATATATGAAACTGTTCTTTCAATTAAGAGACGTCACTCTAGCAAAATCCGTAGATTGGTGACTTGCTTCTGTATTTTGATGAACTCAGCTCAGTGGTCACCATCCTGCTGCTAAGTTTGATGAGCTTCTTTTTTGTACCGCTACTGCTTCTCATTCAGACCTCGTATGAAAATAAACCAGCTTGCTCGTCAACTCAGAAAAAATAAAATAATTGCTCTATTCCTAGCATCTTTTCCGTAGTGAGAGCATTTTACTTCTCATAAAGTAAGGATCGTCCAAATATATTTGATCAGCTTCAACCAAACTTTTTTAAAAAGCTCCACTGAAATTGGTAATTTTGTGAAACCAACGTTTTTGTGGAGCAATCAAACTTGTTGCATAAATAATGATGCAAATTTAGATGATAGCAATCGATTATGAACTATTTAAAATGGTCAAACAAATATTATTATAAACTGACATTGCTTTGAGGAACAATTGTGTATCCGTTTTTCAGCGTGAGAACTCAGTTGTTGATTATGCAAAATATCAAAAATTACATTTTGTATACAGGATGAGTTTACTAAACACAGTTCAATCAGAAGCTGTTTGTTGTGGTTCCTTTTCGAAAATGTTTTGTGTGCACTGTGAAGTGCTACTTTTCCAAAGTTTGAAATTACATTTGTGATTTTATACCGTCTGAGACTTACCTTGTTTTTTACGAATTGCTTTTGGAAGCTTGCTTGTAGCTCGTTGTGCTTCACTCTGAAATGATTCACAAATTGTCAACAACCTGCACAAAATTAACCATACGCCAGTTTTAGACCGCGAACAATTTGTGCAATCGGGGTACAAAAGAACAAAACCAATAAACCCCTGTGGCGAGTACTCCACTTGCGAATGTTCCCAAAAACCTAACGGAGTTGTGAGTCTCCTAAAATGCCAGTCAATAGGAGATGTACATTTTCTCGTCGCTAACATCACGGCAACTAAAATTTTTGTTGGAAAAATGTACGAGCTTCACTCAAACAACAACACGAGAAGCATAGGAATGACAATATTGAATACTGACGTAGAACAGATTGTTGATTTTGATAAAAATTTGGTCGGAATAAATTGGATTCTCCTTCTTGTGTTTGAAAACAACTCAAAATTAAGACTGGGGCACAAGGACGACGAATCAAGATTGGAAACTTTGACTACCGAATTCAAGCAACATGGAGCTAAACAGTTTTTTGGAAGCATGTTTAGAACAACCAATTTAATTTTTTCCAATTTTTCCTCAAGTCTGAGAGATATTTATGATAAAAACAATAGTGACAAGAATCCGTGGGAATATTTTAACGTTGGAAGCGATTTAACGCTTCAAGGTAGTTTCATCGATTTTCCAGATCTTCAATACTTCGAGGCTTTGACAGTTACGATACGAGATGTCATATCAATAAATAATGAAGAGTTACTTCCAAATAATTTTTTAACCGATGCAGGAGCCTTAAACAGAATCTCTATAATAAATAGCCTGCATGTGACCATTCCCAAATTTTACCTTGAGAGGGTATACAGATCGAAAACTCCTGATTCTCTCAAGCTCTCAATGGAACTTGAAATAGCGAACGTACAGAAAGACTCTCTCGCTGGACGAAACGCTTCAAGATTGCTAAAACTTAATCATGTTGAGATCAACAACGAAATGCGGGAAATTTTGAACTCTGAAGGAAATTTTTCAGGTTGTTCAATTTTTTGCATTTCACAAAATGGATCTGCTGTGGAATGTTCTGATCTTTTTGAATCGGAAAAAAAGGCCTGCGGCATATGTGTGAGGAACATTGTTGGTTATGAGAATTTAATGCAAAGACTTAAACAGGTATGCTCTATTTTGGAATTGAATACAACAAGTAAACCACCAATTTTGGACGTACCTACATTCGATAAAACACCAGCTCCCAGCCAGTTAACAACAAGTTCGAAAAAGACAACGGCCCTCGCGGCACCAGCTGACACAACAACAAAAACGGGTAAACAATATAAATTTATGATTTTTACAAATTTTTTTCGAATAGTTTATCCCTTATTGTGTTAGCCAAGATTATTTGCAGCCCATCCATAACGCTTGCATCTGCACGTTAAAATGCAACAAAACTTTTGCACATTTTTCAATCTGTATTACTGCAGCAAATAGCTATTTTGGTAAGATGCTCGCAAAAATTAGTTCGGTGATGCATAACCTATTCATTTTAGGGAAGGACAACTGCCAAATAGAGTCAATCATAGAACTAGGTGAGCAAAAGTTTTTATTAAATTTGATAACTTCTGACTACACTTGGTTAGTAAATCCAGCACATGCGACACCCTACATAAATCGCAAAAATATGTAAGATTGACAGTGAATGCGTTGAATTTTTGTAAAACCAACGCTCAATGCGCTTACAAGAAATCGTCTTGGTTTTTTGCGCTGATCCATCAAAAGTTTTTTCTACAGTTGTGCTTCTATAACGTTGATCTCATAGAACTTAAGGGTTTTTTAGTAGGGCTTTGATTTAAGGGTTTTCATAAAATAATGATAGCTTGATCCGTTTCTAGTGTCTCAAACTATTCACCATTTCATCTAGTGCATTGTTAACAGGCGCGTTTTTTGAGTCAAGTGGTGTGCTTAATAACATATTGTGGGGGATATAGGACGACCAGTTTCATCTTAAGTATGATTATTAATAAAAATTAAAACTTTCGTAACTAAATTTCTAAGACATTAATCGGCGAATGTCGTCTCTCTGACTACTTCTTACTTTTAGAATAATTAATAACGTCGGTTTAAAATATACCAAACACGTCATAGAAAATGTAAAAATATTCTGAACTCATTTTAGGAAAGCTACGATTTCTAAAACAGAATATTTATCTGATCACATGAAACAGTTTTAAATGTCATCGCTATTTTAGGCTAGCAGACTTTTTTTTCAAAAGTTAGAAGTAATGATTTCAGAAGAAAATTTTTAAAAATATTTTTTTTATGCAGTGTGGGAAAGTATTAGTTTTTGTATATTCTTGCGCGTGTTTGTATTGAGTGTGTAGTGTTTGGGTGGTGGATGTGGGTGTATGTTTTTGTGTATGTGTGTGTGCGTGTGTGTGTGTGTGTGTGTGTGTGTGTGTGTGTGTGTGTGTGTGTGTGTGTGTACGCTATAGACTGTTCATAATTTACTGATCTTATCGACATTTTTAAGACGTTTGAGAGCCTTATTGACAGCTGACGTGCCTTTCAATGATGCCTTGTTTGTTTTTCCTATGAAATTGTGTTTTTAATTTACTTTAAACAATACTTTTTAAAAGCATGCATCAGTGGGCTGATTTCAAACAAAATTGAAAATTCATCTAATTTTGTAGAAAATTTTTTTTTAAAATTATGCTTTCTTTCTTTTCACCTGATTTTTTATTGGCAAATTCTACGTTCTGAATTTTTGCATAATTCTCAAGTTTTGCATAATCGTTTTATCATTTTCCGAACTTTTTATCTCAACTTTTAGAGAAATTGCGATAAGAAATTGAAATGATTGGCTGTATAGTTTCAAAATCAAAGAAATTGTCTTTTTTAATATCACAATAAACTGTCTTTTTTAATATCTCAAAGAGATTTTTTTTAACTATCTTGTCTTTTTCCGAGTTTTCTAATCTTGCGGGAACAGTAATACTCTTCGATGTTTCGCAACTGGGTGAACATATCTATTCTTCTGGAATGGTTTTTAAAGTCCTAATATCACAAATCTTAACAACTTTTTAAAAATAAATACCATTTCTTGGACTTTTTTAAATATTATGTCATTTTTTTCAAATTTTTCATTTTATAGTCTTATGAAAAATTTAGGGGCTTGAGGATAAGTTACTGGCAAGTGTTTAGCCTGAATCAATTTGTTGTTGGGTTAAATATAAAAGTTTTTAGCAACTTTTTGAAAAAAAGCATTTTCCGATTTTTGGGGACAACTTTTGTCAACTTTGAAGTTTTTTGATCTTGAGGGGTCGATCGGGACATTATCCTAACACTTCTTTGTTGTGTAGATTTAGCTGAAAAAGTTGGTATTGGTACTAAAAAATTAGGTATTAAAAAGATAGTTGTATAATGAAGAGCATTTCGCATTTGATACACTCTGTAAGATTTTGGAGTGTCTGCTTTCGCTTGTTGTTAAAAATTTTGTTCGAGCTCGGAGCTGGTATTAAGCATAAATGTGAAACTTACAGTTTTTCTCTGGACATCATTGACACCGGTGTCTCTATTTTGTCAAAAACAGTGGAACAATGTCTAGTTGTCATTTTTCAATTTGACTGCTAGTCACGTTTAATAACTTTTATCTTTTCAATTGTCTGGATTGTTTATTAGGACTTTTCCTGTGTCCTGCTATTTTTCTGTATATTTCCCATATTTCTGAGCTTTCAAAATGGAAAAAATAGGTAACGCTCAATTGGCATTATGTTTAATTAGAACCCCTGAGTTAGATTTATTAGTCTTTGAACTGTTTAGAAAACCTAGAATAGTCCTTGAAATGTCTTCGTACCAATTGAACCTAAATTCCGGGGCCTAAAATCAAGACTAAAAAGTCATTTTTTGTTGTTTTTGAGACCAAAATGGTTTCTTGTTTAATGGGCTTTGAGCAAAAACAATTTTCAAAGTTCACAAAAATTTATGGCAAAATTGAAGCTTTTTTGTCTATTTGATGTGTTATATGTTCTGTTAATGCAAATTTTATAATCCTGAACGATAGTGGTTTTTGCAAACTTTATGAAAATTTTATAAAAAGTCTGTCGGTTTTTGACTGATTTCCCAACTGGAGGCCAATGAATTTTTCAGGGCTTCAAATTGTGTCACTAGATAGTATATCTAGAGATAAGGAAAATATTTGGACGATATTTACAATTTCTGGCAGAGTCTCAAAAAAAGTCTGAAGCTCTTCGAATTTTTCAAATTTTGTTGTTTTCCGAACTTATCGCTCTTTTAGGGCCAATGAATTTTTTAGGGGTTAAAAATGAATTGCTCATAGCTTCACGAGACAAGGCACTGGAAAAATTATGAAATTTGATATCTTGAAAAATGTGTTTTTTTAATGTTTATTATTTCATAATTTTTTTAGGGGTACATGAAAACATTTCAGGCCCTGCAGACGCCTTGCTTGTTAGTTTTAGAAACAAAAAAGGGTTTTTAAAATAATGATTTAACATTAAATGACTTTTTATTAAGCTTCCATTTTTTTAAGCTTCTTCAAAAGTTTTTGTCATTTTTGAATTTTTTTAAATTCAAAGACCAATGAAAATTTTAGAGAACGAGCCCGATGGCTGAAGATCATAAAAGTCAAAAACTGTTTTCTTTTTTGACTCAGCTTCATCGGAATATATAAGTGGATTAAAAAATTGCTTTCACAAGTCAAGCGGCAAGAATTTTAGTAATGCCAATGTTTTTGGTTTTCTGAAAATATGTGAGAGCATCTGTTTGGCTTCGGTTGTTCAGTTAATCTGTTGGTCAGTTACGGTCGCTTTGTTTTTCAGCCAATTATTCAAAATAATTGTTACGACCTGTCCTGGTCTGTTTTCTTAATTCGCTTTCACATTTTTCGTTTTTACTAAAGTCACGGTTTTCACCTTTGTCTTTCGACATGCATCACTCACTCACTGTTTGATGTGAATGGCATCTGGAATTTTCATCAATCCAATGCAGCACGGGCACTAAGACTTAACGTTTGAAGATTTAGTGCATTAAGTTTATCGAAGTTCCTTAATGCATAGTGCTAATTGCTATTAGTATTGAGTTTATTTTTCACCATTTTAGAGGCTAATTTTACGGCGGCCAATTTTCTAATTTTCTGCCTGCTATGTTGTGCATCTGATTATAGTTCGTTTGTTCAATTTATGTCCAAGTCAATTGTTTAGTGATACCCAGAATTGTGATTTAATGAAAATTTGTTGATCATTTGTCTGTTTTCTCAACTGTTCAGACGGTAACTCAGGGATTGTTTTGCTGTTTTTTGCACCATTTAATCAACTTCCGTCACTTCAATCACTTGAATGACTTACCGGTGAAAAAACAGGTTAGCGCCCAAAAAATTCCATGAAACTTGTTTCGTCCATTAGACTGTCAGTTTAGCCAACTCTTTCCTTAAGAGCCGCTAAGCGATGGTTGGGGCTATTACTAGCCATTTTTGGTTTATCAATTGTAGATTTTTCTGTTTTTATTTTCGTCAATTTGTTTGGTTTTCAAATGATTTTTCTAATATAATGCGGCAATGAAATTTTGTGGAATTGATTTTTAAAAAACTCGAATGATAACTTTTTCCTGCAAATTTTTTTGGGGCAGGGTGTTAGTAATAAACGATTTTTTGACTTTGAGCTTGTTTCTGTTTCCTTTGCCTTAAACATGATTAATTTGAACTTTGCATTGATTTTATTACAGTTTGTGAATGATATGTCCAACAAGATTGAGTTACATCCTATTTTTGCTTATTCCAATTTCGCCAAAGCAAAAGACTTAACGGTTTTTATTCGGTCCTAAAATTTGGTTTTCTTTTGATCAAATCAATTTAGGTTCTAGGAATATTTGATGTCTTATTCTTTATCAATGTGCCATTTAGGTAGTAGAATTGAATACGGAGATCTAACTTTTTAACGCCATTATCTTGAGTTAAGCAGTGACAAATTTTAGCCCGATTAATTTTTCTGACACTATAAATAATTGTTCATTTTAAGGTTTTTGGCCCTCTATTTGAAGTTGCCAGATGGGCTTTCATAAATACAACTATTTGCGGTATCAAGTTTTAAGAGTGAGTTGTTTCTGCAATAATAATGTCTTAAGATTCTTTTCTGTGAGATTTTGCTCTGAGTTCTGAATGATGAATTTATTGTTTGTTGTTTTTTTCTTAGTTTCAATGATGTCAATCTCCGAGCGTTCTTGTTCAGACAGGGTTCTAAACTTATATTAAAGTTTTTTAAGTAGTTGTTATAAGGTTGTTTTAAACTTTTTTTGTTATAGCCAAAACGGGAGGTGATTTAATACTTAATATAATATGGTTGTTATCGGCCTCTCGACGTTATTCAATAACTCGGCTTCGCCTCAGTTTTTGCCAGCTTCTTTGAAGTCGATAAGAACCGTTCATTAATATTCATTTTTGCGGTGCCAAATATTCCCTTTTTCGACATTTTAAGTGTTGGTTTCTCTACACAGTTGGTACTTGTTAAAGGCAGGCAACTTAAAATGAATATTGTCATTGACGGAAAGCGTAAACACCCGGGGGAGGATTTTCCCCAAAAATAACGGGGAAAAGAGTGTAAAGAGTGCAAAAATAAAAAAAAATTACACCCCTATTTCTCCGTTTAGTTAGAAAAGAAAAGATGCATTATAGACAAATAAATTATCATTTTATTCGCCAATTAATAGACTCCTGCAGAATAACTTGATGTGGCCTTACATGGTGCCGCAGTAATTGCGTAATTTCAAACTGTGATGAGATAAACTTTACTGACCGCCAGCGGTACTTGAAGAACACTAAAATGTTAAAAGTTTTGTAATTTTTCGGATGTGCGGAAAAATTACATCCATTGTCAAAAGGTAATGAAAAAAATTGAATTAGATAAGCGTTCTATTATAAATCACTCTTAGGAGGTCAGACTTGTGAAATGAATTACTAAAAACTTTCGTTACGGTGCCGCAGAAAACGTGCTACGGCCTTTTACGGCGCCGTACAAAGTTTTGTTCTTTTTCCACGGCACCCTATGAGTTTTAGTAATTTTTCAAATTTTCATCTAACGTGCACAAACTGGGTAAACGTGAAATTCTGGCATTAAAGGTAAACTTTAATCAAATTTTTTGCCGGTTTTGAAGTGACTATAGCATAGTCATATAATCATCCTGAAACATCCATTGTGCAGGTTGGGTATAAAAAATTGGCAAAAACAGGTGATCACAAATTTTTATATCAGGAGAAAACAACTGGTTTGTTTCTATATCTATCATCCCCGTTAGTGACCATAAATCATTAACCCTCTAAATAGAACGTTATTTCTTTATTCTCATTGTACGACACTAAGCAATAGTTTTCTTGAACGGGGAAAATTCATATGCAGACATTGGGACCTTTCTTCAAAGTTGAAAAGGTTTTTAAACATATACACACCTTATCCATTTATCTTTGCCAAGGTCTAAGGAAAATTGTTACTTGTCACCAAAAGATGATAGTCGAACAACATAAAATATTCGCAAAGATGACTTCGGCAAAAGTTCAATTGTTGAAAAACTCTGGTAAATATGAAATAACGTCAATAAAGAACCGGATTCTGAGTCTTTGGAATTTCAATTGTCATCACTTCTGTGCTCATATTTGTCCGCTCGTACCCCCAAGCTTAGTGAGTACATATTATTTACCCCCCTCAAGAGCACATGGAATGGTGATACATTATGATTTACTAGGTAATGGCACATGCACTCCCAGGTTTAGGTGCAGACCCAAATTGAGCTATGATCAGACTATCCAGACTGAAATGACCTCTAATCAGACTTTCCAGACCGAAGTTACCTCTGATCAGACCGAACCCAGACTTTTGTCCAGACTATACTGCATTCGGGGGGTTAACTATGTACTGGGGGGGGGGGGCACATACGAGAAAGATTCATTGTTTCTTTAAAAAACTAACAGCTTTGATTTCGTTAAACTATGATAAACCTTATGTCCTAATGCTTTTTCCTTGATAATTGTCTGTGTACCAAATAAACAGGGAAGTTGAAGGTGGCATTAATAGTTTGGTAAGATGCCAGAGTCTATGTTTAGTTTTTGCGGTAAACCTTTTTAATTGTAGGTGGAATACTAAATTTTTGCTCTTGTCGGAGTAAAAACGTGACGTCCAACTCATTCTTGCAATGTTGTGATCGAATATTCAATGCTGCTCGGCCATGCATTATGGAAAAAAGTAGAAAGGAAGACATGAAAAACTGTGTGGATCATGAATGGCATCAGAGATGTTCTATATCAGCGGTGAGTTTTCATCGCCTTCTAGCTCTAGGGTGAATCACTACCTGAGTAAAAACTACCCAGCCGGGTCGAGATTTTGTCGCAAAAATAATGTAAGAATTGCGGTGAATAGCGCTGAAAACAACTGTTTTTCACCGCAAAGCGCCCGCATTTTTTTGCGTTGAATGCGAAGAAAGCGGTTAACTTTAGTTAAATTCCCGGGTTTTCGCGGTGATTTTGTGTAAGATTTGCGATTTTCAGCGGTGAAGTTTTTTGATTTTCACCGCATTCACCGGCAATCTAACAAAAAAGAAGTCGCCCTACTCGGGTTCGAGCCTCGCACCTCCTGCATGCCTTCACCTTCTTAGTCCACTGCACCAATTCTCACGTACTTCTATGCTATTTCTTGTGAATTTAAATCAGATTCATTAACCGTTAGGAAAAGAATGCATTGAAATTTTGTAAGATTTGCTGTTCTTCTAGCGATGAGTTTTTCTCGCAATTTTACTTTAACGCATTCACCACTATCCTCATATTTTTTGTGGAGTGTTTTCTGCTGAAGATAATTATCAAATTTAGCGGTGAATGTTTAAGATCTGCGATTTTTAGCGGTGAACTTTTTTTAACCGCTCTCAACGCATTCACCGCTATTCTTACATCTTTCTCATTGCAATATTTTCTACAATGAAGATATTTGGTAATTTTATTGACCAACTGTTGTAAAATTTGCGTTTCTTAGCGGTGATCTCTTTGTTTTTATCGGATTCACCGCATTCAATAAAATTTTTACATATTTTAGAAATTATACGCGTTGACACCTCGACCCGGGTAGGGATGAAATGCTCACATTGAGTGGCTTAATCATTTACCAAGACGCAAAAATAAATTGTTAATCGCACCAGAGGAACCTCAGCTGATAGAACCCATACGCCGAATTCAGTTTGCCGCAATTCGCCTGCAAAGAAAACGTGACCGTTACAGCTTGTTTAAACAAACGAAGGCTGGCGTTCCTGAGTTTATAATATCATACATCTTTTCCTGAAAGCATGAAAGGTTTCAAAAAGTTAATAGTGAGTTTGGGGGTAAGTATAGGATACAAAGGGAATGCTTGATTAGGCGTACGGAATTTTTGTCGCCCTTAGGCAAAATCCAGAACTAATATGTTGTGGGAAATGGGCGAATATCAATTAGAACCCTTAAAGCAGATGCTGTAAAATCCTCTTCGTATATATGGTACTCAATTTAGTATGACGATTGTTTTCCTTGAATAATTGATCACAAAAACGATAAAATAATTGACGGTAGTTTTGCAATTTTGAGCACTTCCACAATGCACTTTAAACCTAAATTTCACCAAAATTCCCTACTATTTTCAACTAGTAGTTCTGAAATATTTAAACTAAAGCTTTTTATAAATAGCTTAAATTTTTTGCCAAAATGTTAATTTTTTAAAAACAAAACCATGGGCCATGATGACACTGATGAGTAAAAGACGCAAAATTTGAAGAAAAATTGTTTTTTTTGCATGGACTTTAACGAATCTTTTGCATATAAAGGCAACTGTTAGAGACACTTGACAACTTTATAGCAACAAGTGAATATTGAAGAACTTCTTTCAAAAGTTTTAAGTAACATTCAACTAATTTCTTGAAAACTTTATCTCAAGATTGTTGCCTAATACCTACAAAAATTCTCGTCAATTATTAGAGTTTTTGCCTCATATCACATCTTGCCTAAGTAGTAAATCCTCGGCAAATAATTGTTCTCAAACAATGTTCTAAGTGGTCTTTTTTAATGCAATTTTTTGCTTAACTGATTTTTCGTCTGACCCTTTTGATTTTTTGTCCTCAAAAACGGGCTAAATAGGCAACGACGGAAGGAAATAAAATTCTCTCAGAGTCTTTCAACTGACTAGCCTCTAAGTATGCGATTCACGGAAACTGCTTCGGAGATATAATTTTCTGTGTGATGGGCGATTCTTAAAGAGTTTGAGGACGCAATTGTTGAACACCACCTTTCTCCCGCTTCTCCCTGCACATCGTTTCACCCATAATTTAGTGCGCTCGACCCCCCCCCCTCCCCACGTTCACCCCACGTCCCTTCAATTAAGCTAAACCCAGCCTCCTTTAACCGTAGCTAGCTACTGACGAAGCCAAGCGCTCGCCAATAGTTTGAGAAGAATTGAATAAGGGAAAGTCCGTGGCGGTCAGAACAAACGGATTCCACGATGCTTTTGATTACGTAACTTAATAGGAGGCAGCACCATCAATAACAAATACTCTTTAACTTTATAAATGTGTAAAAAAAAATTCTCTTCACGAGTGCTCTTGTTTCAGATATTCGGATCAAAGCTAGTGCTGATGGGACTACTTCTATCAATTGCTTTCTCGACATGAGGCTTATGCAGAACAAATTGGATGGAAAATTCACAACTTATCGACATGAAAATCTAATAAATGAAAACAATCTATCGAAAATTGCAATAGTCTGTTCTTTAAAGATAAATTGATATGACTTTCGAAAACCGTAAAAAGATGCATCTGACCAACTGTGTGCTACTTTGAATGCCTACGATTTTTCCTGTAGCTGTGTTGTCTATGGCAGCTTATCTTTTTCAAAAATTTTTGACTTCGGACTTAAGACACGCAATAGTAAGTCCCATAAAAATGCAACGCAAGCGAATGTTCGAAAAACTCGAGGCATGCAAATGAGCATCTTTTGGCCAGATATCTGCATGTTTTAAAACTGAACTTTGACCTTTCAAATTTTCAATAGCATTGCAACTTTATGAGACTGACTATATACCATGTCCTACGAATTTGAATTGAGCAAACATATTGTCAGTCCCATAAAGTTGCAACGCTATCAAACGTTTCAAAGGTCAAAAGTCAATTTTAAAACATGCAGATATCTGGCCAAAAGATGCTCATTTGCATGCCTCGAGTTTTTCGAACGTTCACTTGCGTTACAACTTTATGGGACTTAGTATACACTGGATCAATTTCAAAGGTCAAAGTTAAAAATGAAAACATGCAGATAAAAAAAGATGACTTCGGTTTGAGTGTGAAAGGCGTTGGCATTCAAATGAACAATTTATTTTCAATTGCATGCGTTTTGTATTTATTCGAACGTTCAATTATATCAACTTTAAGGGACAGACTGGCTATCAATTTTTTTCAAATGATGCAGATTTACGGATATTGCAAGACGAGGATGCTGTCACAGCAAAAATACGACAAAATTTGACAAATTCGAATTGAAATTTTTGATGTGATTTTGCTTTTTATGCTCTTATAACATAAATTCCTATTGTACTGATTGAAATCAATCCTGATTTACCTCAATTCATCAATGATTTAACTTTATCAATGTTTATCTTACAACCTACAAGCAGTTAGTGATCTGCTACGATTTTTTAATCTTATTGAAACTCCTATTGAGCTGGATTGAATGTGCGTAAGCATAAACTAGTTGAGCAATATCGTCTTCGAGTTTACTTAGACAAAATTTCATCGTTTGCACGACTTTAATTTGCGCCAACTTGTGATCGCTGTTTCAGTGCATGCCAAACAGATTTTAATTACAGCTGGTGCCATTATTAAAAAATAATTTGTATTTTGTTTAGAACCCTAACATTGATCCTCATAATTCATTCAACGTTGAACATTTATTGGGGTGGGTAATTGCCAAGAAAAACAACTTGGTGTGTGCAGTGAATTGCACTTAAGCATATTAGAAGTTTTGGCCTAAGCATGATTTCGAATGTTAAAAAGATAAATGTTCTATACGTTTGTGACTTAATCGTATTGTTACAAACGAAAATCCATTCTAAAAATTTGTTTGCTCCAAAGAAAATCTTCTGTTTCAAAGGAACCAAGTACCATATCACAGGTCTTGGTTTGAACGAATTTCTTCCGACGATATTTGCCTATTTTTAAAAGTTTGATGCTTTTTTGACTAACCGAAGAAAGGAGCGGTTTAATAATTGCTCTCAAAATTTGTAGCAATATATTAGTCCTGTCGGTCTTTTTTATGCAATTTTTTGCTTGACCGAGTTTTTGTCTGACCCATTTGACTTTTCGTCTTCAAAAACGGGATGAACAGGTAGCTCTCAGCGGGCTTTAAGTGCTCTTAGAGCTTTTCAGCTCTGTTTCAGCTCAAACTGTTTTGGAGACTTAAACTTATGGTGTGAAGAGCGGTTCTTAGAGGTTGAAGACCCCCTTAACTTTTTTATAAAATTGTCATTTTTTGAGTTTTATCAGCCCTATGTGTCGAAGAACCTACTCTATGGTTTTGTAATAGGTTACTGCATAGTTTCTAGTGGTAATAGAATGGTTTCAACGTTTTAACATTTTGACAAAAGTTGCATTATTTTCAAATTTTTGTCATTTAGTGGCATTATTCAAGTTTTTCTCTACCCAGGGTCCCGAAGACCTCTTTAAGGGATCGATAATAAGCTCCTGAAAAATTTTTACTCGCCAAGGAATAGTTTTCAGCGTTTAATATCACAAATTTCATCATTTTTTTTTATAAAACTTGCAATGAGTTTTTTTAATATTTTTGTCATTTTTAGGTTTATCCATTTCCAAGGCTACTGTATAGTTCCTACTGTATGTAATGAAAAGTTTTTCAAGATTTTAAGATAACGAAATTTTGCATTTTTTTTTGACAAAACCTTTATCTTTTTTAAAATTTTTTGACATTTTTTGTCATTATTCAGGGTTTTTCGGGCCTCAGGGGTCAAAAAATCTCCACAAGGGATTGATAATAGGTCGCTGTATAGTTTCTGGTGGTAATGGATTGGTTTTCAACATTTAAACATCACAAATTTTAGCAATTTTTTAAATAAAACTTTGCATTTTTTCAAATCCTTCAATATGTATTGTCATTATCTGAGTTTTTCCAGTCCCAAGAGCCAGGAAGACTCCTATAGGGTTTGATGATAGGTTACTGAAAAAATTTTATTAGCCATGGAATAGTTTTCAATGTTTTTGGTATCACAAATTTTATCGATTTTATAGAAGTTGCAATTTAAGTTTTTTTGAAAATGTTTGCCGTTTTCTGGTTTATACAGCCTCAAGAGCCAAGGGACATCCTCTAGACTTTGAGGATAGGTTACTGCAAAATTTTTAGATGTACTGGAATGTTTTTAAAGATTTCAATATCCAGAAATCATGCATTGGTACAAAAAAAATTGCAATTTCAAATTTTTTGAAAATAATTTGAACTTTTTGATTTTCTCCCGGGGCCCAGGGACCTCCTTTCGGATTTGATAGAAAGCTGCTACATAGCTCCTAGAGTTAATGAAATGGCTATCAATTTTGTAATGACTCGAGTTTTAGCAGTTTTAGGATGAAAACTAATTTTAAAAATTTTCGAAAAATTATAATGTTCCAAGCTCATGGATCTTTATGAGCCGTTGAATTTGTTTAAGGCTTGAAATAGGAATACTGGATAGTCTCGTGAGACAATAAAATGGTTCTTAAGATGTTAAAACCACAAATTTTAGCAAGATTTGTTTAAAATTTGCAATTGTTTCTCAAATTGTTAAGTATTTTTGTCCTTGTGTGAGTTTAGCGATCATTACTGGCCAACGAAGCTTTTTAATTCTTGCAGATGGGTTACATGACAGAGATCCAGGGACAAAAAATGTATTTGCACCTTTTCTTCACTGCGAAATGTTGCAGCTTCTTTATTCGAATTTTGCACTTTCAGTTTTTTCTATATGATTTAATTGCTAACAAGCTTAGAAAACCAGAAGATGCAGAGTCGAATCTCATCATCGAAAATGTTCCTAGCGCTCTGTTTCTCTCTGTTTTGGGTGGCGTTTCTTTCCTTCTCTTTCTCGCTTACTTTTTATCTCTCGCTCTCTCTCTCTCTCTCTCTAACTCTTTTGTTGATGCCGCTCTTCAGCCGCTGTTATGTGGCGTGATATCATCTATTAATCTCACCTCATGCCCCTTCAATTATGCTGAAGCTAGCCTCACTAAACTGTGGCTAGCTACTGACGAAGCCAACTTTTGTCGGTTATGTTTCTCTTTTCACTCATGTTTCGTAACCGCACCGCTTGAGGATGAAAACAATTTTTAGTTATTGCCGGAGCCAGCAATAAAGGATGTGATATCCCTGACTGTAGAGATACAATTCGTGTCACAAATCCACTTAGAATTTGTTGAATGGAATCGAGCTGCGAATCCAAGTTTTACTAAGTTGTGGGGTTACTACTTTCAGATTTACTTAGCAATCGTGCTGCGATTACTGACAAAATCATTGAAGGTGGAATTCCTCCTCAAATCCGATAGAATCGCGCTTAGTGCAAAACAGAGTAGATTGAATGCAACTGAATTGAATGGCAAGATTTTAGAGAATGAATAAATAATCAAAAGTAGGAGATATGAACAAAACTGAAAAGTTGACTTATTAGTCGGCGGTAAATTGATTATATGTGAAATGTGACTTTTAGCCTGACAAGGGCAAATTTAAATTAATTTCGTACTAAGTAATGAAACATGAACTTAATATAGTACAACCGTACCACATATCCTCTGCTCGAGAGAAATTTTTAAACTGCAATAGTGTAAAAATTTTGAATAATATTAACTTATGTACTGGTTAGTATAAATATTAACTGCAAGTGAATGATGACAGAGCATTGGAAATGAGGGGCTTAAACTTCGAGAATAAAATCAATGTAAACTCTCAACATTTACTGTAAAGCACGAACAGGAAACATAAACTGAGGCACAATCGAAGTGCGAATCCACGAAAGTAATAACATTGAGAATATTGATACACATGCAGCATCAAATTTAATTGAAGAAATTGAGACACAAACGCAAATTAAAAGTGAACATTAAGACAAAAAAATGAGCGCAGAAGTGATACGAATCCATATTTAAAGTAAGAATGATGGATTATTGAATTTAGAATTAACACAAGCAACAATTTAACAAATTGAACATAATTGTTTGTAGTTTAAATTTGATTCTCCGCGTCAAAGACGCTCATACTTATTTCTCTTGTATAGTCCTCATAGTCATAGCTCTCGGGTGACCATGTTCCAACAGGAGGGGGTGCGGGAGGACTCACTACTTGGAGCTCATAATAGGTCGCTGTTGCAGGAGGTTGAGCTGCCTCTTCTTGAATTATTGTTGCGATAACTGGATTTTCAGGCTTTTGCTTCTTATGTGCAGGAGCGGCAGAGTCATCGCTAACTGAGCACACAGAACTTTCGAAACCGAAATAGTCGGGGGCGCGTCGGGTTCATTTATTTCGGGACGTTGAAGGTGAAGCGGCGGAGGATGTTACTGAAGACGCAGCAAAAGAAGAAGCATTCGATGTGTTGAGAGTTGCAGGCAGAAGTATTTCTAGAACGTTTGCCTCCTACTTGGGGCTTTTTTGGTTTGCGAGATGCCATCGCCTTTGAAATATTGCTATTTGCGGACGAGACTCCCGAGGCCGCGTCTGATTGGGTCGGGCGGTGACGAATTTTGATTTCCCCACGGAATTTCTTTTTGAGCTCTTTGGTGTGCTGCGAAACCTTTTCCTCCGTGGTTTTTTCATAGGGGAGAGGGCGGCGTTTTGCATACTCACAAAGATCTGTGTTGCGTTCTGCGCGAGTGCCAAATTTGGCGATATCACTATTTCGTACGCAAACTTCGGGTACGCCAGGTTCTTTAATGACTGTGGTAGTATCAGATGTTCGTACGACTGTACTACCCGGTGCTAGAGTCTCCCATAATCCCCGAAGGTCCCGTTTTGATCGCTTCGTTACTTTGCGGGCCAATTTGAGATCAAGTGACTGTTCTGTCCGAGGAATGGGGTTGTTTAATTTACGATGCGCAATAAAACGGGAAATGGACTTATTGTGATCCCCATTGTAGCGGCGTCCCGCATCCACTTGTGCTTTCTGCATTGCCTCTTCAATGAGGATATCACAACGATCGCCTGTGACCCAACCGTTTTCGTCAAGGTAGTCTTCTACTGGGACGGTATCAGCATCTAAATAGTGGTGAAGAATATCTTCATATGAAAGATTAGATGACTTTGGAACTGTACTTATATTACTTAGTGGCGTGTTTGGCTTTCTTCCAAAATGTGCTTGGAAAGCTGTTACGTTTGTTGTCTTTTGTTTGCAAATACGAAATTGATAGACTATTGACTTTATTGCTTCTTTAATTGTGAATGATTGATTTCTATTATCTAATTTCATGCAGCTTAAGCGTCTTTTAATCGTTTGTATCAAACGCTCTACTAATCCTATAGCTCTATGATCATTAGCAGGGGCAGTGAGTATGTTCATGTTATGTTGTTTACAGAAAGTTTTTACTTTGTTACCAATTAAACAACGTGCTTGATCTAGTCTAATATTTCGGGGTACACCATGTATGTGAATGTAGTCATCTAAAAATTTAAGAAGATTTGGTCCATTAGCCTTGTCAAATACTTCTACTGTGGGAAATTTGGAAAAACGATCAATACATGCAAGAAAATAAATATCTTGGTCTTTTTTATTTGTGATGGGTCCTCCAAAATCAATTTGTATTTCTTCATTAGGCTCTGTACATGTTTGCAATGGTTTCCATTTGGACGCCGGAACAACGGGCTTACGATTCTTACCGATATCAGTACAAGGCTTGCACTGAGCCGCCTTGCTGAGGATTTCTCGGTGCATGTACGTCCAGAACGCGTACTGCCCGAGAGTTATCATTCCCCAACTACCAGGGTGTGTTAGATGGAGGCTTTCCAAGACTGCGTCCTGAATAGAATGAGGAATCGCCACGCTTTCATCTATACAGACACAACCCGAGCGGACATGCAGGTCTCTCCAATAAGAGTACATGTAAGGATTCACTTCCTTACCTCTTTGGGGGTCGTTCTTGAGGATGCAACCACGCACCTCTTTAAGGACGGCATCTTAGCTTGTTAGATCAGCCAAAAAGCCTTTAGTGAATAACTGTGTCAAGTTATTTTCAAAGACTTCTTCTTTCGACAAATCCAAGTTTGGTGAGTTTTGACCCTCGTTAGAGGGTCTCGTCGTGCTCACTGCTGAATTGGGGGTAGATTGAAATGTGACTCGGCTGTGTGTAGGCGGAGTTTGTGGGTTGGATGTGATGTTGCTCATTGTGTTAGTGGAAATTGTATGGAAATGTGATGCGTGTGTAGGGATTTCTGAATGAGTAGGGACTGAAGTTGAATTTGAAGTATTATTTGAACTAGATTGGAATGGTGCTGCGTTTGCAGAATTCTCAAGAAGCAATTTGTTTGTATTAAGATTTAAGGCAGAAAGCAAATTGGAATAGTTTGTTAAGCCAGGATGCGAGGCACGTGTGGAATGTGTGTGAGTGACGCTGTTAAAGTGCTGTGATTGGCAGTTTTGCGGTATGGTATTTACGATAATTGCAGCAATAGCGTCACGAATGCGGGTAATTGTTGCTACCGCAAATTCCTCATCGTATTTGTTTGTAACTTTTGCTTCCTGATTTGGTTGACGGGAAATGTAATCTGCCAGCCCCATTTTTGCACCCGGTATATGTTCGATGTTAAAATCAAAAGGTAAAAGACGATCTATCCAACGTGTTAGTCTACTATTGTAGGATTTATTTGATCGATGTTTTTTCATAATGGAAAGTAGTGCTCGATGATCAGTAATAATTGTGAATGATTTGCCAAACAAATAATATTTAATATATTCTACAGACCAAACAACCCCTAACAATTCAAGCTCATTGACACTATAACGTTCCTCGTTTGAGTTGAGGAAACGGTACTTGAATGCAACTGTATGCCAACCTGTAGGTGAGCGTTGTTCTAAAGCTGCTCCTAGTCCCGCTCTAGAAGCATCGCATTTGATTCGCGTTTCCAAGTGCGGATTATAATGTGTATTTTCTGCTGCATTTGCGACTTTATTTTTAATTGCTTGAAAATGAGTTTCATGTTCAGTGTTCCAAACAAATTTTGTGTTCTCTTTTAGTAATGGTAGAAGAGGTTGGCACAATTGGGATAGATTAGAAATGAATTTCCCTAAGTAATGAACAGAACCTAAAAATGATCGTAGTTGTTTGAGATTATTAGGTGCTGATAGGGAAGCGATTGCCGCTGTTTTTGACTCAAGTGGTGCAATTCTTGATTGACTAAATTTATGTCCTAGCCATTCGATCTCTGTTTTAGCGAAATGACATATAGGTAAGTTTATTCGTAAATTATCCTCATCTAATTTCTTTAAGAATTTATATACTAGTTTTAAGTGGCCTTCTTTAGAACCACGGCTAACTACTATAATGTCATCTAAGAAACAATAGGTATTTTGGAGTCCGACTAAAGTATAATCCATTACTTTCTGGAATGCTGCTGGCATATCAGTTAATCCGTAGAAACCGGTAAAAAACTGATATGTTCCAGTACTCTCACCGCTAATAATATTGAAGTTACAATGCCGAGCCGTTTCCGGTTCCAATTTGAGTTGACTGTATGCGTATTTCAAATCTAAAGTTGAAAAATATGCTGTTTTTAGTGAAGCGGATGTATTCAAAGTTTGTTGAATTGTGTCAATAAAAATTATCAAAATTTGACATTTGGTATTTATTTTTATGGATTGATTTATTTAAAATTTTGGAGTCTAGAGCTAGTTTAAATGTTTTGTCTCTTTTTACTGTAATTACTATAGGTGAAATAAAATTTTTATCTGAACAACTGTTTAATTTTATTGTGTGTTTTTCGTCAAGTAATCTTTTAAGCTCGATATTTACTAGTGGTTGTAAGTTAATTGGAACTCGTCGTCCTTTTTGATGTGTAGGTGTAAATTCCTTGTGAAATGTTGTTTTGACTGAATGTTTTAAAGATTTACGATGCGGGTGACGAGATCTGGAAAATCAAATACTATCTGTTTCTTGATTAGGCATTGGTTTTGATCAATATTTGCAACTTGTTTCAACGGAGTAAGAGAAAGACCTAGCTTTGGAAAAAGATCTCGTCCAATGATGGGTCTGTGACCGTCTTCCACTACTGTTACATCAACGCCCGTGGCTATCCAATCATTACATTTGATTGATGTATTGATCACGCCGACAATCTTGATTATATCATTAGAGAAAGTTTTCAAGTCATGTATTTCTGGGGACTGTAACCAATAGCTTTCCCTGCACCCGGACACCACTGTGTCTGCTAGGCTTTTGTTTACAATTGTACATACGCTTCCCGAATCCACCAATGCCTTGGTTTTTGAATTCCCGACACAAATGTCTAAATTTACTGGTTCCACCTCACGAGCGTCATTTTGAATTGAAATCGCCGCTACACAATTATCATCGTAATCATCGTAGTCCGAGTCATAGTTGGCGTCGTAGATGCTCTGCTGCTGTAGAAGTCTATTTATATTATTGACTTTATCAGCCGCTGTTGTTGACGTACCTACTGTGGCCGCCTCTGAAACTGAGTCATCTACATAATTCACTCTGTGTTTGGGTTTAATAGGTTCTTTGGTTTTCCGACAAACTTTTTGCAAAGTGATTGGCAATTCCGCAGTTTTTACAGTTCTTGCCACGGGCAGGACATTTTTGTCTATGAAATGGGGACCAACCGTAGCCACATTTTGGACAAATTGTTGGCTTGACAAACTGATTTGTCGACGCTCGTGATCTATTCCACGATCCCTGAACATTATTTATCGTCTGACTTGTAATTTCATTTGTAGTTGTCGAAGCTGGAGACCCAGATATTTTTAGTTGATTTTGCATTCTCATTTCAATGTTCATAGCAATTTCAAGAGCTTTTTTAGCCATTCGTGTTTCTTTTAACAATTCTCTTTGGATTTCGCCATCTTGCATATTAGCTATGAAGACGTCACGAATGACCGACTCCTCGTGTCTTCCTAAATCGCAATTCAAAGATAATTCCCGAAGGCAACCATAGAACTTTTCCACAGGCTCTCCCTTCATTTGCTTTCTAGTGAGAAAAGTGTAACGGTCAAATGTGATGTTTCGTTGTTTAGTAAACACTCTATCAAGACTTTCCCAGAGGGCCTTTGTTGTTACTTGATCAATCTGTATATTTGGTTCTTGGGAACCAAATATTCGTCGACCCTCCATTCCCAAACTGAGATACGTTAAGGAGACGGCTTTGTTATCACAATACTTCCAGGGTTTTTCACCATATAGTATACCTACGAGTTCCATTTTCTGACAATGGTTTAACCACGAGTTCTTCAACTGCTCATTACGGATTCGTCGATCTCGATTGCTTTGAGCTGTGCTGTTTTCAACGTCGGTTTTGTATATTGGCTCTGGAGGTAGAATAATTTTGTCTGGCGGATCTCCAAGAAGAATATCAATTGAAATGCCTTCTTTAGCCATGATAGCTAATTTCAGCATGATCTGCCATCGATCCCATCGCAATGGAGGTTCAAGTGTTGGTTTTTCCCAAAAGGCCTCGATTCCCAGGACTGCACGTTCTTTAGTTGCTGACTGCGCCATGTGATATCCCTGACTGTAGAGATACAATTTGTGTCACAAATCCACTTAGAATTTGTTGAATGGAATCGAGGTGCGAATCCAAGTTTTACTAAGTTGTGGGGTTACTACTTTTAGATTTACTTAGCAATCGTGCTGCGATTACTGACAAAATCATTGAAGGTGGAATTCCTCCTCAAATCCGATAGAATCGCGCTTAGTGCAAAACAGAGTAGATTGAATGCAACTGAATTGAATGGCAAGATTTTAGAGAATGAATAAATAATCAAAAGTAGGAGATATGAACAAAACTGAAAAGTTGACTTATTAGTCGGCGGTAAATTGATTATATGTGAAATGTGACTTTTAGCCTGACAAGGGCAAACTTAAATTAATTTAGTACTAAGTAATGAAACATGAACTTAATATGGTAAAACCGTACCACAAAAGATTTAGCTTACATTCAGCCGTGAAGATACTAAGAAAACTATGAAATAAAAAAAAACGAATTTTCTGTTTCACCATTGCAGATCGTCCCTTTACTGCTATGCAAAATATGTTTTCAATTTCGACTAGAGAAATATGTCCGCCAGGCATAACTATTAAAGTAATTTAAAAAAATGTAGCAAAAAAATTACTAGTTTTTCTAACTCTTGTATGCATTTCAACTCAAAAATTGACGCCCGCCTCAAGATATTTTGAACGGTGTCATCTCCCGGATAGCATTTTTTCGATAGTTTTCCTAAGCCGTTACCATCAAAAATTGTCAAGTTTAGGAAACGTAAAACTTTGATATGCATCATTAAGATCATTAAGTTTTGATTCCCGAGAAATATTTGGTCATGTAATCGTCATATGGTCATCAAATCAGACTGATTTGGCAACCCGGGTCAAGACAGGATGGATAACTTATAAGAAATTGCAAGTTTCTTACAATTTCTTAAAAGTTCTTATAAGTTTATGCATCGTCAAATAAGTTTTTCGTTCAAGTCATTAGTTTTTCATTCGTTCTTATAATTTAAAAATCTGCCTTGTAAGTTCTTTCAGATTGAGCATCTGACTTGTAAGTACCCACAAGTTACTTATCCTTCCTAAGAAACTAGTAAAATCTTGTTAGTTAGCCATCTTGTCTCAAACCCGGAAGATCCACAAAGAGGTTCGCTTGATTGTGTGCAGGCACAAAAAGCCCTTATCCCGCTTTGGCATATAAAAAAGTGTAAGTATTATCTCTTTTCTGAAAATTGACGTCGACAGAACTTCAACCAAGAAGTTTGGAGAGAATTGCGTCCGAAAAATAAGGAGGAAGGGCCACAGTCTGAAAACTTAACAAAAATTTGATAGAGTCGTTTAAAAACCGAGAAATCAAAAGGAATCAACTTTATAACTGCAGAACCGTAAATTAAACCCAGTTATATTTTGCTGCTCTTGGTTTTTCTACGAGGAGGAAATCTTGTGAAACAGGGTGTAAAAGTGTTTACGTAAATCTAATTAAAGAATTCAAAAACAAAAATAGAGATTCTTCCTCTTTCATGCAATTTGTTGACAGAGTGACGAAAAAACCAAAATTTCTCATTAATTTAGATTTTTTTCAAAGATGTTCTATTGTTTATACTGGTTTTTTTTTATTTTCTGTTTTCTTAAGTGAATTTTAAATTTCCTGTCCATAATTAAATTTTTAGGGTGAGTACATCAGAGCGTTTTTAAGGAACAGTTGATAAACACTATTTAAGAACTTTAAAAGGCCTTTGAATAGTCTTTAAAATTTTACTAGGTTCAACTAGGATTACTGATGTCAATTTTAATTTGAGCAATGATTAGCATTCCTTTAGTCTTATGATAGTTTTCTCAGTCAGTGGGGCGTTTCAGCTGATGGGATTGTTATCAGCTTCTTACTACTTTTCTGTTCTGTTCCTTCTTTTCTCAATGGTTGTGCAGTCAGTTTTGCTTGTAATAATTTACCTATCATTTTGAAAAGTAAACTATCTAAGAAAAGCCCTAAGGTTCTCTAATGAAAGTACGTTTATGAAAAGGACAAATTAGCAAAAAACATATGAGCAATGGCTGTTCCCAGTAGTATTTTTACTAGAGCCTCTTCTGGATAATTCCAGCTAAGCATTTTGTATGTTTCTCTATAGCTTTTAAAATTTTTCAACCCTCAAACCCCAGAGAAATAGTTTTTCCTTTTCGTTTTATTCCTTTTTCCGCATTAATGTGTGTGACGCTAATGTTTTTTAAATTATATATCAAACGATACTGAGTTGTGGTCTAAACAAAATAGCCAGTTCACAATTATCTATTAAAAAATTGAGACGTTTGTTTTTCAATTTTTTTATAGATTGTTTCAGCCGATCTATCATCTCAACAACATATTTGCTGCAATCTATAATCTGCAGCAGGTACAATTTTTTTATGTTGCTAATCCGACTCTCTGCCTCTATATTTTTGTTCCGACCCCTCTTGAGGGGGGAGGTACTATTTACTCAAATGGGTTAACTTTTTGTTCAGACAATTTTGGCCGATCAATATATTCATCGTAGAAAGTTGAGACTGGTATCACTACAAAGCTCGTCCAGCGTAAAGATTTTTTTTATTTTCGTTTTTTACAGGGAGTTATCGAGGTTTAAACTTCTGAGAAAATAGATAGAAATTCCGTTGATTTTATTCACATTATTCGGAATTTTTGAATAAAATTTAGCCGATTTTGCTAAAGTTTGTTAAAATTTTTCACGAAAGTAATGTTGATTTTGTTTTCAAAGCCAAAAATATTCTCAGTTGTTTTAAATTAATTTTTTTGTCAAAAAATTGCTATATATTTCAAAAAATTCAGACTTTTTCATCAAAATTAGACTTTTTCAGAAAATTCTTTCGTTTACTTTGATTAAATTTGCAGGAAGTGCACACCCAAACACCATTAACACAGCGTTTGTAGTCTCAAAAGGGGGCTATTTCTACTTCAAATTCCGTTACGAGCGCTCTGTAATTAAAACTTGGCCGTTTTTGCAAACAATATACGTTGATTATCAAAACCGCACCATTTATTTTTGAGTTTTTAACTAACCAAATATCTATATCTCTGACATTAGAAAAATTATGTGTTCTTAATTGACGAACAACATTAGCACGGCTATTTTTCGACCAGACTTGGACTGTTACAATCCAAAAATAATTCGAATTGTAATCAGTCGGTCTTTTTTTTAAAAAAATTATCTTTTCTATATTAATTCATTAATAGAACATTTCAAATCAAAGCTCACTAGTGACAGGTCCAATTGGCTTCCTAATGAGTTTCAAATTAACTTGTCTAGTTTATTGCTTGAAAACTTACGGTCGTTTTGTCTTTTGAAAGCACTTGATTTTAAAATAAAAAATGGCTTATTGAACTTGGCCTCCATTCTTCTTTTAATTTGGTCAACTTATAGCTTAGTGTCATGCAATGAAAAATGCTTCTCCTTCCTACTGAATTCAAATTAAATCTTTATTGCGGGTTTACGCCTTAAGTTATGGTTTTCCGGCTTTGATACTACTAGAATTCACATTTTTTTTAGTTTTTTGCCCATTTTTCACGTTCTCTAGATTTGTCACTTTATCACGCAATTGAAAATTGATATATGACATTATTGGCGTTCAAAATAAAGCAAAATTAAAATCCTTACAGATATAGATTATGGTTTTATACGTATTCGACACTACTTTCCCGAATTTGATTTTTTTAATTTTGTCTTAACTGTCGTTTTAACTTTTTTTTAGTCGTATGAAATCTCCTGAACGATGACACGGTTTCATTGGCTTTTCATAGTAAAAAGATGAGCCGATATTCTGATATTAGAAGATAGCTGATGGCTTTCATGACTTTGAAAACTGTTGTTTTCCAAAAAAAAACACTAACTTCGCAATTTGGTTCCTTTTATTGTCTGTTTGCTACCTAGTCTCGTTAATTACAGGCCAAAAATGACATTTTTGTTGACACGAGAAGGTGTCTGAAGGGATTGGTGTTGCAAAATCTAATGCTTTTGATGAATTCGTAAAGAGTTTACAGGCTTCGACACGGGTTTCTCACAAAATAAGTAAATTAATTTTTAATTTTTGTCATATTTAATGTTGTTTTTGTAGAAATAAGACATATTCTGGATAATTGCAGCTCCCAAGAGCTTCCTTTGAAGAATAAACGAATCTAATTGTTTCATTTTGTATTTAATGGCTTTTTTTTTCTTTAGAAACAACTTTTCAAATTTTTGTTTTTTGTCTACTTGTTACCTAGTTTCATTAAAGAGAGGTCGAATAATGCATTATCGGTGTAAGATAAAGATGCAATCGAACAAATTTTGAGGGCCAAAGTATGGCTTTACGGCTTCGAAATTGTGTTCTGGCAAGTTTTAATTGATTTTTTGTTTGTTGTCTATTTGTTCTTTTTGAACCGCATAAAAAATTGTACACCGATAGTTCTTAAATCCCTTCTATAGCAGTATTGGGAATTGTAAACCAAAGGGATATTTTAGTTGATTTCTTATGTTTTTCATTACTTTGAAATTGTTTTTTTTAAAAAATAAGCAAACTTTTCAACTTTACTGTTTTTATTTTCATTGTCTAATTTTTTCCAAGCCCTATTATGGACTCGTGCCATATCTTTTCTGGTGAATTACAAGTTATTTTGTTTATTTTCAGTTTTATCTGACCGTATTTTGACTTTGTTGTTTTTAAAACGGACAATGTTTTTGATGTAATTAATATTTGTGGTTTTTTTTTATTTTGCTGTTCGTCTTGACTCGCTGTCTTAATATTGGCATATCTCATCAATCTAATCTCATCAATCCGTTCAAACCACTTCGTTTGTATCGCGTACCTAGAGGTCATCAATGTAGAGTCTTACAGTTAGTCCCAAAGTAACCTTAAAATTGGTTATCCATCTTGAAAAATCTTTTGTTTTGATCTTTCTCAAGAGTTTAAATATGAACGAATCTAAAGCAAAGTAGAGAATTGTTTGTAATCTTTTCAAGATTAATGCATAATTCTAAGGCATTTAAAGCTTTCGTACCTGAATTCAAAAAAGATTCAGGAAAATGCATAGGTTCCTTCCTAATATGAATTCTATCTGTTCTAATGTATTCAAAAAAATCCCGCTTTGCAGAAAATATAAAGAGGCGACTTACTAAAACAGCGCTCTCTGACATTTAAACTCAGAACATGCAATAAGCATTCCAAAAATAAAAAGCCGAAATAACCAACTCTTAATGCTTTTTGTCACTGATATCATCAGTGCCGATTCTATTTACTGAAAACTGGGAGTTGCCATATCTTTCATCAATTATATCTGCTTTCAGCCTTTTGACACAAAGATAAGGAAGTATAAACCAATTTTAACCCGCTTTGAACACGGCAGCAAAACTTTAAAAAAATCATGAATTAACTATTTCGTAGTTTTTATGTCGAGAACTTTCAGCATCATAAAAAAGGACAAATAGCCAATTTATTATTTTCCAAATTTTTGCGATGTTCAAAATTTTCACTTTTTCTGTTTTACGAGTGAGTATATAGCTCAACCGACTGCCGAGCGATGCCTTAGGGCAGCTCAAGTTAGTTGGTGTCGGGGGCGCGGCGGCAAGGTTGCGAATCCCATGACACCGTGAATCTCTAAGTTTCCGTGAATCACATACTTAAAAATAGTTAAGGAGTAAGGCTTAAAAGAACTGCTCAGCGACTTTGTGCTTTAATGCCCTTCGTGCTTAACTTGTGTATACCATTTTCTACGACGGAAAGTTATCCTTCAGACTAAATGGATAGTACGCATTCAGAGACCATGATACATATAACTGCTACAAACTTCGAGATCATTTAACAAATATTTTGGTTTTAAATGCGCCGCACTATCAATGCACATACTTCAAAAGACTTCAAACTGTTTTCCTTTTATAGTAATAAAGTCTCATGTGCCACTTTGCAGCCAATATCATTTTTTAACAATTTTCCTTACGTTATTCAGTAGAAACTCTTAAGATGAAATTCTTTATCTATCAAACTCCAGGAAATTGTAAATTCAAATTTTTTCATTAAGAAATTAGCAGCAAAAAGTTAAGAGTTATCATTAAAATCTGCATCTCAAGCATGCTTGGAAAATTTGGTCTGGAGAAAAAAATCAAGCCTTGCATAAAAATTCTGCCATTTCAAGGATGGAACAATTATTGTTAATTAGTTCAAAATTTCTCAAACTCGTGTAGAATACTACTGAAGGGTATGGCTTTCAACGTAAGTTTCGTTTACCGGATCGCTTAAAGTTTAGTTTTCAAAAAAAAACGAGACTGAATAAATATATATTCAATTTAAATTTAGGCTGCAAAAATATGAAAGATTTAAGCTGAGAAATGAATAGGTTGTAAATTGAATTAAAGAAAAACGAAATAAAGATTTATGCCTGTTTTGGTTCGCATTAAACTGTACAATAATAGGTAATGTACTACGACGTCCAAACACATCATGAGTTGAGTTCAAACAGAATGTCAGCTAAGTTAGTGTACACTTCTGTGTCTATCGTTGCAAATACTTCTGAGGTCGAGAGCAGCAGAATTTGTTTCCGATATGAAACGAGAGTCTTCGGGTTGAGCTGTGCTATCCGTAACAGCAGGGCTGAACAGCTACGCGCCATAAATAGATTAGCTGAGGGGTCGAATAGTAGCTGCTGTCCATTCACGACTGAGGAGGAGGTTGATGCGTAGGAGGAAGGGTTGCTCGTTCTAGAGTTAAAACCTGACTTGGCTATCAAAGCTACTGACTCGTGAAGATAGTTCATCACTTTGTTGACAAAATGTGCTACACTACATAACTGGGAAACACCAATGTCGGATTTGGAAAGGTAATTGAGTAATACTAAAGCGAGTTCTCTAATTGCGGGTTTGCTACTGTCCATAACCATGTCTAGGAGTACAGCTATTAATTCTGATATTCTACTCGAGGGAGGAGTTGCTAGCAGGTAGTCAGTGTTGTTGTGTGCTAAACACATCTTACATAACGTCTCCAATGCTAACCGTTGCATCGTGATTGTGGAGTGAATAGCACCAGTAACCGGGTCTAAACTGACACACGATTTACAAACTAGCCAATGAATTAACGCATCCATTAAACTCAACACACATTGCTCGTCAAAATTGTCTAGATTGATTTTGGCAGCAATGTTAGACAACAAAACAATACAGTTCTCGCGAATTCCGTATAGATATAGGGATTCCCAATCGTCGGGTAGAAGTTCCATGGTCGCTTTCACTTCTTTCTTCCGCTTGGAACATAGCTTAGGGGGGTGCCAGTGAGCAAACTGGATTAATTTGCTACAAAGCTTTAGAAGATTGCCATGGCCAGCAAGTTTCTCTTCATTAAGTGGCAGACAAGAAAAGCTTCGGAAGATATTTGTAATACTGAGAACAGTCTGCGCACGAAATTCATACTCTTCTTCGTTAGGCTGCAGTAACTGCTCACACTTGAACGTCTCGCAGCTTTCACTCATTCTTTCGGTGCTAGGACTGTTTTTGGGTTGCTTTCTCGACAAGCATTTAACAATCGGATGTTTAACGCCATTCGTATATTCTACACAACTATTGCGCTGCAACTTCAAAGCCTCCAAAACTTCTCCGTGTAGGCAGTTATATGAAGACGCATCTCGGTCTTCTTTTGTTTGACTCATTGCTTTCAGCTTGAGTAACGTTTCAAGATTGCTTGAACAAGGTTCCGTTGATGCCAATTCTCCACTGTGACGTTTAGCATCACAACCACCGGAGCTTTCACTTAATTCTTTCGATCCTTCATGTTTTCTTTTTCGGTCATGCTTCTTTCCGTCAGGAGAGAGAATCCCATTCTTGGGTTTCCTTTCTTCCGTTGGGACATCATTATTTACAGCGTTGGCAGTTTCAGTTTTCTTGACATTCGCAGTTTCGAGTGAAGATTCCTGCGATAATTCTTGTTCTTTTTCATTAGATATTTTCAGATGTCTGGATGACAGCTTATCCAAGTGGTTTTGCAAGTGTTCTAGTAAACAGTCAACGATGCCTGGCAATGAGTCGATCGTGAGGTGATGCATTGTAACATCGTCGAACAGAATCACTGTTAACGTCTCCAGAGCCCAAGTCGTTTCAACTTTCAATCCGGATTTCAGGCTCATCATTATTTTGTTGGCATCTCCGTGACTGATATAGATAGCTGGTACACGTGTGTTAGGTCTGCAAACGATTTCGGTAGCTTCTATACTTCCAAACTCCAACTCAGTTTGCTCTACAGAGTCTATAAATAGAGAAATTATACCAAAACAATCAAAAAGGGTACGAAATTCAAAAAGAAATGATATTGCAAACAAACCTCGCCAATAGGGCTGTTTTTCTTCCAGAAAATATTGCGTCTCACTTTTCAATTTCTTTGGCGATTTTCTGCTCTCCTCCATTGGTTTAACCTAAATATGAAATCACAGCATTAATTCGCGACCTAATGGCACCATTTCTTTGAACAATTTGCGCATTAATAACTTCTCAATAACTTTTAATTTAGCTGCTGTTTAAGTGATTCCTACACCAATCAACAATTCAAAGTATACTTCTCTAACCTTCCTAGGTCGCTTGTGCGTCTTCATTTTCTATCTTAAAAGCTGCAGTGCAAATTACTGTTTCAGAGATCAAATTCCCGCCATTTTGAAGTCAGTTTAATTTGACCACCGTTTCAATTTGTAACATTGAAAGCTCAAAGTGATAACACTTTGTTACTGCCTCAACATTTTGTACTTAAACATTGTTGTGCTGATTGATTCACAGCTCTGTACGTTCAAAGATTTCTTTCAATCAAATTTGTGCTCGGCTCGTTATGATTAGTTTAAGATCAACTTACGGATTCTGCCACAGAAGTTGGACTTGTGGACTCGGCAGTTGGGCTATGTTTTTCTGACACTGTGTTGGAGGCCTTGTTATCTGGCACAGATGCTGGCACGGGAGCGCTGTTACTGCAACCGGCTGGTGCTGCTGGCTGTAAAGGGGGAGCCTCTGAAGTTTGCGGTGGTTCAACTTTTGGACCACTACACGAAGGATACGGATATGGAGGATTCTCTGACGCCTAAAAGCACATAATCACATAACACAGGTCCGCACCTTACAATTTTCACATTTCCTCTCCAAAAATTTTGTTCTTAATGAGATAAGGTACTATCAGCTACAATTTGTATATATAACATTTATAAACGGCCAACCGGGGGTAACAGCTCAATTCTATCACCTTGAAAAAGTGCCGGCGAATTCAATTGTCTAAATAGAAATGCCACCTCTTGAGATACTTACAACGTTAAATGCAGAGTTTCGCCGCGGCTGCATAGCAACAGTTGAGGTCTGGGCAGTAGTGGTCGATTGTGGGTAGCCGTTAGTGGTACCAGATGTGATCTGCTCCCCTTGAGGGATCCTATTCCCTCCCGAATTGTAGGGAGAAGCCGCTGAGCTTGAAGGAACTGTCTGTTGAGTACCAGAGGTTGGTGGTGGTACAGCTGTTTGAATTTGTCCAGATTGACCATAACTTGGTCTGTATCCTGACGCAGTGGTGCCGTAACTCGTAGGATTACTGTTATCGTTGGGCGATGGTGCATAACTTTTGATATATGCATTATGCGGTGACTCCGGAAGCTGCCTGAACTGCTGTTTGGGAAAATAACCTGGTGGGGCAGCAGGGGGCGATTGCTGAGGTTGATTTGGCGTGGGCGCTTTGTTCACCGGTCTTTGTGAACTGGCAAACTCGTCAGAAAAAGGATCACAAACATTTATCGTGTGCCCATTTGTATCACTTGCACCAGAATTAGAGGGCGCTTGGTTAGATCCTTGTGCATTGTTATTCGCATTTGCATTTTTTCCTTTCTTTCCACGCCCTTCTTCTAAACAAATGTAGAATGTTTGAAATATTTTATATAAAATTGTGAGACCAGCATAAAAACAACCAACCGTTATTGCAATTTCAAATATCCTCAACTAAAACTATGTTTTATGTTTTTAACTGAAAAACAATGAAAACGCATCATTAACCTAAAAGTTCACGTTAATTATAGTTCACGTTAAACGTTAATTATAGTTCACGTTAATTATTGTCACACACACAAATTCAGTTGCTGAGCGACAGAAATCACTAAGAACTAAAAAAAAAACTTCTTGACAATGAGTGATCACACTACAGACACAACACAAAACAACGATGCACAGAAAAGTCAAATAGAAACAGAGAAACTTCATTTATTTCAGTGGAAAACCAAACGCTCTATTGCACAAACTTGATTTGTTTTTAAAAAGTGAAGTCATCGAACAAACAAACAGATAACAATAACTCTTCGAGCACTAACAACCGCGGAACATCAAACATACACCGATTAACGTCCGCCGAATTAATCTCGAACAAATGGCGACAAGTCAAACAATTCAGAAGCGGGCAAAGTCTAGAAAAACTTAATGGCGCAAAACTTCTGACTATGGAGGGGGTTGAATTGCTCTCAAAGGTTCTCAAAAGTGAGCGGCTGGCTTCGGTAGTAGCCATCTGGGGCTTAGTGACGCTAGTAGCAGTAGGGGTGTGAGCAGAGGTGGGTTCAAACGATGGGAGGTAGGGTTGGACGAGACCCCATCACTTGACCCCCCCCCCCCCCCCCCCCCCCACTTCGCTCCGCTCATCCCCACCTGATGCATCCCTCAGTCCGAGCTTGCTACTACCGAAGCCCACCGCTCGCCAGTCGATGGAGCGCAATTCGCCTGACGTTAGTCAGTTATTTTCATACCGTTTTTAAGGACGAAAAATTAAAAGACGAAAAATCGGTCAAGCGAAAAAACTGCATAAAAAGACCACATTACTATTATAATTGCTACAAACTTCGTTTGAGAAGCATCAACAATTTATATTGACTGGCCATGACTTGCTATCTGTTGGCCGTGTTAAATCCATTTCAATTTCAAAAGATCCAGCTTACAAACTCAGCTAACCTTTTGGAGCTTTCGGTTTCGGGGGGCGTTTTCGCGGGGGAGGTGCGTCACATTCTGCTAAAATTGCCGCCGGGTCCGCGCCATTGAGATCATACTGGCATTCGTATGGCAGTAGAAACTTGGTGTAATGTTTTTTCATGTTGTAGGATGCCATTGGCGAGTTATTCATGTCCATGGTGTTTGCAATATCCTTCCACAATTTTTGCGTACAAACCTATAAACAAACTTAGCTTAAAATAAATTGAAGCAAAAGACAAAATCAAAAGCAACAGCACTTTTTTGTTTAGTGACATCCATCATTGGCAACCAAATGAATAAACTTACATGAGCAAATCCACTCTTTTCTTTGACAACATTGTACAGCTTGAACAAGTCCACGGGTTGTTTTGCTACGCATGGTACTTTGCTTTGTAGCAAACTTCGCGCTTCTAATATTTTGATTAGTCGATCACAAAACTCTTTTCTGCCTGGCTCCTGTCCAAATGGCAGAGAGTATAGAAAATGGTCAATTCGTTCCTCCTCTTTTGCACTTGAGGCAGGATTTGCGGGTGCCGATGCCATTCCTTGCATCTGGTGAGGCGCGACCGGGTGTCTCATTGGGGTGCCCTGCATCATATGAGGACCAGAGCCGTTGTACTGTCCAGCCATGTGAGAGTGCATCATATGAGGAGGGGGCGGTTGTCCCCCTGGCATTTGTGGCACACCCATTGAGGGATGATGGTGAGGGTGGTACATGTGAGGATGGGGTGCCTGAGGATGCCCAGAATGGGGAGGAGGTGGGCCCCCAGCGTGTGGTGGCATCATTTGAGGATGTGGAGCGGATGAGTTCATGTTGACTTGTGGACTCATCTGAGGTTTAATTCCGTGGCTGCTTGAGATGGATTCGTCCTCTTGGAGCGATGAAACACTAGTTGCGCTCGGAGATGGCGAAGGCATGTAGTTGCTAATATCAGCTGAGCCTTGACTCTGAGTGGAATATTCACCAATCTAAACAAGCACTTTTTTTTAACAATCACGGTAGCCAATTTTATCTAGGTCTTTTCTCATTTTGGAAATATATTTTGTTTTACCAGTAAAAATTTCTTAAAGCCTCCGTAACCTTTTCTTATTGCACCTTTGGCAAAAACGCTTCGTACAGCCTAGTAAGAGGTGGGGGCCAGCCTTTATAAACATGTGCCAATTTTTGTTCAGATCGTCAATAAAAGCTGATCGAGGGTTCCCTGTTGTTTGTGTTCATTAAAGCTGACCTGTGCAGATTCACTGTGATTGCTGTTGTCACAGTTGTTATTGGGACCGGCATTCGTTGTTTCCAATTGTTGTTGAGGGTTAAGAGGATAGACATTTCCCTCATTCTGAGGGGCATTTTTATCACCCACTGTAGGTTGTTGGATCGTTGACTTGTACTGACTTGGGTGAGTGTTTGTCAGTAACTGATTAAGTGTCGGGGAGGGCGTTGCGTTGGAGGAGTTCAACTGCCCACCAGGTACCGCGGAGCTAGCAGCCATTGCTCCTTGAACTGAAACAGAATCATCAATTATTACCATTTTTACGAACCTTTTCAACCTATAGATATCGTGGTATAGAGATAGTTGTGCGCTCTTTGTTTGAACTGAATAATTAATTTATGAGTTGCATCTCAGCGACAGATTGAGCTGAATGGAGGTAAATAGAGACATAGGAACTAGTTTTCCTCACTTTAATTCCTTCTCTTTCACTGTCATTAAAATTTAAATTGTGTATCGACTTCCCCTAGCGGATAATAGGATTTATGGAGCACAGCAGTCGCCAAGGACAAATGTGCAAAATAGAGTAAGGAGCAATTGAGGAAAATTGGGAACAAAGCGTTTATTGAACTCCTCCACTGTTTGTTCTAAACACAATTAAACACAGGCATAATTTAAACGCCTTTGATTTCCCAGGCATGGCATGGCATGGTAGCAAAGCAACGCCTCGAGCCTTTGTCAAATTACATGTAGCAACTCAAAAAACACACAAAAGCCTTCAGATAAACTGTCAGCCGCAAAATACAATTAATTTTTCAACCATTATTGCACAAAAGTGACATCAAAGCCATAAATGTGTCTAAATTGTTGTTCTATTCCTCAAGCAGACAAAATATAGATATAAACAATCAGGTCCTAGAGAAGAATTTTACCCAATTAACCGCCTTACAATTCCTTTTTTTATATGCAATATCGTCGAGTTCAATTTTCACTATCAAATTCTGTTTATCAGTAATGTGATTAAATAGAAGTACGCATTCTCTTAAGATAAAGAGCAACCACTCAAAACAGTTTCAACTTGATTTATTCTCTTGTGCTGATTAAATATTGCTTCAATTCAGGTGTCTCGGAGAACTTAAATTTATCATGCCTCATTTACTTATTTATTTGTGCCACAGTTCGTCTGTGCTCTACAGTCTAAGAGGTCAACGACTTTTAGCTGTGTGGCTGTGGCAAAATAATAATAAGAGGTGACAAATCACTTTTGAGTGATCAAATAACGACCTGATGAGCTGTTGTTGTTATTGCTCAACCAATTACTGTCACTAGTCCGAGCAGAGCGAGACAACATTAATCCACTTTGTGGCAAATTATCAAAGGCCACATGAAGTGGTCATTGTCTGAACTATTTTCATTTGGCTTTGAGGCCAATGAACCGACTAACTACTGCGACCGATCTAGACAACACTTGCTACGTCACGTCACACTTCTTCAAACAAGAACTAAATGAGAACAAATACAAATTCTACAACAAGGGGAGATTTTTGCATTGAGTAAACACATTATCTTCAGCTCAATTGAATTCGCTTGAGAGCTGTTAATACTAATACCTTTTACAAGGTCACACTCAATAACTTACTTCATTCACTCGCTGTCGATGGTAAAAATAGATCAATTGCTCAAATTCAACGACCGTTTACACAAATTGCACCAATTACAACCAACACTACTACCACTACCACTATCACACACTACCACACAGAGAGAAGAGAACAGCATGCCATTGACTACTGATTGTATGGAGGAGCAATTGGACTTGAAAATCACAGGCAGACCGAATAGCAAGGTCAGTTGTTAATCGAACAAATAAATACGCGGCGGGCGCTTCAACTTTGTGGACGAGGAGAGTATCGTTGTAATTTATACAGCGGAAGATAACTATTTGAGACAATATGACAGGAAAAGCCTGCCCCAAATAGTAACTTGATTATCACACGCCAAGCGCCACCACACCATACGGCCAAAACAGCAGACAGAATATGTTAACCGCTTATAGGGTTTCCTCCTCAAGACTCAATCAATAATCTAATCGCCCGCTGCTCAGACTTGAGAGGAAATACATTTGGACAAAATAAAGCTTCCATTCAATCACTGCTCTTTTAAGGGACAAAGTAGCTGTAGTAACCCCCCAATGTAATCCAAATTCAACCTTTCCGTTCACTGGAGCGTATCAACTGCAGATTGATTAATGCATTAACAGGAATTAGCAATACTTCTCTTTAGCCTTGACAGGAATCGCCTTTATGCTAGTGCAAATATTTAACATTTACAAGTCCGCCGGGGATTATACTTAATGTGTTGTATTTCAACCTGGCAAGTGTTGGGTTGGGTGGGGTGGGCTGGGGTTAGTTATTTTATTGCGACTTCAGTGTCAACCAACGTCTCAATCAATCAATTAGAACTACTCGCCCAGTCCGATCAACAATTACCCTTTCTTTTGAGTCAACAACCTTTACTTCCTTCTAAAATGCTCTTCGTCCTGTTATTCCAGCTTCCTATTACTTTTCATTTGTGCCTCAATTCTACCTCAGGCAACAATATGGGAAAGCGGGCGGACAATTTCATTCAGGCCGCTCGAATGAAAGCTGCCTTAGTGGGCGGAACAAACAGCACCCAGACACAAATCTCTAGGGAAGGCTTCCTCCGTGCCTGGTTGAGAGAAGCCTGCAGACAATTTATTACATTCTGTCACACATGTGCACTACCAACACCACTTTTTTGTATTTTAAACAAATCCATAAAGCCAAGCCAAGTTAGAAGTTGGCCCAACATGCCTTACATGTACGTAAAGTGTAAATGTCCATTGAAAGGCAAAACGTTCATTTTAGAAGGAGCAAAGATACCGTTTAGTTGTTTGTTTGTACATTCATTTCAAATCACACTGCCTTACACGTGCTGCTATTTGATACCAATTAAACAAAAGCTTCAAAAAATTCAACTGAAATCCAACTAAAATTTATTCAATCAAATATATTTACTGAGGGACAAAACTACAGTGCAAATTTTGTCAACATTGAAACCAAATACGTTGGTAACCAATATTTATGGGCTTAAACGATATTAATTTGTTATATTTACAATCTCAGCGCAATAAAAATTCCTCAGAAGCCTTCAAGTTGAGCATTCCAGCAGAACATGAGATTTTTTGAGTCGCCAAACTTAAACGATTGGCGACGGACCAAATTTTTGCATCATTGTCTTTATCCTTGCTTAATTGCAAAAATTTCAAACAAAACTTCTGGAAAAAATCCAAGTTTGACTTACATTCGAGGTTCTTCGTGCAGGAATTATCGTTTCCAGCGAGTTGAAACTACAACTTGATTGCATGAAATATTTGGCGACAACGAAATTGAAAGCCGAAATCTTGCCAAAGTAGTTTGTAGTTTAAATTAAATGAAATACAGAGCTAAAATCGTTAATGAGGTCTCAACCATTAAAATCAAGCCAGCACTTCAGCGAAATAGCAAACATAACCAACTAAATCGGTCAAATTGCTCTCAAACGACGGGCGAGCGGTTGGCTTGGGTAGTAGCCAGTTGCGTCTTAGGGCTGCTAGCATTAGAGAGGGGGTGGGAGTTGGTGGATTCAGATGGGGGTAGGGTTAAGGGAGAGCTGGACGAGAAGGGATCCAAATCAGCAGGTTGGAGCAGGGTGGATGGGGGTGTCGGGGTGACAGAGGGGGTCAACCTTTTAAGACCTCACACCCTGAAGTTCTCTAAGTGGCCTTACTCAGAGAACTGCTAAGTATGCGATTCACCAAAACTGTTCTGAGATAATTTCAGGGTGTGAGAACAGTTTTGGTGAATCGCATACTTGGCAGTTCTCTGAGTAAGGCCACTTAGAGAACTGCTCGGCCACTTAATGCCCTCCGCGAGCTACCGGTTTATCCCATTTTTGAGAACGAAAAGTTAAATAGATAAGACGAAAAATAGGTCAAGCAAAATAGCATTAAAAAGACCAAAAGGCTAATATAATTCCTACAAACTTCGTTTGAGAGCAACTAATAAATCAAGATGAACTGTTCTTTGAGTATTTTGTCTGTCGCTAGTCATGCTAAGCGTTATAAAAAAGAGCTGGCCTGCTAGTTGTTTACAAAAAATGGGAAATCGTTGGCGATCGGTCGAATTAAAGACGAATATTTCAATTCCAAAATAAAGTGTTGATACATTTTTTGTTCCTCAAAAATTGATCAAACCTTTTAATTTAAAATACTGACGTTATTCACAAGAACTTTTGCGTCCGGAATTTCACTTTTTGGTGCTTCAATTTTCACAATTTTGCGAAACAACAGACAGAAGTATTCCCCTCCATTTCAAGCATCAAATGTAGGCAAAATTTAGATTATTAATTGCTCTATAACGAAGTTTACAGTAATTATTTCAGTGCTATGGTGTTTTTCATGCCATTTTTATCTTAACCATTTGACTTTTTGTCCTCAAAAAACAGGTTGAGCCCCTTAGTCACCCCCCCCCCCCCCCACCTCCAACCTGACAATTTGAACGCACTCTCGACCAGCTCTCCCGCAACCCTACCCCCATCACTTGACCCCCCCCCCCCCACTTTGGGTACACGTTTTTCAGCGGCAGTAAACGTTTTCATTAATTTCCGAATTTTTGCATACGCCACGGGGTGGTAAAGCGTTTATTAGTAACAGGGAAATTAACGGGAAAGATTAATATTTTTAAAAATAGAAATTTTCTTTTACTAAGCATATTGGTCGCACAATGAGAATAGCTAAATTTGCTCTTCAGTTCGGAAAGATACTACGAATATTAAATACTACGAATATTAAATACTTAACTGCATTCGTTCTATATGTCTTAACATCACCTATATGTCTTCCTATCAAGATTTAAATTTAGAATTGTATTATATATGAACAGATATTTTTCAAACATTTCAAGTTGAGACTGCAAAGACAATTATTATATTTTAGACCAGTTTCTTCAGATGCATTCATACTACAGAGATATCCTTATAAATTATCGGAGATATTAGATATGTACAAATCACAACTAGAAATGTATTTTGGCGAACTTTTAGAGTTTCTTGACTCAGCTTTTTCAAGTGCAATGAATGAACCGAAGAAATACGCCAGGAACATTTCTCTTGAAAACGCAAGACTTAGTTTCCATTTCTTGATGCTAGTCTTATTTTGCAATAAAGTGAAAGCCATCTGCCAAAAATGGTTGAGGATATCGTGCTTCCATAAACAAAAAAAACTTGATCTAATGCGAGAATTTTTACCAGTTTTTAATTGAAGATACCACTTTCGGTGCAATTTTCATGACTTTTAAAAATGCAGCAAATTTACCCCACGCAAAATTAAGGTCGCTCGAATTTTCAACCAAAAATTAAAAAATTCACATGACTTCAAAGTCCCTTTATTCAAAGTTTGATCTAGAGAAATCTAAATGTTTAATTGCTCTAGAACAAAATTTTAAGCAATTAAATGCACTGAAATGCTCCTCAGTATTGAATACATGGTCAGCTACAAATCGATTTAAAAATAGACACAAGAACTTTTTTCTCATCAACAAATCATGGAATTATGAGCCTCAGACTTGACAAAAACGATTTTGCGGTGCCCTCAAAGTATGGTGTTCTCAACAGTTACCTTGGTAATCAATGGTTTCTTATATCTTGGTTTCTCCCGTGCAATTTTTTAGTGATCTTACGACGAGAGAAACAGACAATCTGCTACAGTTCTAGTGCAATAAATCAGGTAGTTTTACTAATCTCGGCCAAAAAAAACGACCAGGGAGGACTGACAATGCTATCAAGTAGAAAATTTATGGAATTGCTGGGCAAGATTACTGTTTTCAGCATTTTTTGCTTTCTCAGATGCACAGTACGAGCCTCCTAATACGAGTGAACTGTCTGCCATGAACCCTCTTCAATTCTGCCATGAACCCAATTTAAGTCGACGTATTTGTTTTTCTTTTTCACAGCCCCTCTAAACGTCAATTTAATAAAATTGAGTCGTGCACTACATTTGGCGCAAATTTATTAATTTTCGAGATAATCGAGCATCAATATGAAGCTACCACTAACCGACTTTATAAAGTATTTTTTCGTCCTAAGCTAGTGGTCTAACAGTTGAAATTGCGAAAATTTGATTGCTGCTCATCATATAAATTGTCACGTAAAGGTTCATTACGTTCATAAACTTGGCATTAGGACGTCTTAGGGCAAGTAAAAATTTTCAACGCATGAAAACCTGAGTTAAAGCTTGAGTTATTTTTGGCCCAAAAATTTCAAAACTCCGGAGACATTGAGTAAATTATCACAAAAAATATTGACTTGACCACATCTTTGCCAACTTCAGCCATTAATGAAGTCATGAACAACATTACACAACCTTTGTGGTCATGTGAAATGGAAATAACCGGAGATGAACAGTGAGACAGCGGTGTAGACAGACTAAATCAATAGCTCACGAATTGAGCATCTTACAAGAGCAGGGCGTCATTTTGAATAATATTTATAGAACGTCACTGTATAGGACATGGTGTGGATTATGAATTCAGTGATAAGACTTGTTGAAATTGTTATAGCATAGGCTAGACTAGAAAGTACCCCTGTTAAAAAGTTGTACATAGATCTCGGTTATATAAAAATTGGCCGTAATTACGCATTCAGTGTCGATTCATCATCGAAAATGCGAACTTTAGAACAATAAAGGTTACATTACTGTCCATTGCTAATTACTACACAAAATGAGTTTCAAAATAACGTACTACAACCCAAGTCTTTTCAGCAAAAAAAACACGACAGTCGAAAATAATTCCAAAATTCAAACAGTCTTGAATAACTTTGGGCGTTTAAGCATCATTAGCTCAGCTTGAGCCACAAAATCCTCCGCTCATACCATGAAAAAGATTTTTCCCTTGATTGACAACCGTAAAATTAGATTTGATCATTTACTCCTAGCGAACTTTGCATTCATGTTTCAAACAACTTGCAAATCGTTTGAAACGCTACTACACTTCGAATCAAACAGGTTAAGCACGGTAACGCTGTGCTATACATCAGTCTCGGCAGTCAGCAACGGCAGTTAATCTTCTACTTGCCTTGAACGTTTCCATGAGGGTATCCATAGGTTTGTAAATTAGGATTGGATCGATTTTGTTGGAACATGTGATTTGGGGAGGGCGGTGGAGCCATTGATTTTCTGGCGACAGCATTTGCTGGAGCAGATGCAGCCATTTGAGCATTGTACATAGGAGAATTTGGTAAACCATAACCATACTCAGTCTTCCCCGACATTCCACGCGCAGCTATTGGTGAACCATGTTGGTAAGGGCGATTTTGAGGCGGATAAGCAGATGGGCGAGCACCGTTGCTCACTAATGGTGAGGGAGTTTTCGGTGCATTTATTGGTAACATTGAGTCATGTTGCTTGATATAACCCTTTTCATTAGGCATATGAGGTGGTAAAAGTATCCGATTTTTTGGATTAAACGGATCGGAAGGTGAAGTATGTTGTGAGTCACTATTGCTTGTAGGCTGCAAATAGATGTCAGATTGGAGTCCCCCGTTTAGCTTAGGGGACGGCGTTGAGTCCTTTGAAGGATGACTATCTTTCTCAGGTCGACTTGAGTCATTTTCTGTTGAGACAGCATCTCTCGAAAGCTGAACATCTTCTGACGGTACATTGTAAGGTTTGTGGTCACCGTTGTAAACGTTTCGATTCTCAAAACCATTAGGCATCCCTGGCGAACTGTAGTAACCAGTCGTAGATGGATTAATTTTTGCAGAAGGACGGCTTTGAGATCCTTGATAAATAGCACCTGGAGGAGGAGTACTGTAAATATTTTGAGGATGTGGTGGAGTTGCCCTTGGATCATTTTGCCGGTACTCATAAGGAAACGAACCCATCGCAGGTTGAAACGCATTTCGAGCGTTGTCAGATGATTGGTATGGCTTTATCTGAGCAATATTAATTTCTGTAGAATCTTTGTAGTAAGCTGGGCGAGACAAAGTCAATTGTTGTGCCTGTGATGGAGCAACTGCGGCAGTGGGTCGATACGGTTGCATAGAGTTGGTTGTTGAAAACTGTGGAGACATGTTGGCTGTCATCAAATTCCCCGAGACGTTTACCCTAGCACCAGTCTCAGAAGACGCGTGAGCATTTTGATAATTTCCGTTGGCTGCCTGAGCTCTGGCCTGATAACTTTTTAAATCCATTTTTATCCAGGGGTAATTAAGTCATTTATGAGCAATATCAAAAAGTCTAAAACTGTAGTCAACAACTTTTCATTGGCGGTGTCTAGTCCATCGCTCGACTCCGTTTTGTGTTACACATACTAACGAGTACAAATAATGTAATACATGTCTAACAAGTTAGAAAGGGGCGATCATGTGTTCAAGTATGAATAACTGTGCTGTATGTTTTATAATCTTTGAAGCTCGATGACAATCGCACGTGGATAGAAGTAAAGAATGTAATATTGTCTTCAAAATTTCATTATTACATAAAGATTGGAATAAGCAAGTTGGCTTTTATCACTCGACAACAGAACAAGAAAAACGCAGGCAATGCACCAACAATAAATGCAATAGCAAATGCAGTCTTAGTGCGGTGTATTGTAAATTAATGCGTGACTATGAAATAACGCTTTTTCAGTCTTTTCTATTCAACGCTGTTCTATCTGCTTTTGCTTTGGTAAAGAGCAAACTAGATATAGAAAGATAGAACAGAACAGAGCAACTCAACTTACGTTAGAAAGCAACAGGAACAGCCATGGAGGGCCAAGCCAATGCAATAAACTTATATAAAATTGCTGTAATAATTCGAGCGGAGCCGTTTGTTGATAAATGCAATGTAATGTTGTTCTCTTTCTCTAGCGCAGTTCTATATCCTCCTGTGAACACTGAATAATATAATATGCGCTCGCTTATACTATCTATCTCTTTCTACAAATCTAACTTCATATCCTTCCAATGAGCCGCGATGTCGGTTAAATTCTCTTTGCGTACTACCAACTACACAACAGCCACCACAAGCACTACTACTCACTTCAATAAACAGAATATAGGCACAGATTAGTCCGCCGTGCGAGTTGCCGTGCTGTGCCGTGCCGCTCTGTGCTCCGATTAGACGACGCAACAACGCTTCAATTCTAAATTCTGTTCTCTAAAAGCAAAGTAGTTTAGAATAATTTCTACAATTATTTTATTCCTTTTGTTGTAAAATTTTGTTCAATAATTCGAATAAGGCAAATTTTATTACAGAGTAAAAGGCTTAATCAAGTGGAAGAGAGCTGGTTTCGCAAAAATATTCGTCGAACACTATACCCCAACTAAGACTGCTACTTAAAAACCAATTTTTTTGAACCAAAAAACATTGACCTGAGTGTAAACAACTTCAGCATAATTTCTATTACTTTTAAAATTAAAATATTTCCATTCCGGTAAGAATTTGGAGCTGTTTTTGTGCGACTACTTTTTTGTTGAATGAGCATGTCATGTTAGATTTTTGCCAATTCTGCTTGTTAAGCGTCATGCTATAAATGGAATTCTACTTTGCTAAGCTTACTTTATGCGATTGAATATTGAATCTACAATACAAGCATTCTACCAGAGAGTGATTTGAAATTTACAGCAGGAACGTCATATGAGCTATTTGCTTGATTCACATTTGCGCACATTTTATTGCTCAGAGAGAGAAAAGAGCTCCTCTGTTTTCTCTTAAGAGTTAAAAATGGGAATAAATTGCAACCACGTAAGATACTAATAGATTGGAGAGAACGGGAAACGAGGACAGAAATTTAACATCAACGGAGAGGATATTTCCCAGTTCTAATCTAGCAGAAAATAAAATGCCCTCGTTTCGACTTTCTGGTGCTTTAACAGGAAGCTACCGCAAAACCTACGTGTATGACTGCATTTCGTAAGTTGAAAGCCATAGTTGCAGGCAAACTGCCTGAGTAAAATAGTAGAGCTGTGATTAAGCGACAACGCGCGGAGGGGCGAAAATGGTTGAGGTTCACGTAGCTATCTGATTCAACTTTCACTCGGCAGCTAATTAACCCCGGCCACAAAGATGATTAAACGTTAATGTTAGGTGTACATTTGCTGCTCGGAAAACAATAGGTTCTTTGATTTGAGCAAATTAGTTATCTGTACTTTGAATGCTAAGAAATGCGTGACATCCAGACATGTTTACTTAGTGGATTCTGGTATTTTGCGTTTTGTTATTACCAAAACAAAGCCACCTAATTCGATCCAGGACAGCACTACCTTGGAACTAGTTCTTTAAGAGGTCAAGTTAAAGCTGCCAATTAAAGCGTGAAATGTATAAGTTACTTTCTGGCGCATTATAGTTCGATTCAAAAGCGGAGGAATGAACGTGCGATTCGGCCATTCTAGAACGCGAATGTGATATATTGTCTTGAGTGCATGGCAAGTTTTTAAAATTACTTAAGGGTTGAAAAAAAAAACATTTTCAACCTTCAATTTGATCATGCGCCCATACCCCATACCACTAGGGTTTACCCCACTAACAAGAACACGTTATGAGGCTCTTTCAATAAAGCACGAATGTCCAGTGGCAGAAATATGAGTTTTATCCGCTCAGCTCGGGTGGCCCAGGATGGGGATTGTTAATGAACAAAAAAGGTCGTGGAGTTGCTTCTTCTTTTTCCAAATGTAAATTATCATGACCCAGAGGTTAAAGTTAACATGCCTTCAGAATAATCAAAATTATTGAAACAATCACAACTATACAATATTCTATTAATCTGCTTATTGATTCATATTACCCATTGAGCTGTTCGTTCCGATATATATCCCGCGACGAGCAGTTTTGCCAAAATTATGTAAGATAAGTGGTCACTAGCGTTGGAAGTCAGAAAATTCAAAACAAATTTCTTACATAATTTTGCTTTTCTAAGGGTAGGTCTCACCTAATTTTGCGTTGAGTTTAGCGTAGATCTTGCACCGCCATTATGTAATTCAACAAAAAAATATTCCAGATCTACGCTTAAAAACGCAAAATTATGTAAGATCTACGCTTAGAAACGAAGAATTATGTAAGATCGGCGCCAAATTCGAAGCAAAATTGTGTAAGACCTACACTTAGAAATGCAAAATTATTTAAGATCTACACTAAGCTTAACGAAGAGTTATGTATGGTCAACGCTAAATTCAACGCAAAAATATGTAAGATCTACGCTTAAGCGTAGATCGAACAAAAACTCAATACCTTTAAGGCTAATCTTACATAATTTTGCGTTTTTTATCGTTGATACCTCGGCCAGGGGAAAAAAGAGCCGAACGATCTTAATTGTCTGTCTATTGGTATATTTGAATCCTGACGTTGCAAAATCTCTGTTTAAGGTCTTTTGAATAGAAATTTTTTCTCTTTGCTCTTACGTTAAAAGGTAACTACCCTCTATGGGCTGAAGTTGAGCACAAGAAATTTAGGCTTTATTAGGATCTTGTCTGCAAGAACCCTTGCTCAGTATTGCACCCCAAATCCCCGTATATGCTGTTGCAACTGATGAACTTAAGCAGCTGAATGTTTTCAAATAGTTTGAAAGTATTTTGTGTTTCAATGAAAAATTCTGGCATTTAAAGGAAGCACCGAAAAGTTTATGGATTACTAAAAACTCAGATGACGACTTTATTCTATGGCAGTGTTTCCACCCAAGATTTCTTTTCTATAGTGCTTCTAGGGTTTGTAGGAGAAGGGGTAGAGTTTGCCTAGAGTTCAGATTTGATCGCCCTTTAGAGAATTTTAAAAAATAGCCTCTGATTTCCTTGAATTAGGCAATGCCTCTTTAACTGTTGAGGTTACCACCTATCAAGTGATTGCTTTTTATTGGCCGCCGGGATTAGATGTTAAATCTTTCTTTTTTTACTATACAATTTCTTTAAAAAAGAAAAGGTTGAGATTCGACAAGATTTTTCTCCTGGCTGCTTTTAACATTTCGCCGAATGTGAAAAACGATGAAATAAAAAGGTGAAACTCACTTTTGGGAAATTAGTTTCTCACTTACTACTTCTGCGACAAAAAGCATACAACTGGTAGGATCCTTCTATAGAGTCCAACAATAGTTCAAGTAAACTTAATCGAATAGCTTCATTCCTTCTTCAAACCAGTCAATTATCTGCTGCATTTATCTGCTTCATAGAGGGTCAACAAGGCTCCCACCAGTTCTATGCTTTTTGTCGCAGAAGTAGTAAGTAGGGAACTAATTTCCCAAAAAGGAGTTTCACATTTTCGATTCATCGTTTTTCACATTCAGCGAAATGTCAAAAGCAGCCAGGAGAAAAATCTTGTCGAATCTCAACCTTTTCTTTTTTAAAAGTATTGTAAAATAATCAAAGTAATAGAATGCTCATCAAAGTAATAGAATACAAAACTCAACATAATTGTCATACACAATTTGGAACAAGTTTGACCTTGAGAATTTGATAGTTTTCAGAGCCATATTTAGAGTGTCAATCTGTTAAAAATACCAATGAGGCATGGGATATGTATGCATAACAACTTTGCGTACAATTTCTGAATTCCGTTCTACCACTCAAAATAAAAATATTTTCTAAACATCAATGTCCAGTTTTCTTAATTTGAAACGAAAGAAGAAAAGAACAGGGCCTAAATACAGAAAATTAAAAAAATCTGTACTTATATCTGAATTTAATTTTTCAAAAAATAGTGTTTTGAGATATTCTTCGGAAAGCGTAGTTTGCAAATTGAGAATCCGTTCTTGGAAAATTGTAGCCGTAAAAGTTCTCCGCTGTAATATTGCTTCTCTGTAAAAACAAAAAATTAACAGCAGCTTGCCAACCTATCAAATGAGATTTCATATCAAAAGTTGAAGGTATTTTTGCATCTAGTTCAACTAACATAGGTCCTAAAATTCTCAATAGTGTATGTTATTTCATTCGTCAAAAAGGCAGTTTAGTGATTTGATCCTGGCGTCGTCACAGAGTATCTCTTCTTGTTAGGTATTTCCAGATTATTATTTTCCCGACCACCTGGAAATACTTAATATTTCACTGAAGGCGAGATGTTTTGTCAAGTTCTGCAAATTGTCCACTGCTGCGCCCCACTTGAAAAGTTCTTGTTACGGCAATTTTTACCTATCTCAAAGCTATGTCACAAGTTGAATCTATTAGAACGGGTGGCTTTTGTGCAAATGCGTGAGCACCTTGAAAAAAATAGTGTATTTAGTAATTACAAAACTGTCGCAAGAAATTTGTTTAAAACAGAGGTAGCACTAGTTAACGAGATAAAAGATAGACAACGCAAAGAGCACTTTTTGCATTGGCCTTGATATATCAGCTGCCCTTAACCACCATGATTGTTACTTAGGTCTTCCGGTTCCTGAAACTAGCATGGTTTTAAAGAACAGGCACTGAGACTTATTGATATTTATCTTAGTCGTAGATCTCAGACAGTGGTAAAAAATTGTTAATATTCGATGCTAAAAACTATGAAAACAAGTTCCTCATTGATCTCTTCGAGTTCACGTTCTTTCTCCATGCTATTTCGTCCCTCTGAAATTTTTTTAAACTACTTAATGTCAATTATCATTTATATGCTGAGACTGTCATTTGCTTTATTACCACTCTCCGATAAAAAATGTGATTTTTGATTTCATAACTTCATAATTACCACATTGCAAAAGTTGATTAGTGGTGCATTGTACCGACATTACTCTAAAAATCTGAGTGTTTTTTTATTTAGAAGAGTAATTTGTTTCGATTCTGACTTTTCATCAGACGACAAGCTTCATAATAATGTTATAACTTTAGGACTCAACTTCATTGACAGACTTCACTTTGCAATGTAATACAGCTCTCTGTGTCGTAAATGTTTAAACAACCTTCCAAAAATTCATTCCATCAGAGACACAGTCGACAGAAGGTCGATGATTGAGTTAGTTCAACCTATATTTGTCGCACCCAAATTGCAGCAACTCGATGTTTTATAGAGTATCTGTGGGTATTTTAAAGAAAATACAGCGCGTAATTTTAAACGCAGCTTTTGTCCAACTTCTGGACTTTCACGTGTTTCATATCAGAAATTATTTTAAACAGTTTCCTTGGCTACACATGAATTAACCTGACCTCTCAATAATTTCAAGAATTGGCCATCTGTTGCTTCATCATCGGTGGAAAACAACTTTGCATCTTGGTGCATCAGTTTATTCAATAGATAGGATGAGTAAGTTCCAACATGAATAAAATCTACATTAAAAACTGCATTTGGACGAAGATCTTCAGTTCTGCTTTTACTGATAAATGTAATAAGTGCCTTTCAAATGAAACTGATACCTCTTTAGAAAACTACCAAAAATATTTATAGTAACAAAAATATATTTATTTTTGTTATCCGCTACATTAAGGTCCCGATATTTGTTGGTCTTTATTTGAAACCCATATAAAAATGCCTTTAATTTACTGATACACTGTTGTAGCAATCCCAAGTTGACCTCTGTAAATGCTTCGTGAAAACCATAGCATATGCCTAAAAGGAGTTTGTGGCAATTTAGCAACCATATAGTTGATCAAAAAATCAAATGAAGATTGCTCGAAAAACTCACAAGCAGTGCAATATTCATATTTATGATGCCATGCAAGACGAAAAGCGTCAAAGAAATAAAAACAAAACAAATGAAAATCGCATAAAAACAACAAACCCTTGACTACATCACGTTTCCTGAAAAACAAAATAAATTAGTTGATATTTGTTTATTTTTTGGCAACCATATCCAAGACCATGAAAGTCTATGGTTTTTCTCATGGTTGCCGAAGTCCACGAGTTCCAAAAACTCTTACAGATTTCCATAAACTACTAATTAATTATTTATCTAGCGAAAAAAGATAGCAGGAACGTAAACTAGCCAATGAAGCTTGAGTGAACAAAATCTCTGCAATATACTTGAAAAACATGAAGTTCACGCTATCTTGGACACCATATCCAAGACCAGTCATTTTGATGGTGCCAGGTAAGAATATAAGAGAAACAGTTTTTAATAACCAAATGAATACGAATAATTGTGTTTTTAAAAAACCGACGAATAAATTGAGTTTCGTAAAAAGAAAATTCAGTGAATTAGTTTATTTTTTATTTCCCCGCAAACATATAAATATGTATGGTCTTTCTCATGGCTGCCAAAAAATCCATGAATTCCAATAACAATAAGAGAAATTTCTATAAATTACGAAACATTAAATTAACTAGTCAAAAAATGTGCTTGATCAGAACAAAGATTTTTTCAAAAAGATTTAGAAAAAAGCTTTTCGTGATCACTGCACTACCGTTATCGTACATGCATGCAGTATTTTACACCTGTGGAAAATTTTGCAGCTCTGATTACAGATTTTGTTCAGTTATCGCAATCAATCGCATACTTTTTAAGTTTAAACTAAAAAAATAATTGACTTTTCTTAAGTTTTGATATCAGATTACGTGCCTGTTTTGTTGAGTAAAAATTTACAGATGGTTTCATGTAAGATAACTAATGTCCTCATCAATGGAACCTGGAGAATTATTCAAAAAATGAAGAGAAACTCATCACAAAATTAATTACAGATACTTTTTTAAAATTGGTCTTTTTTCTGTAAGCACAACAACTTCTGTATTTGGAAAAAATGGGTGGTGTTTTTGTCAGTCTTTCGAAAATTTTGCTTTGAAGACAAAAAAGGCGCAAGCATTTATTTTTCCATAAATAAAAGCTGTTGATCTTTTACATTATTTTTTTAGTTTCTATTCATTTCTCTATAATAAGTTTCTCTGTAATAAGTTGACTTCGTGAAAAAAATTGTTCTCAAGACTGTATATGACATCTGATGCAAACCTGTGTAGCCTCATACCTCTCGCTAAATTTTTTTGGCATTTAGTAGTTGCGGTCTTTGATGTGGTCTTTGATTTTATTGACAGGAACTCCATAAATGAGTTAGGCAGAAAAATTGTGTCTTACTTTCTCGATTCTTGCCCCTAAAACGACGTACATATAAGAATTATGTTTCTCATGTAAAATGACAGAAATATAAGTTCTACCCACCCATCATAGGTGACCGAGGAGGTGGGGGATTGTTAATTAAACGAAAAGCTCACAAAGTTGCTTCTTCTTTGAAAACATATTAATTGATAACAGAAACGAAAGGTTAAAGCTTATGTTTATGCTAACTTGGCAACCATATAGCTGATTCTGAAAATAATTAAAATTGTTCATAAAATTATCAAAATTAACAGACATTGCACTCTGAGTGGAGATAATCGAATCAGGCAACTTGAAAAAAATAAATTCATGGTATCTTAGAAGCATATTCAAGACCATACATACTTATGATTCCACGTAAGACCAAAACTGCCAAAGCTAAAAAACGCAAAACACAAAGATAATTGTTAAACAACCAGATTTTGACTATACTAGTCTTCCGAAAACGTCAAAATAATAAGTTATTTTCTTTTAATTCCTTGGCAACCATATCTAAAATCATAAACATTCATGGTCGTGCTCTTGGTTGCCAAGAAATCTACAGAGTTCCAAAAAGTCTTCAGAAAGTCTATAAATATGAAATATTAAATTTACTCGGCAAAAAATATAGCAGAATCATGTCAATAATATATTAAGCAAAAAAAATATTTCACCCAAAAGAATTTTTCTCACGAAAAATTTTTTTTTCAAAAAAGCAGACCTTTGTTTTGTTTTCTTGAACACTGAGCCATAATTAATCTACATAGGTGTATGATTTTGCGCTTGCTATAATCCTTGCCGCTCTGATTATAGACATTGTTGATTTATCCCAATCAATATACTTTTAAGTTTAAACTTCAAAATATTTCAATAACTTCTAAATATTTGATATAATAGTTCTTGCCTGATTTTTCCTCTAAATATCATTTTTGTGACAAAGCCAAAAAAGATTACAGATTGTTCTATAAGAAACAACTAATTTCAACATCAACAAAATTTGGAGACCTTTTCAGAAATAAGAAAAATTAAAAGAAGTTCACTATAAAAATAATTGCGGACACGTTATATTTTTTTCTATAAGTACATCAAATTTTCTGTTCAAAAAAATTGAGCTCGGTTTTTTTAACTATCTTTTCTATTATATGTTTTATACTCAGTTGAGTGTGTGGAAAAAATATTTTCAACACTGCATACGACATCAGACTTAAAAATTATTCCATTCTCAACACTGCTTATGACATCTGACGTCTTTGGTATTATTGCCAAGAACTACATAAATAAGTTTGGCAAAACAATTTATGTCATATTTTTATGACTCTTGCTCGAAAAATGACGTAGAAATAGTAGTTATGTTGCTCATGTTCAGAGCGTCAGAAAAATCATTTTCGCGTGGCCAGCTCTTGGTATTCACAATTTAGGGGATTTTTGAACAAAACTAAAAGGTAACAGAAAGGCTTTTTGCCAAACATTTAAAACAATATAAACAAGAGGTTAATGTTTGCAAGCCTATCGACTTCATGGCTACTTGGCAACCATATAACTGCTCATGAAATTAAATGAACAATTCTCGAAAGTTCTTAAAACAAACAAGCAATGAGTTCTGAATGCAGCTAATCTGATCAAGAAACTTAACATCAAGAAAAAAAATTCTTGTTATCTTGGAAACTATATGGGAGAATATGCGTTTTAATGATGCGCTGTAGGACATGCCAAAAACATCAAAGTAAAAACACAAAAATTGAAATTAATTGACAAACAACCTACATGTGACTACCTTAAGTTTCATAAAAAAACATGATAGATTAGTTGATTTTTTTATTTCTTGGCAACCGTATACAAGATCATAAGTATCTTTGGTCTTGCTCGTGACTGCCAGAAAATCCACTTTTTCCGGAAACCCGTGAAGATTTCTATAAATTAAGAAAAATTTAATTATCTAGCCAAAAGATATAGCCGAAAAGTGAACGAGCCAATAAAACATTAAGCAACAAACCATATTGTCTATCATAAGAATTTTAAAAAAATTCAAAAAGGAATTTTGTCATTGTTTCTCGAGCACTGAACGACAATTGATGCGCATACGTGGAATATTTTGCTCTTCTTATAATTGTTGCTGCTCTAAAAATAGATTATTCAATTTTCTCGATCATTATACTTTGTTAAATTAAATTTCAATTTGAGCTTTTAGTGACTTTTCCAAAATTTGATATTTTACTACTTGTCTGTTTTGTTCCAGAAGTTTTTTTCATTACAGAGGCCACATAAAATTACAGATTGTTTCATAAGAGTCCACTACTAATTCAATCAACTAAAATTTGAGATCTAATCAAAAAAAGAAAAGAGAAGAAATCCACGAGAAAATTATTTTCAAATACTTCATTTGAAATGTGTTTTTCCTACGATCACAAATTTGAGTTTCTCTTTTTTGTTAACCTTAAGTTTATTTTGTATAGAAGCCAAAATGAGTAAAAGCCAAAAGGAGTAAAATTTCATGAGAAGCCTCAGACTTCTCATGAAATTTGTTTGCGCTATACAGTCGTGGTCTTTGATATTATTGCAAGGAGCTCCATAAATAAGTTAGACAAAAATTTTGTGTCATCTTTTTTCAATTCTTGCGCCGAAAAGATGTTTATAAGCGAACAGTGTTGCATAAGTATAGCATTTTGTGGCTAAAACTCTAATATTGAAAATGTTAGATGTTTTTATTTTCAGGTCAAACTTAAAAAATTTTTGTTGTTGAATTTCTGCAAAGGAAAAAAGCAAAACGAGTAACAGCAAGCCTTTAATATTGCACAAATAAAAGCCCTGCTTTTATACCTTTGGTTTTCGTTTTTCATTTTGATTCTTATCTTTTTTTAATTTGGTAGTTTCTGACAAAAATCTTTTCTCAACACTGCATAAAACATCTGACGCTGACTAGCGTGGATTAAGAGCCCTCAAAGGTTTTTTTCTGTATTTGGTTCCTATGGTGTTTGACTTGATTATCAAGAACTCCATAAAAATAATAAGGGAAAAAAATTCTCGTCCTTTTTAACCGTTTTTTTTCACAAACCGACGTACATTTTCGAATTATTATGCTCTTGTATCTTACTTTGTTGCTAAAGATATAAATATGCCTTTTCTATTGTTCTATTGCCTGTTCTATTGCAGAATATGCCTGTTCAATTTAATTTTTAAGTCTAATTTAAACGGATTTATTGTTTATTTGCGTTCAATCCAATTCTTGCTCGAAAAATGACGTAGAAATAGTAGTTATGTTGCTCATGTTCAGAGCGTCAGAAAAATCATTTTCGCGTGGCCAGCTCTTGGTATTCACAATTTAGGGGATTTTTGAACAAAACTAAAAGGTAACAGAAAGGCTTTTTGCCAAACATTTAAAACAATATAAACAAGAGGTTAATGTTTGCAAGCCTATCGACTTCATGGCTACTTGGCAACCATATAACTGCTCATGAAATTAAATGAACAATTCTCGAAAGTTCTTAAAACAAACAAGCAATGAGTTCTGAATGCAGCTAATCTGATCAAGAAACTTAACATCAAGAAAAAAAAATTCTTGTTATCTTGGAAACTATATGGGAGAATATGCGTTTTAATGATGCGCTGTAGGACATGCCAAAAACATCAAAGTAAAAACACAAAAATTGAAATTAATTGACAAACAACCTACATGTGACTACCTTAAGTTTCATAAAAAAACATGATAGATTAGTTGATTTTTTTATTTCTTGGCAACCGTATACAAGATCATAAGTATCTTTGGTCTTGCTCGTGACTGCCAGAAAATCCACTTTTTCCGGAAAATGGTGAAGATTTCTATAAATTAAGAAAAATTTAATTATCTAGCCAAAAGATATAGCCGAAAAGTGAACGAGCCAATAAAACATTAAGCAACAAACCATATTGTCTATCACAAGAATTTTAAAAAAATTCAAAAAGGAATTTTGTCATTGTTTCTCGAGCACTGAACGACAATTGATGCGCATACGTGGAATATTTTGCTCTTCTTATAATTGTTGCTGCTCTAAAAATAGGTTATTCAATTTTCTCGATCATTATACTTTGTTAAATTAAATTTCAATTTGAGCTTTTAGTGACTTTTCCAAAAATTGATATTTTACTACTTGTCTGTTTTGTTCCAGAAGTTTGTTTTCATTACAGAGGCCACATACAATTACAGATTGTTTCATAAGACTCCACTACTAATTCAATCAACTAAAATTTGAGATCTAATCAAAAAAAGAAAAGAGAAGAAATCCACGAGAAAATTATTTTCAAATACTTCATTTGAAATGTGATTTTCCTACGATCACAAATTTGAGTTTCTCTTTTTTGTTAACCTTAAGGTTATTTTGTATAGAAGCCAAAAGGAGTAAAAGCCAAAAGGAGTAAAATTTCATGAGAAGCCTCAGACTTCTCATGAAATTTGTTTGCGCTATACAGTCGTGGTCTTTGATATTATTGCAAGGAGCTCCATAAATAAGTTAGACAAAAATTTTGTGTCATCTTTTTTCAATTCTTGCGCCGAAAAGATGTTTATAAGCGAACAGTGTTGCATAAGTATAGCATTTTGTGGCTAAAACTCTAATATTGAAAATGTTAGATGTTTTTATTTTCAGGTCAAACTTAAAAAATTTTTGTTGTTGAATTTCTGCAAAGGAAAAAAGCAAAACGAGTAACAGCAAGCCTTTAATATTGCACAAATAAAAGCCCTGCTTTTATATCTTTGGTTTTCGTTTTTTCATTTTGTTTCTTATTTTTTTTTAATTTGGTAGTTTCTGACAAAAATCTTTTCTCAACACTGCATAAAACATCTGACGCTGACTAGTGTGGATTAAGAGCCCTCAAAGGTTTTTTTTCTGTATTTGGTTCCTATGGTGTTTGACTTGATTATCAAGAACTCCATAAAAATAATAAGGGAAAAAAGTTCTCGTCCTTTTTAACCGTTTTTTTTCCCACAAACTGACGTACATTTTCGCATTATTATGCTCTTGTATCTTACTTTGTAACTATAACTATAAATATGCCTGCGTTCTATTGTTCTATTGCCTGTTCTATTGCTGAATATACCTGTTCAATTTAATTTTTAAGTCTAATTTAAACGGATTTATTGTTTATTTGCGTTCAATCCAATTTTAATGATCGACTTGTCCAATAATTATTTTGTCAATGAAAAAGCAACACAAACTAACAAATTTCTTAGCAGACAGGTGCAGCTTATGTTCACTAACAACATTTGGAAGTCTATGCAAAAAAGTTTGAAGAAAAGGAAGAAAAAGACCGTAAAACCTTCTCGGTAACACTTTGTTTCTATAGATAACTTCTTTTGTAAACATTTTAGCTGTCTATACACAATCCATGCATTTTGGGTTTGTGATCATTTGTACAAAAGAGCAAAATGAGTTACCGCAAGCTTTTAAAACTATACAAGAAAACGGTTCTTCTTCGTCTTTAGTTCTTATTTCCTTTTAAATTTTTTATAGTTTTTGTATTTGGTGGGTTTGCAAAGAAAATGTTCTTCTAAACACTGCACAAAACATCTGACGCTAACTTGTGTGTTATAAGGACTCTCCGAGAATTCTTCTTAGCAATTAGTTCTTATGGCCCCTGATTTGATTGACAAGAATAAAAAATGGAAAAAGTGAATTTTTTTGTCAATTTTAAGGACTGTAGTCCAAAATTGAGGTGCATGTGCGCATTACAACCCTTTTGTACAATAGTTTAAAGCTAAAATTATAAATAATGTTGAATATTCCCGATGAGTTTGTTTTTTTCCGGTATAACTTAAACAGAAGTTGTTTCTAAGTTTGAATCTGCTTTTATGATGTTTCTAAAAGTTGATTTCTCCCTTAAACTTGTTTCCAATGAAAAATCAAAGTAAATTAACACATTTTGGACAGTTTGGCAGACAGTTGTTGTTCACTTTGGCGGTCTATATTTAAAAAAAAATGAAGAAAGAGAAGGAAATGACCGCATACCTTGTCGCAATTTTTTTTGCTTCTTAAGTTAATTTCTGCTGTGAAAAAAGTAGGAGACACTTACTGTAGAGGAATAAAAAAGCAGAAGACTCGCAGAATTTGCCACTAGACTTCGCTGAGAAAAGTGGTTCTTCAGGCGATGTATGATTTCTTGAATACTATATGATGTCAGAGCTGAAGGAGACTTTTTCTCCGGCAGCTCAAGGCATGGTTCCTTGAAAAGGATTCAACCAACCCCCCCCCCCCCAAAACAGTTATGCTTGGTACAGAAATAATGGAGGGCTTTGTTCATGCCAGGTAAGAGTTACTTCACCTCAAGTAGCGTAGAAGATATAAGTTTTTGTATTCAAATTCATCGAAGTCAAGAAATGCAACCAAGAAGCAGGAGCACACGTTTTTTTCTTTTCTCATTTTCAAATGTTTTTCAAAATTAGAAATTTTTTTCAGAATGCAGTCTGTTGCGGCTGCTCAAGTATCTCAGCGGAACCGATAAATCACAGCCTGGTTCTCGAGTTTTACGCCGGCCTGATTCTTCACTGGGTTCGATTGACTAACGATCTCGCAAAAATAATTAGTCGCTCGGACGTTTTAAAGGACTGTAACTGTTCAAAAAACTGTTCGTAAAACTACGCACTGGGTCCGATAAGCACCTCTACGACAGACCCGGTAAAGTAATTTTCATCTAGAGGGATCGAGGACGTTGAATTTATCAATACAACAGACCTGAGATTATTTGCTCGACGCTTCTGTATTAATGTTTATGTATATTATGACTCTGGCTACGACGAACAACCTTACTATCTTAGCCACACTGGGACTCACAAAGGATTAACTCGAGGCGGCATATTTCTTAAAATCCACTTAGTGGAGGGGACACCGCATTGTCTGATAGTATACCGCTGTGAAAAGAAACAACAACAGAAAGGTAAATTATCAAATACTTGTAAACAATCTTTTTATTTAGTCTCAGATTTTCCTTCACCTTCTAACTCTTCTTCATCTACTTCCTCCTGCTCTAGCATTTTCAGGACCGCAGAGGCCATTTCAAGTTCGTTTTGATCCAATTTCTCTAGGTCAATACCCCCCGTTGCCGCCATTCTCTGACTAATACTCTTTGACGTCTTTGCTTTTTGCCCCTTTTGTTTCGTTTTGCCTTTTTACCTTTTTTGTTTCTTTAGCTCTCCAGCCGTTCCGGAAATTTTCGAGGGCTCAAACAGTGAAGATGGGGGTGATGGAGTTGGTGCGGGGTCGCTTTCAGGGGATGTAATCCGATCCTGACGTCCACTGTAGGAGGAAAACTTCATATCTTTTATTATCCTCTTTGTATTTTTTGTCCTCGCCATATTCAGGTTAATATTTATCACTTTGTTTAATTGTACAACTCAACCAAATTTAGTCTGCTATTTGTCTAATCAATCTAATCTGACACCCGTTAACATTTTCAAAATCAATCAATCTTTATTTCACTTATCCGGTTTGGAAGTATGCTAACATTCGTTTTGAGAAGACTTCGGGGGTCCATTTGTTTAATTTCCACAAAGAGACTAAATTTGTTCAACTTAGTTGAACTGTAATTATCTTATATAGATTGTCCTAATTACGAGTTTTTCAGCAAGCATACATACATAAATGTTCATTTTCGCTTCTCTTAATTTAATCCGCATTTAATTTGCATGCGTGCTACACAAACACACACATACCGACATACACACAACCATGCGCCTACCCCACCCCCGCCGCACTCAGACCACGACCCTTTAATTACGCTAAATCTAGCCTCCATGGACTGTAGCTAGCTACTGACAAATCTACTGTGAAAACTTAAGTTGATTTTCATTTTTTTTCAATGGTTCAAAGCCATATAAATTTTTTTCTGAATTTTAATTCAAATTCTGAAGATGCGCCCATCTATTTTGAGCTCCTTTTTCAATCTGTTTCTATCTGTATTTCAGGGTACGGAAGTCTATGTCGCCGCTATTTATTCCGCGCAATCTTCCGGCTATGTCTGCTATGTTTTATTTTTTGCATGATTTTCAGATTACTCTGTTAGTTTATGCCATTTCGCTTTTCAAGATAACTTTTTTTCAAGCAACTGAACTAATTTCTTGTGAGTTTACTGCCAAAAATCTAATGAAAGCGCAACAGATTTGAAGCTTAGTTTTCTGGGGACTTACAATATACTTAAAATATACATAAAAAGAACCAAAACTTAATTAAAATAAATGATTCAATTGGCAAGCACCCTCCACCCTCATCCACTTGGCGACTAGAGCCCCCCCCTAAAGTCCAGCCCTCCCACTCTCACGCTCACTCTCAACCCTACCCATGGTGTGACTTCGCTCATTTCCTCACCCTCTTATATAGGCACATCTAAACTCCAGCTGGGTATTACTGAGGACAACCGCTCGCCGATCTTTTGCGAGCAATTCGCACGAAGTTACTCGGTTATATTCTCTAGCTTCACACTGAGTTTTTCTTAAAGCAGAAGCGTTTTTTACGTCTGAATCATTCATTTTGTAGGCTCGTTACCTAGCCTCATTGATGACAGATGCCATTGGTGCTCTAATTCAGCGTTAAATAAATTTTTATGAAGTTTCAGAATGATAGCTCAAAAGTTTCATGAGTTGATGCCAACCATTTTTTGTTTCCAGTGGATAGCCAAAGTTTTTTTTGGTTCAATTTTTATTTCGCCGCTAATTAACCCCAGACAAGAAAAAATACGTTACGCGTAATTTTGCTGCTACGAAAACAGCAGGCATATCCCGCCAAAGGAAATATATATAACTCAAGGGTCTTTTTTTGAAACACCACCAACACTCCCGTCAGTGATTAAGCTGATCAGCTTGATTCTCTCACGTCTGACCAAAGCACCACCAACAATATCAACTGAAGGCAAATTTTGAAAATAAATAAAGATTTGAAAAAATATTGGCTGTTTTTCAAACTTATTTTTGATGCTGACCTTCATCTCCCATAACCCTATTACCTCGATTACCACGTTATGAGGCTCTATAAACAGAACATAATTGTTCAGAGGAAGAAATGTAGTTTTTGACAACTGAGGTCAAGTTGTTGTCGGAAAACCCAATTCTCCGACATTTGAGCTCACCAGGAACTGAGAAAATGTAGTTGTGCTATGGAAATTTCAACAGAATTTGGAGAAATGGAAAAGTATATCGGGTTGGGATATAATTTAACTGGCTGTCAAAACTTCAAGAAGCCATACAAATGTTCTCTAGTTTGTTCAATACGTTGGGTCGCTTTGAAAGAATTTTTGTTTTTTTTTGTTATCATCACCTGTGTCTTATTTTTGCGGGATCGTTTTTTTCGTTGAAATCAGTAATAGCTGCGATTGACTAAAAGCGAGGCTATATCATTGGATTGTTTGAGAATTTTTACCTTTGTCAGAATTTGGATTGTATGGGGGTACCGTCTTTTTAAGATCTGTTCGCAAATTTTTGAAGTCAAACTTGAGTAATTTTAATTTTAATCACTGCAAAATAATAAGATGCGCAAAATAGCTAATAGTTTCAAACTGGTTTCAAACGTCATGGTCAGCAATGTTTGCGTGACTTAAAAACTTTCCGTTATTAAGAACTGTGAAATTTTAGTTTTCACCTTCTTTTGTTGTCCTTTATTGTCATATTGACTAATGTTATAAACAACTGCTTTCTAATAACGCATAAAATGGGCCTATTTATTCTTTTCGGTGATGTTTTTTGGCTTCTACAACATAAAGTGTGTTTATTTTATTCCTCTTATCTTCACTTATTTTCATAATAATTAGTTTTATATTTATATTATACAATAAATTATAAACTTATACATTTGAAACATTCTGTTAGTCAGTTTATTGCTTAGTATCATTGATAACTGACCTCATTGGCAGTCTAGTTCAGTGCAACATTTGAATTATCAATTGGAAGCTCTAAGTTTTTCATAGCTCTCTATTTTTGTGATATGATTTTTTGATTTTGCAATTCATTGCTGTTATTGTTACAGCCTTATGGGTCTCTAATTGATGACGCTCAGGCCAATTAATGGCTTCTTGTGGACGCTGAAGTCACATAACTTTATGTTTTTGTCGATAGCTAAGGGTTTTTGATTCAAATTTCATTATACAATTGATAAACTCTGGCCACCAAAGATTATTAAAGGTTTAATGTTGAGTGTAAATTTGCTGCTACAAAAAGAATGGGTTGATTCGTTTTAAGAAATTAGTTAACTGCAATTTAAATGCCAAGAAACCAATGAGATCCAAAGATGTTTACCGATGGGTTATGATGTTTTTAAAGTACCAAAATGCAGCGAACTCGATCCATGACAGCGTAATTTTAAGAGGTCTTTTTGGACTGTTTTATCTCCCCTCGCAATCCGTTATGCAACCCCATATTACAGAGCACGAGCCATTTTACCCAAATTAGTTGCTCTTGAATGAAATTCATAGCAATTTTAGTCAAATTTGTATTTTTATGGAAATTTTTGCTCGACCGTTTATGCGCTTCTCTTCTAGAATATTTTTCTCAAGTGTCTTTTTCACGCTTCCGTTCTTCATTTTTGACTCATTTATTGTTCTCACTCTGAAATAAGAAGCTTGTTGCTAGTATAAATCGGTTGCAGCACAGCAACAGTAAGGGCCGAGTGGGCAGTGCTTGTGGTTAGGGAGCGGGAAGTTGATGGTTCGAATCCCGAAGATGTCAATTGGTTTTCCAGCCTGAACGGAAAATTAGTTGTTGAAACCAACTACAGTCTTTAATTGAATTGATGTGTGGTCTCATAATTTTGACACCAATGGTTATCATGGAAATCATTCAAACAAATAAGTCAGAACTGCTTGTCGTTGAACGCTATGGCTGTTTTAGGCAACGACTACGCACTGATGGTGCAAGTGGTTGGCGGCGCTTTGTTAGAAAATGCAACTGAGTCGGACTGCGCAATGACCAAATCGAATTTTTTGCAGTTCAAACCCATTGATCAGATCCGGCAGATACTGAAAAGAGACAATTCAGCTCAGCGTTGAAAGACAGCAGCATCAGTTTACGACACTCCACGCCAAACAAAAATTGCTGCGCAAAAAGCTATTAGTAGATAAACAGTAGCTAGTATTTCAGCTTAAAACTCAATCCAATGTAAGTTAACAAATTGTGGCAACAAAACCGTACACTAATAAATGAGCATTCTTCACTTCAATGATTTGAGATTTCATGGATCCTACAAATGGCACATAGTGTTGGAAAATCAGATTTTATATTTCAGAAAAGAATAATTGTATTTGGGACTCTCTGAGCCGTTGATTTGATCGAGCAATTAAATTATTGCTTCTGCAGAGACATTCTTAACATATCCAAACCTCTTTTATCAGGTCAAAAAAGTTCACGGTTCAGTATTTGACGTCAATTTGCATCTCGCAACTGCTCTTTACCACGATAAAAAATTATAGAACTATAGAAAACCACTCAGTCCGCTTCCGGAAACACCACAAAAACAAGTAATAATCGACTTTGAAGTAGCTGTTAGGAACGAATTCTTTCTGCGGAAAAGAAACATTAAAATTCAATAGGCTTTTCATACATTGGTCAGAACGTGTGCAGACATCTGAGTCAGCTGGCAAAAGTCGAAATATAACAATAATTTGCGTTTCCAGGAACATATCAATATTATGTTTTGCTCTAGTTTCTTGCCAGTAAAAGATGTCATCCTTGCATTTGAAAAATTGCACTCAACTTGTCCAGAGGACCGTGACCCAATTTTTAAATATCTTGAACACAATTAGATTGGTTGATACAAAATGTTTGTCAAAAGCAAATTTGCGATTTGAAACTGAACGCTGGAACTGTTTCAAGCGCATTAAGTATAGCTATCCAAGAACAAACTTTGTCGATGGTTGGAACAGTTTTGTGAAACTGGTTATAACAAAGCACCAATTGCTACCAAAACTGATTGGAAAAAACATTGACAACTAAAAAACTCAAAAATAATGGTGGGGATTATAACAGCTGAGCAGCAAGTAAGGCGGCCTGATAAACTACTAACCAAAAATTAAGGAAAATGTACAACAACTTGATCAAAGCTACCATATGTCAGAATACGATTGGTTTGTTGGAAAGCTTCGGAAAAAAATAAATTTTAAGACTTGTTGGTTTTAATTTTGTGTTACATTCTTTTCGGTAATTCAGTATTTGATTTTTCTGACGATTTGTTTTTTTAATAGTAAAGCCAGAAATTATCTGATTATTAGAAAATGTTGATCAAGAATTAGCTTTTTAATTTTTCATTTCTCACCACGACGCATGGCCGTGTTCTCTGTATTTTCAAAAATTCTTAGTTTCCCCAACATTTCCATCTGATTTACATTCATTTTTGTTTTTCAAGGTATTCTTTAAGGATTGGGCTTTACTTTGGTTTTGAGACATCTAAAGAGCTATATAAGCGGGATGGTTTTGTCTGGGAGTGTTTTATCTGTTAACCGAATACTTTACTTTATTAGAGGATTTACTTATAAAGTCATATATCTGTCACCGTCACTTATTAAAGCAATCAATTTGCTCTTCGCCTTATTTCTCAGTCCTTTTTTCATTTTCTGTTTCTATGGTCTTCCGCATAGTGGGTTTAATCTTGTTGTGAATGTTCGGTATTGTAAGAACGCGTATTGTGAAATTGTATTCAACATATTGTGTGATGTTTGAGCTCTTTGGGCCCTTTTTTCTTTCATTTTTCATTTTGTTCTGAACTTTTGCGTAAAAACTAAATCAATTGGGCAAAACTCAGGAACAATTTTGTAGTGGATTAAGTGATGAAAGTTCAGCGGCTTTCAACGCATAACTTGGAAAATTTCAGCGCATTTTACCGCATTTTTGTGTAAGGTGTTTGCGGTGATTTTCCTGAAAAATTGTTACAAAATTTTTAAAAATTTCTGCGTATTTCTTTCAAAATTTTTAAAAAATTCCTCAGCCTGGGCAAATAATTGTAGGCCAGATAGGAAACAACTCAGCTCCGTACTAGCTAATAATTAGAGAGCAATATGTGTTTGTTAAGTTTTAAATTGCACCTTTGCCAGGATATCTGTACAATCTCGAGATCTTTATTGGTCACTTTACTTTTTTAAAATATTTTAATGTATACTATTGTTCTTAAAATGTATTTCCAAATCGGAGTGATGGTGCATTTTCATAACATTTGTTACTTTTTCCGCAATTTTGAATTTTTCCGCTTTTGCCGGAAATTTTGAGCTCTTCCTGGTACCATGGGGTAAGTATTATTTTATATAAATTTTATACATCTTCAATATCTCGGATTTTCAGCAACTTTACCAATTTCGCTTAGTTACTCAATAGATTTCTTGGTACACGCTGACATTATTGGCATTTTCTTGTTGACAACTGCTGTACAATGAAAAGTTCATTTGTTTGCAAGTGTCTTAATACTAATATTCAGTTACAAGAAGTGATCAGTCGACAGTACCATTCTTGAACCTGAATCTAAATAGTTTCCATTTTCCTTTTCGGTGGTCAAATTTTTTTAAATAGGTACTAATTTAGTTTCTCAGTTTGTCATATATATATGCAATCCAATTGTAGGTAGGAACGGTAGCAAAGGTAGCAACGGTCTAAAATCATGAAAATTTCGCTCTAATAAAATCTTGTTACAAATCTGCATAAAAGATCGAAAAGTTTTGAATGAAAAACCAGGTTAAGACCATATCATTCTTCAGTCATGAATTACACTGTTTGGTTGCCGTACATGGAATTGAAAATCGCTGATAGAAGTTTTTTGGATAGAGCAAGGTTTTTGATAACAACTACACTTCCAGTATCACTCATCTTTTATACAGGAGATACAATTCGTACAGATTCCTCTTCACATCAACTTTCTTGCTCCTACTTAACGTGCCCAAATCTTTTTACAAAAATCTTTGCCCATTTTCAGCTTAAGTAGGAAATTCAATATCAATTTAGCTATTTTTATCTTAGATCAATTTCTTCGCTATAATTTCTGGTAATCTCCTGGCTATAATATAACATGTGAATCTAAGACACCATAAATTTTTTTTCATGAGAAATTTTTGGACCTCCGTTTTTTTCCGTCTGAAGCCCCCCCCCCATAGGATGTTGCGAAAAGCATTTTGAGTAAAAAAATGAGGTTGCACAAAAAAATATGATCTTGGATTGGCCATAAAAGTCAATGGTATATATATATATATATATATATATATATATATATATATATATATATATATATTGGATATGGTATCAAAGACAACATAAAATTTTTTGCTGATTGCCAATGGCAACTACGATAAATTCGTTGTACTACGCTATCTAAAAGACGTCATTTGATATCAACTTTAAGTTTTTTATGGTCTTATGCATGGTATCAAAGAAGCCATACAACCATACATATCTTCCGAATGGTTTCCAAGAAACATTTATGGTGGTCAACCCAGACGTAACCAAGGTTATATAAATAGACGTAACCGTAAGAAATCCTTCGGCTTCCTTTTTCCGCCGATTTGTTTCCCTTTGGTTGGATATGCGCAGAAATAAAAAGTCAGAAACATAAATTGAAAATGCATAATTAAACATCTAATAATTGAAAATTCCTCTACATGAATTAATTGTTTACAAGATGCTGATATCTTTCGACTAATCAGCCAATTTCCAAGCATGAACTATGTGCGAATATTTCAGCTACTTCTCAAGAAAATGGAGGAAATTTATCCTTTGTAATATGGTTTGTTGTCTTCTGCTGAAATTGTTCCCTGGACGAAGTTGTTATACCAAGTTGTGTTGCTGCAGAGTTCCGTGATATTATATTTGGGCGATCCGTCCGGGTTTTTAATTGATAAGTTGAAGGAACTATCTTCGCTTTCTAGAAGATCTAAGCATGGGGTTGGCTGTACGTCAAATGATATCAAACAGGCTATTACCATAATTATGGTAATACCAAAGGCAATGATGATCACTGCAACTCGCTTCATAATAGTCGGTTATATAATAAGTTACGTAATTCTTCTGTGACAAAAGATGCAGTTAGGTAATAGGATTAGGTAATCACTGGATGTGGAGATTTAACTTGTGAACATTTTTTTCTTCAATCGGCTTGAGCCACGTGAAATAAGATTTAGGAGGAGGAAGGAAAAGGTATAATAGCAATAATCCTGGCTGAAAGAAAGTTATCTATCTTTCTGTGGGATTAAGGGAAGTTAATTCGTAATATTGTAAACGTAAAAGCGTTCTTCCTGAAACAAACAAAAATTGGTAAAAAAGAATTACTACCTTTATATAACTAACTGTTTCTCAAAATTGTCGATCTATGCTTAAATAGCTATCTATTTTGGTCGCCTTTGGTTGTTTTGAGAGCTCGAATGGTATCTATTTTGATTTACTGATAAGAACAGCAGCAGTGAAATGTAAAACTTGACCCAAATTAGTAATCTTCCCCCGTTTTTTAAGAACGAATAAGGCCTATAAACCTGTCAATCAACTAAAAACTTGTAAAAATAGCAAATTCAGGTCTCGAGTGAAAAGTAATTTTTTTCTTGGGTCAGAAATGAGCATTTGCGTGTAGCTCAGATCTAATTAAAAGTGACTTTACGCGGACGTACTTTCTGTCCCCACATTTTCCCACCTTTTCCCACGTAGGTTCTACCCCTTTCCCTAGGTTATGTCTGACGTTTGCTGAATTAGATTACGATCATCATAAATTGGTGGTCTTAAATTACCTGTTTTTGCGCAATGGGGTATTGAAAAAGGTAGTGGATTAGCAAAAATAGCAGTCGTGTGCTGAAAAGTATACAAGGCTTTACTTTAGTGTGATCAAAATTTTACAACACGCTGAGGAATGAAAGCAAAAATCCCCAGAAAATGGCTAATATTTTGGGCATTCAAGCCTTTTGGCATCTTTAGATTAAAAATATTATAAATTATACAAAGCGAACAGAATGGAAAATGAGCAAAAGTTCTAAGATTAAAGAATATCCGGGAAAAAAACCTTTCAAAAATTGAAGTTTTTTTTAAATTTTTTACTTTTGTTACAAACAGGGAAGAAAAAATACCATGGAATGCTTATCTGTAATTTAACCAACGACTGAAAAAAAAACAACAGCCCCTAACAAAATTTTACAAAAAAACTGAACGAATTAGTACTGATCAAAAATATTTCAACTCCGAAAACCAAAAATACAAAACTGTTTACAGTCTAAGCAAAAGAAACCTTATAAAAATAATTTTATTAATTGAATAAAATTTAATGGGAAGGAAGGTAATGGTGCTAATTTTGCATAATTTCGATTTTTCATTACAAAGGGAAGAAAATGAAGCATTGTTCAACCTAACAATTGTCAATAAGTGCACAAACAAAAGTTTAGGTAAAATTACCGAAATGTAGCCTCCGCTAATTTTTCTGAAACGATCCGGTCATATTTTGCTATCTCTTATTCTACCAAAAATTTTGTGTTAAAATTACATTAATACTTTACCTTAACAGCTAAGGTAAAAAATACTTTAATAGCAAAGGTTACGTTTAAGGTACTATTGGGGTAAAGTTAAGTTAAGTTAAGGAACAATTTAAGTTAGAGCCTCCTTAACTTTTAGGGGAAAAGAAAGGTAACTTTAAGGTTAGATAAAAGGATATTATGCTAAAGTAGGGCAAATTTAACTTATCACAAAATTAACCAAACTTGTTAAGGAAAAAATCAGGTTTATTAACCTGAAAAATTCAGGAAAAACCAAACAGTCTGGAAACTCCCTGAAATGAAGAAAATAAGTGAGCAACCGTCGGAAAACTTTCTTCAAATTAGATTAACAACTAACTATTGAGCAAGCTATTTTCAAACTAAAGTTCAACTCAAAAAGAGAAAAAGAAAGAAAGCTTGAAACTAAAAAATATCCTCAGAAAATCAACCAAAATGTGTTTTCTGGTATCGAGAACAGTGCATCTTGCTGTGCATCTATTCTAGCTGTATTTTTATTAAAAAAGTTTAAGCCGCGAACAGATATCGAAAACTGGTTTTCATCCAATTTAAATTTACTTTGTTTAAATACTACTGATGGTGATCTTTGGTTTGCTTTTTTTGCAGATATCCTTTTTACAGGATAGTTAAATAGTTAGTCTTCAATAAAGGATGAAATTTTACTTTAGCGGCGTGTTGATTATCAAAAAGAACAAAGAATCAGATTGGAGAAAAATCAAACAACTTTTAGAGGTTATTATATATTTAACTTAAAATGTATTCGAGCATATGAAATCATTTCAAATGTGTAAAAAAAATTTGGAAAAAGAACGAGCATAACTCTTCACTACTGATAACATTACCCATTGTACAAAATTTTGGTTTCGGTTAGGCAAACGCTGCAAAATCCTTTACGTCGCCATGTTTTTTTCTAAACGTAGAAAATTTCAAATATATTTCATTATGATTCGTTGAAAATGGAAATTTTTTTGGTGTGATTATCGTAAAAAGACATTCAGTTTTATTTTTCGGAAAACTTTCAGTGCATTCAGGTTCAAAACAAATAAAGTCATGCGAAAACTGTTTTGCGTATTACCATTTTAAAATTTCGAAGTAAAATTTTAAAATTTTAATAATTTGATTTTTTTTCACTTTTTCGCCATCCTTTGAAACAATTTTTTTTAAAAAGTTGCATAGGAAGTGGCTGATATTACTTCATATCGTTCAGTTTGACAGCATAGACGGTATAAAATAGACTAAACGGAAACTGGATTTTTTTAAACTGAAAAAGCAACTCCGTCAAAACTTACGTCAAAAACTTCATAAACAAACAATTTGCTACGTTTTCATTGAGAGTAAACCCATGTTTTTTTTTCGAGAACGGAATCAAACACGTTTTATATTCAATACCAGTGACGCGTACATCCCCTATTATTCAGAAGTTTTCTCACGTTAGAAGAAAAAGATATCTTACATTTTTTATTCGGCTTTCAGTACTGGAGATAGAAATCACATTTGATAAAAAATACTTGACAAATGGTAAATTTACAGCAATTGCTTCAACACGATTGCAACGATTAGTGAAAAAAAATGCAAAATCATGTTATTTGCCCCTAAAGAAATAAAACTGCAAATGACAACTTGTTTCAAAAACAAGTTGTCATTTGCGTGTCTGTTATAATGATCAAAATTCAAATTTTCGTTGATTGCTAAAAATTTTCCCCCTTTATTTGTGGCAAGCACTCAAACAAAACTTTTACTTTGAAATTTTAAATTGATGGGACCGATATTATTAAGCACATGCAATGTCTAAAAATTTTCAGATTTCAAACTTCAATTTTTATTGAAACTGACCCTAAAGTTTGTTTATAAATGTGAATTGACTGTTTATTCATTACTTTCCGTACAAGAACTTAGAACTAAAAGTATCATTACACACTTTAACATGTTTTAGTTGCTCAAACACAGAAAAGGAGTGCGCCGCTTAGATGCTATGAGCGTCAAATTTGAATAACTTTAGCCATTAATAAAGTTTTGCGCAACCTGCATTAGTAGAGGGTCTTGTTTCTCCACCTCTTCTGGACACAGAGGTAGGGCATTAGGCTAATTATTGCAATTTATCAGAGAATTTCCTTATTTGTTTTGCATTTTGTTCATAAAAAATGGTGCAGATATAACAAGATTATAAGTTTAGAGCCTTCAGAGTGTTTAAAATTTATTTTGTTTTGCTAATTATCAGAGTAGGAAATACAAAACAACCAATAACTTGAAATAAATGCATTCATCAAAATAGCTCAATAATTTCCATTGGATCAGATTAGTTAATACAGTTCATTTGAAGGTGAACAAACATGAAATAAACAAGCAATGACTCAAAAGAATCTTTTCAAAAAAAAAATTGAAAAAGTTAGTAATTTTGGATAAAGTTTGACTTTGTTTTTCTTTAAATTTGAAAATTAAAATCAAATTATGTTGAAATATTTAATTGTTGAAAGGTTGCAAGGTTCAAACATTAACAACAAACTGAATTAATGCTTTTGAGCACTGCAAGTTTCAAGTGAAATAATCGGCACTGAAATGGGTTCTCAGGATTTTAAGAAACACAATTTCCGAACCAATTTTCTTGTGAAAAATACTTGAAGAGTGCAGTGTTGACAATGTTAATTTTGAGCACCTCTAGCAACAATTTAATTTGTTTGAGTTTTGGAAAACAATTGAAAAAAAAATTAGTAACATTTTATAGCTTTTGAGATTAGACTAGCCATTTTGATGAAGGAGAAACCATAAATTAAAGCGACTTCAATATTTAAAAGTCTTAAAAATCCAAATATTCACAACTAAAAATACCATCAAATTTGTCGTGGAACCCCAGTATCAAACGTTGAAAACAATATATGGAAAAACAAACCGTTTTGGCGAATTACTGGAAATAGAAAGTGAATAAACAGCACACATAATTGGCATCTTTTGGGTTTTTTGTTTCAGCTCGCAGAGTTTTGCACTAATTGAAATAGCTAAGCAAAAAATAAAAACGGAAATATTCCAGTTTAAGCTCTATAAAATGAGAAAACAGACGTGATAGGAAAATTAAAAGAAAGATAGATTTACATTTGCTCGGAAATATTGGACTGAATATAGATTTTTTTTCAGTCATAGACTGGTGCGAATTTCCATCCCTGCAAATGCAATTGAGCTAAGTATTTTCTAGAAACAGCTAAAAACAACATATAGTTTGTATGCAAGTTTTCCTGTTCAAGCATTTTCCGTCAAAAAATTTACTCTTTTGAGGATAAATTATTTGTTTTTCCCTCTTTGAAAATACTAGCCTTTTGCTGTTTATATCTGCCATCTTTTTTTCACAAAATTTTTGAGTACAAAATTTTGTACATTTTCATAGCATCCAGTCTTTAGTTGAAAGTTTTGTTATTTTTTAGAAACTAAAAATAAATCTAATGCATGTGCTAAAAACAATTAAATGAAATCATTAATGTCATTGTTGGCAATCATTAACAAGCAAACATAGGCACAGTTTTTTCTGCAAACCGATTATTCTCCTTGACAAAAATTTTGTGTTTTTCTAATGAAATCTGTTCAAAGCTGACTATTTTTGTTGCCAACTTTGTCCTTTGAGCATCAACAACCTTACGAAAAAAGAGAGGATAAATGGGTTCCTTTTTCTCGACGTTTGAACAGAAATTATTATATAATACATTGTCAGCAACTCTTCCATTGCTTTACGTATTTGTTAAATTTGCTCTCGAGTAAAATTTTCAGTTGTAAGTATTATCGGAATTCAGTAAAATTTTCAAAATTTATCTCAAAAATTTTCAATTAAACATTCTAAAAAAGGAACAGAACGTTACAAATTCAATGTTTTAAGAATGCATTACTTTCTGCTTTAGATAATATCAATATTTAAGTTTGTTCGCTACTGTATAAGACGAAAAGCAAATCTCAGTTCAGTTAATGGGTAAAGCATTTTTTCGAGATCAGAAAATTTGTAGAAATTATTTGACACAAATTTTGTTTAGGAATTCAAAATTAGTTGCTAATATGTTTTAAGGTAGATTTTTTCCATTGCACTGAAAATTGTTCATTCATATGAAGAAATTAGATATTCAGGAATTTTTTTTTGGCAGTTTATATAGAAGCGCTTGGAATCATTGTTATGAGCAAACCATAAAAAATTAGAAAACTTTGATCAAAATTTTTTTATTGTTTCATGCTAATTGAACGATTGTTATCCTTATAAATTTGAATGCATTTCTTGGTCCTGCCTTTTAAAACTTCTGGAGATTAATATTTTCACAGATATTTTCACCTCTTCAAGCCCGCCTTTTTTAATCAAATATCTATAACTGAATTGCTGGACTTTGAAACCAAGGGTTTTTTTCACCTAAATTACATCTTTATTATCCAATTATCAAAGTCTATATGTGTTTTGTTTTCAATCATTTTCAATACAGACTATTTTAATCTCTCCCAAGGAGAATCAAAAAATTTGTTTTTCAACCATTTCTTCAGTTTCAAGATTTGACCTTGAGCCTTATATTATCTTTTTGAAGATTAGTTTAGGCAGAGAATCATTTTAGACGAAAATGGTTATAGTTTACTTTATGGCTCTGTACAGCTTGAATAATTAAAGGCGTAATTTTGTCGGGTAAAATGATTTTTTTCTTCACAAAATGGCGAATGTATTTTTTTACTTTATAACTCCAACTGAAACGAACTACGAAGCAGAAAAAGCTCAAACTGGCAAAAATTTTGAAAATTGAAACCCTCCATTTGTTTTAGGAAAATAATGTTCCGATAAAATAGCACAAAATTTTATTCAAATTTTCAGAAGTTTTTAATTGAATACCACCCTATCATCTCTCTCTATAAGATAGTAACTGTCGAAATTGACTTCACAAAAAATTGGCAGCAAAGAGTTCTTAAACCTTTATCCATTGATGGTGGTATTATCGTTGATATTATCATGCAGTAATTGTCTCTGTTGAAAAGTTTTTTTCTAGGTTTGAGAAGTACTTACCATGATCCTGACTCTTCTGTCCAAAATTGAAACATCTTGCCAAGATCTTGAAATAACAACGCTTCATGGTAAATCTTGATAAGATCTTGGTAAGATGTTTCAATTTTGGTCAGACGTAAGATCTTATCAATAAAGACCAAGAAAATTTCTTGACAGCTCTTGAAAAATCTTGATAACACTTAATAACTTTTCTGATTGCTGCTTGACGTATCTTGTCCTCAGATATCTCTGAGATCTCAGCACACTAAACAAAGTTTATGTAAAATTATTCTAAGGATGTCAAAATAAACTTTGGTTAAAATAAAATTAAGTTAAGGTAAGGTTTAGTGTGCTGTACTTGCTAAAAAAGCTTAGTTGTTCCTCAAAAAGAGATTCGGAACTTTATTTTAATGGTTTTTGACTCTGATGTTGATTATTGTTTTAGGTTTTTTTAGTGGAATCCTTCCGGTGGCGGTCCTATATAAGATGTGTACTGTGTAAATACCGAGCTTGCACCGACTTAAAAAAATTATTATACTGGAAAAGTAGGCTCAATTGTTGGTTAATAGACTAACGGGAGCTGAAGTTTCTGATAATATTCGATTATTTTTGGTAACTCTTTCTAAATCTTGATAATTCTTGCTTAATCAAATAAATTTGTGCTAATTTTTGTTGTGCGAAAAAGATGCTTTTCAACTTTTACAATTTGGTATATCTTGCCATGTCATGTTTAATCTTTCTTGGTTATCTTGCCAAGATCTTGTTTCTCGACAGCCATGCAAAGATCTGGCAAATTCGCACCAATCTTAATATTTTTATGGTTAAGTACCATATCCAGATCTTGGCAAGATTTAGTATGTTTCTTATCAAGGTGTACCAAGTTTCAGTTCACTGGGTACTATCTCAGCAAATTTGAAGCGTGAAAGGTAAACTTTCAGAACTTTGAACCTCATTGTCTCCTCAAGAAATAAAAAAATTAAAAATTTCTAACAATCAATTCAGTTTATTGAGGCCTTTTCAATGATGCTAATTTTGTATCTCTCCACACAAGATGGCGGTCGGCCAAAATTGACTGAGCAAAAAAAGTCGGGCTGGTATAATCTCCATAAAGGGTCGGAACAAGCATGAGCGGTAGGAACAAAAAACAAAAACACGCACCTACCAGTTACAAGTAATGCAACCAATTTTAACCTCGACAATGCATTAATAAATAACTGAATTGGTTATTTGAAATCGCTAAGTCTGTAATAAGTTGGCATCGATTCATGGCTGAATGGGAATGAAAATGGAAGTCTGTTCTGTGAAGATAAGCGCACCTTTATTAGGTACACCATTAGGTTAATTGAAAGTAGTCAATAAACAGTCTAAAAGCTTTATATCTCCAACTTCATTTTGAAACAGATAGAATTGTGCACTCGCTAAAAGAAGATAAGGAAAAGATTATAAGAACAAGTTGAAACTAAAAGGAAAGGAGTAAATAAAGGTTTCTTTTTCTTGAAGCTACTGTGAGGTAAATTTGTGCTAAGTAGCTTCATCTTACTGGTGGATAATTACTATCTTACTTTTGCTTTTCATTATTGAGCAATTTTTTTGCAGCCTTGCCGAGTTTGTGGCTGCATGCATGTCCGTATATTGTAAGCTGTGTGGAGTTTGTATGAGATAAAATTATGAAAGGATATACAGTATTGGTTTCCATTTATTCCGATGAACATTATGCATAGTTAAACAAGAGACCTTTTCAGATTTTTCTCTGCTCAATATTTCGGGTAAATTGGGGATGAAACGGAAGAGAAAAAGAGGCAAATCAATGGGCAAAAATATTCCATCATTACTAACCAGGTTGGTTTATAACTAACGCTATGGGGTAAGTAACAACTACACACACTGGGGTGCATGTATAAAGACGACACGGTGTTAAATTGGACATAAAACACAATTTCAACTTCTCTTCTTTTTCACTTAATCTTCCCGCTCTTCTGTTTGGGGGGGTTTAAAAGTGCTCTACTGTTCACTGTATGCTTATACGTTTGCGTGCGTTTGTGTGTATGTATGTATGTATGTATGTATGTATGTGTGTGTGTGTGTGTGTGTGTGTGCTAAAATGTTTCGCTTGATTTATGAACCAGTCTGCAAGAAAATAGAAATACGGAATACACAAAATAGGATAGTGCTAAATTGAGGAGGCGGGATGGCGAGGGAGGGGCCGTGGGCGGGGGGGGGGGGGGGTAGACGGCGCCACTTATTAGCACACTCAGAAATTTTGCCTTAACACGCATAGCCGTGTCTGTGCATGTTATTTGGGTTAAAAAATGCCTCATGGATCAAATTTATCTACCTGTGCAAATTGCCACTAATCCAACGGGTTCTGGCTAAATTGATTTGAGATTATTGGTAAATCTATAAAAACAATACTTTTGGATTATCGTAAGACTGCTGATAAAATAGTCTAGAATTCTCAAAGATTTTGTTTGTGGGTTTCAATATCCATACAGTATAGCCTGTAGTTATGGAACCACTTATATCACAAAATAGGGCCGAAACTCGGCACTATTTTAATTGCCATTGGTGATCTTTGAACCGTTCTTACGGTCAGAATTTTTACGGCTGTAATATAAACTAAAGCGGGAACGCTAAGTACATATATATGTAGAAAAGATTAAGTTCTTCCTTAATTTCCAAATCTTAGAGAAGAAGAACTCTTTTGCGAAGTTGCATTTTTGTGAGATTTTAGAATTGAGAAATTGCTAAGCAAAAAATTGCTAAGCGAAAAATAGGAGTAAAGATTCGAGGATTGATTTAGTTCGAATATCTGAAATTTTAAGAGAAGCAAGATAAAGTCGACTGAAACAAACATTGAGAATAAAAACGATGCTCCTAGAATTTGCACAAAAAAGATGAGTAGTCATTTGATTGTAACCATATAGACTGACCGGGAAAAGTGATAGTTTCCCAGTTTCCCTTTTTTCAAATTTCCCATATTTCTAACTCCTTATTTGTGTTTCATGTGTGAAGCGCGAATTTGTCTCCCAGTGCTTTTTGAAGCGCACGAAACAAAAACAATTTGAACACATTGAAGTGGCTATAATTGGCTCTTGTACGTTGAGGATCAAATATTTTTTATTTGCTTTATAGAAAACAGTTCAAAAAACGATCTCCGATAAATTGGACTTGGGAAAAATTTTCATTTCGATCAGTCAGTTGGTTTCTGTTATGTTCCAATTAATTGAAAAAGCGCGTAGAAACTAAAAATTACTCGTTTTTAGTTGAAATTGTCAACGTTGTACATAAAACCACAAAATACTGAGAAATCTGTAATTCATAGAATTTAGAAAAATAATTGTAGTTGTCATGGGGTATCAAAAGGTGTTAAAAAACTCACGTGCACATTTTAAGATGTCGAAAGTCTGCAGTGCCAGAATTCAAAATGCCAGAAGTCGCTACTGAGCCAGAAGTTGAATTCCGTTGACGTTCGTCATTTTAAAACTTGCGCGTTTTGTATTTTGAGCATGGCTACGTGACTCTGCAGAGGTCACTTCAAATTCTGACTTTATATCTCGAACCGCTTCGCAGTTCTCGATAAACGCCAGAAAATTTTAGTAACTTCAAGCAGAGTCACGTAATTATTACTTAATTGTCAACCGGAACTTAGCTTGACACAAATTGTCCACGCTGGACTTTCGTTCTTCCCAAAATGTCTTGAATTTCGCTTGAACTTAATTTTTCACGCTGCACTCAAAGCAAAACGTTATGCTCGACTTTTGCATGACACAATCTCGTGGGGTTGAAAGTACTCCACTGTGTTGTGTATGCTTATACAATTACGTGCGTGTGTGTCTGTGTGTTTGTGCGCTAATACGTTGCGCTTTATCTATGAAACATCATGCAAAAAATGGAAATACAGAGAATAGAGAAAAACGATGGTGCTAAATTGAGGAGGCTGTATATCGAGGGATGGGACTGGGGGTGTGGGGAGAGGGCGGCATTTATTAGCCCAATCATTAAAATTGCCCTAACACACATAGCCGTGTCTGTCTATGTTATTTGGTTGCAAAATGCCACTTGGATCAAATTTAACCACTTGTGCCATTTGCCACTAATGTAACGGGCTCTGGCTAAATTCATTTGAGATTTGTTTGGAAAATCTGCAAAACAATTTTTTTCAAATTATTGTAAGACTGATGATAAAATTGTTTAGAATTCTCGAGATTTCGTTTGCAGATTTTAATGTCCTTATAGTATAGCCTGCAGTTATGGAACCATTAATATATCAAAATAGGACCTGAACGGGGGACAATTTTAATTGCCAGTTGCTGAATCTTGAATAGTTCTTACGTCAAATTTTTTACAGCAGAAATATAAACCAAAGGGAAACGCTACAAAATATACACACAACAACAATCAAGTTCCTCTTTAACTATTAAATCTTCGAGAAGAAAAACTGTTATGCGAAGTTGCTTTTTTGGGAGGTTTTAGAGTTAAGAAAAAATTAAGGAAATAATAAAAGTAAAGATCCAAGGACTGATTTAGATCGAATATCCTTTTTGAAAGACGAAAAGTAAAAAAGACAGACAAAAACACCCAGAATAAAACAAGATGCTCTTAGCATTTGCGCATAAAAAACTGAGTAGTTATTTGACTGTTACCACATAGACTAACCGGGAAAAATGAGAGTTTCTCATTTTCCCCAATTTTTAACTTCTTATTTGTGTTTAATTTGTGAAGCTCAATTTTGTCTCCCGGCGGTCTTTGAAGCTCAAGAAACAAAACAATTTGAACAAATTGAAGTGGCGATAATTGGTTCCTGTACGTTGTGGATAAAATATTTTTTTATTTGTTTTATAGTAAACAGTTCAAAAAACAATCCTCTGCAAGTTGTACTAAGGAAAAATTCTTATGTCGCTAACTAGTTTCTGTTATGTTCGAAACTAAATAAAAATAGTGCTCAGAAACTGAATATTGACCGTTTTTAGTTGAAAAAAGTCAACGTTGTATATACAGAACGCAAAATATTGAAAAATCTGTTATGCTTTGAAATTAGAGTGTTAACTATCAGCTGGATTTTAGCTCGACACAAATTGTCTACGCTGTACTTTCGTTCTTCCCAAAATGTCTGGCGTTATTTTGCTTGAGCTTAATTATTTTGCTGCTACTATGCTAAAACCAAAATTTCATAATCGATTTGTGATTGACAAAAGTTTTGATTAACATAAATTGATGAGTCAATCCTTTGTCAAACCACAAATCGATAAAGACACTTTCAGGAGTCTGAACTTCGCCTCAGAAATTTTTTGATCTACTTGTTTGCTCATCAAAACCTAAAATACGGACAGCGAGTGCACTTCTTCATCAAGTTAATTTCTCAAAAACCAAAAGTCAATATAAAAATTGTGTATTTTGAAAAGAAAATTCATATATATTCTTGGAAGCAAAAAAACTGCAAAAAGTCTAGTTTATTTCATAACTAATAGCGGCCATTACCTTTAAACTATCTAGTTTAAGTAATTCAGGCTACTCGGAAAAAATGTAAAACTGCGCAAATAATTTATCTTAAAAAATCGTTAAAATTCTTCAGTCTGGCCACTTTTCAAATATAAATTCAAATAGGTTGATCAAGTGCAATGTTGACAAGCTTCTCTCTGCTATTGCTTCAGTATGTAGAGAATCATAAATGTGAAAAAACCAGATTTGCATTAAAACAGGATTCATGAAAAAAGCAACGACTTCATCGATGACTTGTTTTTTGCTCAACCATTCAATTTTAATTTCTCAACCAATGAAAAAACAGGGTTGACACAAAATACCGCGATATGACCCTATACAGGCCTAATTGGGAAACTCTACTATGTGATTTTGTCAAAAATCTTCCCAAATAGATCTGTTGTGTCGTTTCATGAGTCGAAACCTAAACATGTGTGGTGCTCGATTATAAATTTTGACACAATAAGAGTTGCAGCGTCACATGAGGGGGAAGATTAACCAACTTCCTTTCCATAAGACCATCAGATCTCATTTATGAGAAGTAATTCTTCAAAGATTTCTTTGTTGAAAAAATATGCGCCTTTTCGACTATGAAAAAGAAATTGTTTTAATAGAAATCATAAGAACTCATTGTTTTTTTGTTCTGCAGTAGTTATCAGAGTCCATAGGATTTTTCAAATAAGAATAAAATTCAATATTATAACTTATTTTCCTCCCTTCAATCTCACAGGTTAAATATTGGGAAAAGATTTTGCAGGAAATGAGCTGAAAAAAGCCAATTATTCAATTTACTGTGTGAAGCCTGAATTTGTCTCCCGGGGTTTTTGGAGATCGAGAAACAAAAACAATCAGTTTGAAAACATTGAGGTGGTAATAACTGGATCATGTACGATGTGGATGGGAGATCTTTTATTTATTTTATATAGAACAGTTCAAAACACAATATCCGGCAAAATAGACTAAGCGAAAAATTTATTTCGACCGGTTATTTGGTTTCTGTTATGTTAACAATTAAAAGAAAACAGCTCTTAGAAATTAAAAATTGCTCATTTAAGTTGAAAATTGTCAACGTTGTACATACGGAACACAAAATATCGAAAAATCTGTAATTCTTAGAAATTAGAGTAAAGCAAATGTAGTTGTCACCTGGAATGAAAAAGTGTCAACTATTAGCTGCATTTTAGCTCAACATAAATTATCTACAATGGACCTTCATTCTTACCAAAATGTCGAGCATTTATTGTTTGAAAATTTTTCTAGCTGCACTTAAGCTCACCAAAATGTTATGACCATTTCTTGCTCGACACATAATGCTGATTAACATAACATGGGTGAATCTTTTAGAAAATCAAGAAGTGGTAAAATTGTTTTCATGAGTTTGCTTTTTGCCTCGAAAACTACTTGTTTGCTCCTAAAAACCTAAAACGCAAACACCGCGAAGATTTTTTATCTGAAAAATTTCTCAAAAACCAAAAATGAATAAAAAATTTGGGTACTTTGAGCAAAGAGTAAAACTCGTATAAAATTTTGGAAGCAGAAAAAACGCAAAGAGTCGTGTTTTGTCATGACTAATGGAGGCCATTACAGTTAGGCTATCTAGTTTAAGTAATTCAGGCAGCCTCAAAAAATATAAAACTGCGCAAATAATTTATCTTAAGAAGTCAATAAAATTCTCTAGTCTGGCGATCTTTTAATTATAACTTCAATTAGATTGATCTAGTGCAGTGTTGATAAGCTTATCTCTGTTGCTGCTTCAGTATGTAGAGGATCAAAAATGCGAAAAAAAATCCAGATTTGCAATAAAGTAGTTATTAGCGCTGAAAAATGCAAATTATTCAATTTACTGTGTGAAGCCTGAATTTGTCTCCCGGCGGTTTTTGAAGCTCGGAAAGAAAAACAATTAGTTTGAACACATTGAAGTGGAAATAATTGGATCATCTACGTTGTGGATGAAATATTTGTTATTTATTTCATAGAAAACAGTTCAAAATGATCTCCAGCAAGTTGGACTAAGGAAAAATATATTTCGACTGGTTAATTGGTTTCTGTTATCTTCAAATTAAAAGAAAACAGCTCTTAGAAATTGAAATTTGCTTGTTTCTAGTTGAAAATAGTCAACCTTGTTTATACGGAGCACAAAATTTTGAAAATTCTGTAACTCTTGGACCATCGAGTAAAGTAATTGTAGTTGTCAGCTGAAATCAAAACGTGTTAACTATCAGCTGGACTTTAGCTAAACACAAATTATCTACACTAGACTTTCGTTCTTCCCAAAACGTCTCGCATTATTTTACTTAGTTTTTTTTTGCTGTACTTAAGATCAAACCAAAATGTCTTGTCCGAATTTTTCTCGGCACAAAATGCTGATTAACATAACATGGGTCAATCATTTGTCAAATCACATATCGACAAAAATGTTTTCATGAGTCTGCACTTTGCCTCGAAAATTTTCCGATGTGCTTGTTTGCTTATCAAAACCTAAATTGCAGTCAGCAAGTAAACTTCTTCATCTGGAAAATTTCTCAAAAACCACGAGTCATTAAAAAAAGTTGTGTATTTTGAGCCAAACAAAACTTATATATAATTTTGGAAGCAGAAAACCGCAAAAAGTCATGTTTTTTTCTCATGACTAATGGAGGCCATTACAGTTAAGCAATCTAGTTTAAGTAATTCAGGCAACGTGGAAAAATGTAAAACTGGCAACTAATTCATCTTAAAAATTATTTGAAATTCTACAGTCTGGCGACTTTTCAAGATCTAGTGCAGTGTTGATTAGCCTCTCTCCGTTATTGTGTCAGTATGTAGAGGATCAAAATTTTGAAAAAAAGTTTCCAGATTTGCAATAAACGACGTATTAAAGGATTCTTCCTCGATTCATAAAAAGAGCAATGACTTCATCGATGACTTGCCTTTTGCTCAACCAGTCAAAGTCATTTTCTCAACCCAAGAAAAGATCAGGCTTGACACAAAATACCAGTGATATGATCCTTCCTCGGCTTTAATTAGGGAACTGGACTATATACTTTTGTCAATAAAGTACCTCCCAAATAGATGTTTTTTGTCGTTTCATAAGTAGAGTCCTAAACAAGCGTGGTGCTTGATTATGAAATTTCACATAATAAGAGTTGCTACTTCACTGCAAGCGCAGATTAACTAATATCTTCTTCATAACACCGTCAGAACTCATTGATGAGAGGTACTATCACAAGGGTTTTTTTGATGAAAAAATCTGCACCTTTTCGAATCTGAAGAAGAAATTGTTTTTACAGCAATAATAAGAAATCATTGTTTTTTTTTTGTTATGCAGTAGCTATCAGAGTCCATGAAATTGTCTTATAAGAATTCAAGTCAAGTTGATATCTTCTTCTCCTCCCATTAATCTCCCAGGTCAAGGATTTGGAAAAAAGCCATAAAAATTACATAAAATTTAGCCGAATCTTAGACACAGTGTGATCAAACTTGAAGTCAAACATTTAAAAATGAAATGAAAAATTTAAAAGCACTTACGCAATTCGGTATGTAACTGTTGCGTCATCACTCCTTTATCAACGTAAAAAAAGTGGAAAAATAGGAATTTGAACTGAAAAATTGTTTGGAAGAAAATGGACAGAAGCCATGATTCAAGGTGAATTATTAAATCCCATGGGTTTCATTGAATTACCATTTTTGCGCCTCTTTTAAGAGGCGGAGAAATAAATTGTGGTCACAAATCATTTCACGCATGTACTCGAGAAGAATTTGTCTCGGTTTGTCAAGACTTTCTTCCTTTTTCTACCTTCTCTTTTTTGTAAACGGATTAGGAGGCAAAATTCGAAACAAAACGTAATGTTTTTTTTCCACAGGAAGAGCTAAGCAGTGATAGGAAAACATTATAAAATCGACAGGAACTGTGTTTGGGCGAGTATTTCTTTACCAACCTGGTACCTCTCGTTTTTCCTGAGTGTGTTTTTTCTTTATTATTGTTTACGATAACCAATTACACATTCTTGCCTATCTGATTTTTAGCCACGTGAAGTTTAACAAACTACAATTTGACCCCCATTTTAAACCTTAAAACAGATCACAAATACTATTGCACTCTAAGAGTTGAAAAGTGGGGGAAATGGCAAACAAAGCAAATGGATAAAGGTACTGAATTGTCATTTAATTCATGAGGTCGATTTTAATAGCAATAGCATACCCCAAAACAAAACATGTGGGGAAACAGAGAAAGTGTCACTGAAGCTTAGTGGGCTTATATCTTTTACGCCCCCCTGGCGCACGTGCTATTTTTTTACATTAACGTGCTATATAACAACATTTAATTTTGAACTGAGGGGCGTAAAAAACACTGGGGGGGGGGGGGCAAACAGAATAGATCCCAAACCTATTTCATATCATGCGGCAAAGAACCCAGGTTTAGGTCTAGACCCAAATTGATCTATGATCAGACTATGCAGACTGAAATGACCTCTGATCAGAATTTCCAGACCGAAGTTACCTCTGATCAGACCTTCCAGACCAAAATGATCTCTGATCAGACTTTCCAGACCAAAATTTCCTCTGATCAGACGGAACCCAGACCACTGTCCAGACTATAGTGCGCTTATGATCAGACCCAAAATCAGACCAATGTCCAGACTATAAACAGACTATGATCAGACCGTCTTCAGACCATGGTCCAGACTCAATTTCGGACCATTGCCCAGACCTTAATCAGACTATGATCAGACCCAAGTGCGCTCAAAATAGTCTGATCAGAGAAAGATTTTAATTATGAACAAATCTCTTAATTTTGCTATAATATATTCATTTCATAAAAACTGTTGTTTCCAGTATTAAAATCATCTAAGGAAAAGCCAATTCTGAAAACATTGCTAATGAAAACGAAACCCAACCGTTGAGAAAAAATTTTATTTACCATACCCCTTAATTCATATTTCTGACTCAATGGATGAACTTAGACAGCTTTCCACAAGAAACGTCGTGGTCTTCAGTTAATCAAAATTTCCTCTTGAGGGAACCGGCATTTGCTATCAGCTGGACCCCTTGTTTCTGATCAGAGTCATCGGACTTTAGATGAGTCTCTGATCGGAACGCTGCTTTATTGTTGCCTCTTGGCAAAGCCAACATCCCTCAATAAAAAAAAAATAAAAAAAACATAGCAGGACAAGTCCTGACGTACAATTCAAAGAATTTTCATTGACTAAACAGAAAAACTAGACCTAGAATGGACTATAAGTGAATTGAGAAAACCATTTTTAAAAAATCAGAACAAAAAAATGAGAAATAAACAGAAAATCAATGTCAAAATGCCGCATGTGAACAAAAAAACCACCAGCGAGAAATGAAAATTTAATTCAAACAAAAAGCTAGGCCTAGAATGAGCTGTGAATAGATTGGGAAAACCATTTAGAAAAAAATCGATCCAAAAAATTGAAAAAACAGTAAAAATCAGAGTGAAATTGCCGCATGTGAACAAAAAACCACTACGGAGAAACCGAATTTTTGTTCAAACACCATTTTCTCACTCTACTTTAAAATTAGACCGAAAAAAATTCACGCCGCAAAACCACTCGCTTTTTCGCTCCATTTCCTGTTTCGGCGTGACCAAAATCACCACTCCAATTTGACTTCAGAAATCATGAAAATGTGTGAACAGATCTTAAAAAAAAAGACAGCGCCCCAATACAATTCAAATTCTTTGAATTGTAATAAAGCACTCGAAATCAGACCTTCCAGACCGAATTGACCTCTGATCAGGCCGAATCCAGACCATGATCCAGACTATAAAGACTGGGATCAGACCGAATTGAGCTCTGATCAGACCGAACCCAGACCATGGTCCAGACTATAAAGACTATGATCAGACCGTCCAGACCGAATTGACCTCTGATCAGACCGAAATCAGACAATGTTCCAGACTATTGTGCGCTCGAACCGCTTTCCAGACCCTGTAATTTCGGTCTGGGAACACAGGGGTGTGCCCTCGATTGGGTCTGATCATAGCTTAATTTGGGTCTGGACCAAAACCTGGGAAGTGTTGTCTCACTCTGACAGCAGGTGAAGACAGGAAGGGCAAACAAAATGCCCAAAAATACGCCACGCAAAGCAAAGCAGGAATGCTAATGCCAACAGGTGCTCAGCTCAAGTCACCCTCCTAAATCACTGTAGGGGAGCAATTATCGTTATATATGCCACCCAAAAAGAGAGGGGCGGCATTTCAAACTCGTTATCTTTATCTCAGCACATGAACGGGGCGTGGTGTTTAACTTACGATCATATCATGCTGCCTAAAAATTGGAAAACAACTGTGAAGGAAAAGGTAAAAACAAACTCTGATGATTCCGTTTTTAATAAAGACTTTTAATCGTGAATCAAGATTTATACCATCATTCTGAATTGTACACAAGTAAATACAACCATTATTAAAAAAATTTAAAGTTTTCAAAGTTAATTTTAAATTTACTTTAAAAGAATTATTTTAATTAGTATAGCTGCGAAGCTGTAAGCTGAGCGGAGCAATATTGAGGTGCGCTTGGTTTTTTACGACTCCAAAAGGAGTACGAGTATTGATGGATCGACTTTTTTATCGATAATTTGATCGAGTGTATTGATCGAGATAATTCTTTTGATTGAGTGTATTTAAAACAGGATGTAGAAGTAAATGGCGAACGTGAAGACTAAGTGCTTAAGTCAAACAGCTGAAAAAATTCAAGGGTAGAGAGAACAAAGTGTGATTTTCTGCCCATGTCGCATTATTGAGAGGTAGCGAGAAAGTAGATGTGAAACATTTTTGCTGGTCGATTTTTCTGTTTATAGACGTTTTTCGCCGTTATTTTAATAAGCAAGAATGCGTTTGGAATAATTTTTCTTAATCTGAAGCAAAAATACTTTTTATTATTCAATTTTGAGCTATTTTGACAGTTTTGCAATATTGTACCATCTTTTTAAGCTTGTTTTGTATTACTTTTCAATTTCCTGCAGCATTTGGGGAGTTCCTTAGTTCACATTAGTTGTTTAAGTTGTTTGGCTTTTATTTTAAAAAATTTAATTTTGAGTTGTTTATCGTCAAGAAAATGGAGTAATTTTAACAAAAATGTGTCCAATTTTTCTCAATGTCTTCTAAATTTATTTCTGCTTTCGTTCCTCCTATTACAGTTCTTGTTGTGCAACCCTTAACATAGAGCAATTGTATGTAGAGTTATTATATAGGCGTTGTTCTTAAAAGGTACCAGTTTTGGCTAGACGGGACATTTTCTTTGAAAATAACATACAAGTTTCTAACTTTAAAAAAAATCGAATTTTTTTTGTTTAAGACATTTCTGCCAGGTGTTGGGCGTTTAAATGCTCAATGCGAATAAGTAATAAACATATTATCTAACAATATTTGTGTTAAGTTGGCATTTTACTATTTTTTGGATAATTTTGGTGCATTTTTTGTAGAAAATGTTGCTTTTCGACTTTGTCATTGACATCCTTTCCATTCCCACGGTCTTCTATTTAAAAAATTTTTGGTTGGTTTTCTATTATTTGGTAGTCCTTTAGCGAAATTAAGCTCACTGTATCACAAAGTATTTTGCCAATACTCGTATTGGAGAGGCCACTAGTAAAGAAGATTTTAATTAGATTATCTCTTTTTTGTTGTCAGATACTATTCCAATATCTTTTTTTCTTGTTACTGTTTCAAAGGATTCTCAATTCTCTAATTTTAATTAAATATGGGATTTTTTCAGCATTTTTTGTTTTTGGACCTTTGAGTGATTTTTTGGCAATCAATGTATGTGTTATCGTAACTGTGATAATTCATATAGGAAGGCCCGGTTTTTGTTTTGAGTTCTTTTTGTGTTCTAATATTGTACACAAAATAGCGGGTTTTTGACCAACTTTTCTAAGTCCGATCGTATTTTGAATTTATTTTTTGAAATAACGCTTTAATTGTTTAATTGCTTTGTCAGTGTATTGCGCTTTAATTGCTTTGTCAGTATATTGAATGTAGTGTTATTGATGAATAAATTATTTTTTGACGTTAAATGTTTGAATATCAATAATTTTGTTTCCTAATTGCAATTTTGGAACTAAATTGACGTTTTTTGGCAAAATTTTCGGGCCGATTTTATCTTTGAAATCCATTTTCTCTGTGTCATTTTGCAGGAAGGTGATTATGCACCTTTACTGAACCTTCAATAGTAGGCAATGACATTTAATTGTTTTTCTGTCTAAATTTCATCGTTTTGATGTTAAATTCTCTAAAAACATGAAACTGCTTTTTGGCTATTTTTTATAGAATGAGACCTTCGAGTCGCGTCCAAAATTCTTTGGCCTATGCTTTGTGTTTCGTCGTCTGACACTTTTTTTTCGTTTAACATTTTTTCACAACGCAAATCTAAAAATTCAAAATTTCTGAAAAACTTCCTCCTCTCGCTAACAGCTTTTGAGTGCATGATGTCATTTCTCAAATCTCTGTAGTAAAAATTTTTCGTAATTAATTTTTGATAATACGTGACTTACATTACTCAATGAAATGAGTTTTGCACTTTAAAATTTAAGTTTATTTGGAAATAGATTGATGTCAAAGGAGCTCATATGTGCACTAAATGCCTCTAATGAAAAGGTTTTCTTGGAGTGAACTTCAAAAAGACTTATTAATTTGTCACTGAATGTTTTTACATAATTTTTTGAGCGGTGTCGATAACTTTTTCAACTTATATTTCTGTTTCTGTTTCTATCTGAATTATATGACACACAGGTCAAATTCGCAGCTGTCAGGATATAATTTTTTGATTAAGTGTATTTAAAACAGGATGTAGAAGTAAACGCCGAACGTGAAGACTAAGTGCTTAAGTCAAACAGCTGAAAAAATTCAAGGGTAGAGAGAACAAAGTGTGATTTTCTGCCCATGTCGCATTATTGAGGGTTAGCGAGAAAAGTAGGTGTGAAACATTTTTGCTGGTCGATTTTTTTGTTTATAGACGTTTTTCGCCGTTATTTTAATAAGCAAGATTGCGTTTGGAATCATTTTTCTTATTCTGAAGCAAAAATAAATTTTATTATCTAATTTTGAGCTATTTTGACAGTTTGCAATATTGTACCATCTTTTTAAGCTGTTTTTGTATAACTTTTCAATTTCCTGCAGCATTTGCGTAGTTCCTTATTTCACATTAGTTGCTTAAGTTGTTTGGCTTTTATTTAAAAAATTTTAATTTTGAGTTGTTTATCATGGAGTAATTATAGCAAAAATTTCTCACTCTCTGTAGTAAAAATTTTCGTAATTAGTTTTTGATAATACGTGACTTACATCACTCAATGAAATGAAATTTGCACTTTAAGATTTAAGTTTATTTGGAAATTGATTGATGTCAAAGGAGCTCATATGCGCACTAAATGCCTCTAATGAAAAGGCTTTCCTGGAGTGAACTTCAACAAGACTTATTAATTTCTCAGTGAATGTTTTTACATAATTTTTTGAGCTGTGTTGATAACTTTTTCAACTTATATTTCTTTTTCTGTTTCTATCTGCATTATATGACACACAGGTCAAATTCGCGGCTGTCCCGATATAATTTTTTGATTGAGTGTATTTAAAACAGGATGTAGAAGTAAATGCCGAACGTGAAGACTAAGTGCTTAAGTCAAACAGCTGAAAAAATTCAAGGGTAGAGAGAACAAAGTGTGATTTTCTGCCCATGTCTTATTATTGAGAGTTAGCGAGAAAAGTAGGCGTGAAACATTTTTGCTGGTCGATTTTTTTGTTTTTAGACGTTTTTCGCCGTTGTTTTAATAAGCAAGAATGAGTTTGGAATCATTTTTCTTAATCTGAAGCAAAAATACATTTTTTTATTCAATTTTGAGCTATTTTGACAGTTTTGCAATATTGTACCATCTTTTTACGCTATTTTTGTATTACTTTTCAATTTCCTGTAGCATTTGCGTAGTTCCTTTTTTCACATTAGTTGTTTAGGTTGTTTGGCTTTTATTTAAAAAATTTTAATTTTGATTTGTTTATTGTCAAGAAAATGGAGTAATTTTAACAAAGGTTTGTCCAGTTTTTTTCAATTTCGTTTAAATCTATTTCTGCTTTCGTTCCCTCTATTTTAGTTCTTGTTGTGCAACCCTTAAAATACAGCTATTGTATATCGAGCTATTGTATATGCGTTGTTCTTAAAAGGTACCAGTTTTGGCTAGACAGGACATTTTCGTTGAAACTAACATACAAGTTTCTAACTTTAAAAAAATCGAACTTTTTTGATTAAGTTATTTCTGCAAGGTGTTGGGCGTTTAAATGCTCAATGCGAAGAAGTAATAAACATATTATTAAACAATATTGGTGTTAAGTTGGCATTTAACTATTTTTTGGATAATTTTGGTGAATTTTTTGTAGAAAATGTTGCTTTTCGACTTTGTCATTGACATCCTTTGCGTTCCCACGGTCTTCTATTAAAAAAATTTGTGGTTGGTTTTCTATTATTTGGTAGTCCTTTAACGAAATTATGCTCACTGTATCACAAAGCATTTTGCCAATACTCGTATTGGAGAGGCCGCTAGTAAAGAAGAATTTAATTACATTATCTCTTTTTTTGTTGTCAGATACTATTCCAATATCCTTTTTTCTTGTTACTGTTTCAAAGGATTCTCAATTCTCAAATTTTAATTGGATATGGGATTTTTTCATTATTTTTTTTTGGAGCTTTGAGTGAATTTTTGGCAATCAATGTATGTGTTATCGTAACTGTGATATTTCATATAGGAAGGCCCGGTTTTTTGTTATGAGTTTTATTTGTTCTAATATTGTACAAAAAACAGCGGGTTATTGACCAATTTTTCTAAGTCCGATCGTATTTTGAAATTATTTTTTGAACTAACGCTTTAATTGCTTTATCAGTGTATTGAATGTAGTGTTATTCATGAATAAATTATTTTTTGACGTTAAATGTTTGAATATCAATAATTTATTTTCTTAATTGCAATTTTGGAACTAAATTGACGTTTTTGGGCTAAAATTTCTGGCCGATTTTATCTTTGAAATCCATATTCTCTGTGTCATTTTGCAGGAAGGTGATTATGCACCTTTACTGAACCTTCAATAGTAGGCAATGACATTCAATTGTTTTTTGTCTAAATTTCATCGTTTTGATTTTAAAATCTCAAAATCATGAATCTGCCTTTTGGTTATTTTTCATACAACGAGACCTTCGAGTCGCGTCCGAAATTCTTTGGCCTATGCTTTGTGTTTCGTCGTCTGACACTTTTTTTCGCTTAACATTTGTTCAGAACGCAAATCTAAAAATGTTAATTTTTTTGAAAAACTTTCTCCTCTCACTAACAGCTTTTGAGTGCATGAGGTCATTTCTCACTCTCTGTAGTAAAAATTTTTTGTAATTAGTTTTTGATAATACGTGACTTACATCACTCAATGAAATGAGTTTTGCACTTTAAAATTTAAGTTTATTTGGAAATAGATTGATGTCAAAGGAGCTCATATGTGCTCTAAATGCCTCTAATGAAAAAGCTTTCCTGGAGTCAACTTCAACAAGACTTATTAATTTGTCACTGAATGTTTTTACATAATTTTTTGAGCGGTGTCGATAAATTCTTCAACTTATATTTCTGTTTCTGTTTCTATCTGCATTATATGACACACAGGTCTAATTCGCAGCTGTCCCGATATAATTTTTTGATTGAGTGTATTTAAAACAGGCTGTAGAAGTAAATGCCGAACGTGAAGACTAATTGTTTAAGTCACACAGCTGAAAAAATTCAAGTGTAGAGAGAACAAAGTCTGATTTTCTGCCCATGTCGCATTATTGAGAGTTAGCAAGAAAAGTAGATGTGAAACATTTTTGCTGGTCGATTTTTTTGTTTTTAGACGTTTTTCGCCGTTGTTTTAATGAGCAAGAATGAGTTTGGAATCATTTTTCTTAATCTGAAGCAAAAATACTTTTTATTATTCAATTTTGAGCTATTTTGACAGTTTTGCAATATTGTACCATCTTTTTAAGCTGTTTTTGTATTACTTTTCAATTTCCTGCAGCATTTGGGGAGCTCCTTATTTCACATTAGTTGTTTAAGTTGTTTGGCTTTTATTTAAAAATTTTTAATTTTGAGTTGTTTATTGTCAAGAAAATGGAGTAATTTTAACAAAAATTCGTCCAATATTTTTCAATGTCTTTTAAATCCATTTCTGCTTTCGTTCCTCCTATTATAGTTCTTATTGTGCAACCCTTAAAATAGAGCTATTGTATATTGAGCTATTGCATATGCGTTGTTCTTAAAAGGTACCAGTTTTGGCTAGACGGGACATTTTCGTTGAAACTAACATACAAGTTTCTAATTTTAAAAAAATCGATTTTTTTTGTTTAAGACATTTCTGCCAGGTGTTGGGCGTTTAAATGCTCAATGCGAAGAAGTAATAAAAATATTATCTAACAATATTGGTGTTAAGTTGGCATTTTGCTATTTTTTGGATAATTTTGGTGAACTTTTTGTAGAAAATGTTGACTTTCGACTTTGTCATTGACATCCTTTTCATTCCCACGGTCTTCTATTTAAAACATTTTTGGTTGGTTTTCTATTATTTGGTAGTCCTTTAACGAAATTAAGCTCAATGTATCACAAAGTATTTTGCCAATACTCGTATTGGAGAGGCCACTAGTAAAGAAGATTTTAATTAGATTATCTCTTTTTTGTTGTCAGATACTATTCCAATATCCTTTTTTCTTGTTACTGTTTCAAAGGATTCTCAATTCTCTAATTTTAATTAAATATGGGATTTTTTCAGTATTTTTTGTTTTTGGACCTTTGAGTGAATTTTTGGCAATCAATGTATGTGTTATCGTAACTGTGATAATTCATATAGGAAGGCCCGGTTTTTGTTATGAGTTTTTTTTGTGTTCTAATATTGTACACAAAACAGCGGGTTTTTGACCAACTTTTCTAAATCCGATCGTATTTCGAAATTGTTTTTTGAAATAACGCTTTAATTACTTTGTCAGTGTATTGAATGTAGTGTTATTGATGAATAAATTATTTTTTGACGTTAAATTGTTGAATATCAAAAATTTTTTTTTTCCTAATTGCAATTTTGGAAATAAATTGACATTTTTGGGCTATTTTTGGCTGATTTTATCTTTGAAATACATTTTCTCTGTGTCATTTTGCAGGAAGATGATCATGCACCTTTACTGAACCTTCAATAGTAGGCAATGACATTTAATTGTTTTTCTGTCTAAATTTCATCGTTTCGATGTTAAAATCTCAAAAACTTGAAATGCCTTTTGGTTCTTTTTTATAAAATGAGACCTTCGATTCGCGTCCAAAATTCTTCGGCATATGCTTTGTGTTTCGTCGTCTGACACTTTTTTTCGTTTAACATTTTTTCACAACGCAAATCTAAAAAATTCAAATTTTCTGAAAAACTTCCTCCTCTCGCTAACAGTTTTTGGGTGCATGATGTCATTTCTCAAATCTCTGTAGTAAAAATTTTTCGTAATTAATTTTTGATAATACGTGACTTACATTACTCAATGAAATGAGTTTTGCGCTTTAAAATTTAAGTTTATTTGGAAATAGATTGAGGTCAAAGGAGCTCATATGTGCTCTAAATGCCTCTAATGAAAAAGCTTTCCTGGAGTGAACTTCAACAAGACTTATTAATTTGTCACTGAATGTTTTTACATAATTTTTTGAGCGGTGTCGATAACTTTTTCAACTTATATTTCTTTTTCTGTTTCTATCTGCATTATATGACACACAGGTCAAATTCGCGGCTGTCCCGATATAATTTTTTGATTGGGTGTATTTAAAACAGGATGTAGAAGTAAATGCCGAACGTGAAGTCTAAGTGTTTAAGTCAAACAGCTGAAGAAATTCAAGGGTAGAGAGAACAAAGTGTGATTTTCTGCCCATGTCTTATTATTGAGAGTTAGCGAGAAAAGTAGGCGTGAAACATTTTTGCTGGTCGATTTTTTTGTTTTTAGCCGTTTTTCGCCGTTGTTTTAATAAGCAAGAATGAGTTTGGAATCATTTTTCTTAATCTGAAGCAAAAATACATTTTATTATTCAATTTTGAGCTATTTTGACAGTTTTGCAATATTGTACCATCTTTTTACGCTATTTTTGTATTACTTTTCAATTTCCTGTAGCATTTGCGTAGTTCCTTTTTTCACATTAGTTGTTTAGGTTGTTTGGCTTTTATTTAAAAAATTTTAATTTTGATTTGTTTATTGTCAAGAAAATGGAGTAATTTTAACAAAGGTTTGTCCAGTTTTTTTCAATTTCGTTTAAATCTATTTCTGCTTTCGTTCCCTCTATTTTAGTTCTTGTTGTGCAACCCTTAAAATACAGCTATTGTATATCGAGCTATTGTATATGCGTTGTTCATAAAAGGTACCAGTTTTGGCTAGACAGGACATTTTCGTTGAAACTAACATACAAGTTTCTAACTTTAAAAAAATCGAACTTTTTTGATTAAGTTATTTCTGCCAGGTGTTGGGCGTTTAAATGCTCAATGCGAAGAAGTAATAAACATATTGTTAAACAATATTGGTGTTAAGTTGGCATTTAACTATTTTTTGGATAATTTTGGTGAATTTTTTGTAGAAAATGTTGCTTTTCGACTTTGTCATTGACATCCTTTGCATTCCCACGGTCTTCTATTAAAAAATTTGTGGTTGGTTTTCTATTATTTGGTAGTCCTTTAACGAAATTATGCTCACTGTATCACAAAGCATTTTGCCAATACTCGTATTGGAGAGGCCACTAGTAAAGAAGAATTTAATTACATTATCTCTTTTTTTGTTGTCAGATACTATTCCAATATCCTTTTTTCTTGTTACTGTTTCAAAGGAGTCTCAATTCTCGAATTTTAATTGAATATGGGATTTTTTCATTATTTTTTTTTTGGAGCTTTGAGTGAATTTTTGGCAATCAATGTATGTGTTATCGTAACTGTGATATTTCATATAGGAAGGCCCCGTTTTTTGTTATGAGTTTTATTTGTTCTAATATTGTACAAAAAACAGCGGGTTATTGACCAATTTTTCTAAGTCCGATCGTATTTTGAAATTATTTTTTGAACTAACGCTTTAATTGCTTTATCAGTGTATTGAATGTAGTGTTATTCATGAATAAATTATTTTTTGACGTTAAATGTTTGAATATCAAAAATTTATTTTCCTAATTGCAATTTTGGAACTAAATTGACGTTTTTGGGCTAAAATTTCTGGCCGATTTTATCTTTGAAATCCATATTCTCTGTGTGATTTTGCAGGAAGGTGATTATGCACCTTTACTGAACCTTCAATAGTAGGCAATGACATTCAATTGTTTTTTGTCTAAATTTCATCGTTTTGATTTTAAAATCTCAAAATCATGAATCTGCCTTTTGGTTATTTTTCATACAACGAGACCTTCGAGTCGCGTCCGAAATTCTTTGGCCTATGCTTTGTGTTTCGTCGTCTGACACTTTTTTTCGCTTAACATTTGTTCAGAACGCAAATCTAAAAATGTTAATTTTTTTGAAAAACTTCCTCCTCTCACTAACAGCTTTTGAGTGCATGATGTCATTTCTCACTCTCTGTAGTAAAAATTTTTTGTAATTAGTTTTTGATAATACGTGACTTACATCACTCAATGAAATGAGTTTTGCACTTTAAAATTTAAGTTTATTTGGAAATGGATTGATGTCAAAGGAGCTCATATGTGTACTAAATGCCTCTAATGAAAAGGCTTTCCTGGAGTGAACTTCAACAAGACTTATTAATTTGTCACTGAATGTTTTTACATAATTTTTTGAGCGGTGTCGATAACTTCTTCAACTTATATTTCTGTTTCTGTTTCTATCTGCATTATATGACACACAGGTCTAATTCGCAGCTGTCCCGATATAATTTTTTGATTGAGTGTATTTAAAACAGGCTGTAGAAGTAAATGCCGAACGTGAAGACTAAGTGTTTAAGTCACACAGCTGAAAAAATTCAAGTGTAGAGAGAACAAAGTCTGATTTTCTGCCCATGTCGCATTATTGAGAGTTAGCGAGAAAAGTAGATGTGAAACATTTTTGCTGGTCGATTTTTTTGTTTTTAGACGTTTTTCGCCGTTGTTTTAATGAGCAAGAATGAGTTTGGAATCATTTTTCTTAATCTGAAGCAAAAATACTTTTTATTATTCAATTTTGAGCTATTTTGACAGTTTTGCAATATTGTACCATCTTTTTAAGCTGTTTTTGTATTACTTTTCAATTTCCTGCAGCGTTTGGGGAGCTCCTTATTTCACATTAGTTGTTTAAGTTGTTTGGCTTTTATTTAAAAATTTTTAATTTTGAGTTGTTTATTGTCAAGAAAATGGAGTAATTTTAACAAAAATTCGTCCAATATTTTTCAATGTCTTTTAAATCCATTTCTGCTTTCGTTCCTCCTATTATAGTTCTTGTTGTGCAACCCTTAAAATAGAGCTATTGTATATTGAGCTATTGCATATGCGTTGTTCTTAAAAGGTACCAGTTTTGGCTAGACGGGACATTTTCGTTGAAACTAACATACAAGTTTCTAATTTTAAAAAAATCGATTTTTTTTGTTTAAGACATTTCTGCCAGGTGTTGGGCGTTTAAATGCTCAATGCGAAGAAGTAATAAAAATATTATCTAACAATATTGGTGTTAAGTTGGCTTTTTGCTATTTTTTGGATAATTTTGGTGAACTTTTTGTAGAAAATGTTGCCTTTCGACTTTGTCATTGACATCCTTTTCATTCCCACGGTCTTCTATTTAAAAAATTTTTGGTTGGTTTTCTATTATTTGGTAGTCCTTTAACGAAATTAAGCTCACTGTATCACAAAGTATTTTGCCAATACTCGTATTGGAGAGGCCACTAGTAAAGAAGATTTTAATTAGATTATCTCTTTTTTGTTGTCAGATACTATTCCAATATCCTTTTTTCTTGTTACTGTTTCAAAGTATTCTCAATTCTCTAATTTTAATTAAATATGGGATTTTTTCAGTATTTTTTGTTTTTGGACCTTTGACTGAATTTTTGGCAATCAATGTATGTGTTATCGTAACTGTGATAATTCATATAGGAAGGCCCGGTTTTTGTTATGAGTTTTTTTTTTGTGTTCTAATATTGTACACAAAACAGCGGGTTTTTGACCAACTTTTCTAAATCCGATCGTATTTCGAAATTGTTTTTTGAAATAACGCTTTAATTACTTTGTCAGTGTATTGAATGTAGTGTTATTGATGAATAAATTATTTTTTGACGTTAAATTGTTGAATATCAATAATTTTTTTTCCCAATTGCAATTTTGGAAATAAATTGACATTTTTGGGCTATTTTTGGCTGATTTTATCTTTGAAATACATTTTCTCTGTGTCATTTTGCAGGAAGATGATCATGCACCTTTACTGAACCTTCAATAGTAGGCAATGACATTTAATTGTTTTTCTGTCTAAATTTCATCGTTTCGATGTTAAAATCTCAAAAACTTGAAATGCCTTTTGGTTCTTTTTTATAAAATGAGACCTTCGATTCGCGTCCCAAATTCTTCGGCCTATGCTTTGTGTTTCGTCGTCTGACACTTTTTTTCGTTTAACATTTTTTCACAACGCAAATCTAAAAAATTCAAATTTTCTGAAAAACTTCCTCCTCTCGCTAACAGCTTTTGGGTGCATGATGTCATTTCTCAAATCTCTGTAGTAAAAATTTTTCGTAATTAATTTTTGATAATACGTGACTTACATTACTCAATGAAATGAGTTTTGCACTTTAAAATTTAAGTTTATTTGGAAATAGATTGATGTCAAAGGAGCTCATATGTGCTCTAAATGCCTCTAATGAAAAAGCTTTCCTGGAGTCAACTTCAACAAGACTTATTAATTTGTCACTGAATGTTTTTACATAATTTTTTGAGCGGTGTCGATAACTTCTTCAACTTATATTTCTGTTTCTGTTTCTATCTGCATTATATGACACACAGGTCTAATTCGCAGCTGTCCCGATATAATTTTTTGATTGAGTGTATTTAAAACAGGCTGTAGAAGTAAATGCCGAACGTGAAGACTAAGTGTTTAAGTCACACAGCTGAAAAAATTCAAGTGTAGAGAGAACAAAGTCTGATTTTCTGCCCATGTCGCATTATTGAGAGGTAGCGAGAAAGTAGATGTGAAACATTTTTGCTGGCCAACATTTTTGTTTATAGACGTTTTTCGCCGTTACTTTAATAAGCAAGAATGCGTTTGGAATAATTTTTCTTAATCTGAAGCAAAAATACTTTTTATTATTCAATTTTGAGCTATTTTGACAGTTTTGCAATATTGTACCATCTTTTTAAGCTTGTTTTGTATTACTTTTCAATTTCCTGCAGCATTTGGGGAGTTCCTTAGTTCACATTAGTTGTTTAAGTTGTTTGGCTTTTATTTTAAAAAATTTAATTTTGAGTTGTTTATCGTCAAGAAAATGGAGTAATTTTAACAAAAATGTGTCCAATTTTTCTCAATGTCTTCTAAATTTATTTCTGCTTTCGTTCCTCCTATTACAGTTCTTGTTGTGCAACCCTTAACATAGAGCAATTGTATGTAGAGTTATTATATAGGCGTTGTTCTTAAAAGGTACCAGTTTTGGCTAGACGGGACATTTTCTTTGAAAATAACATACAAGTTTCTAACTTTAAAAAAAATCGAATTTTTTTTGTTTAAGACATTTCTGCCAGGTGTTGGGCGTTTAAATGCTCAATGCGAAGAAGTAATAAAAATATTATCTAACAATATTGGTGTTAAGTTGGCATTTTGCTATTTTTTGGATAATTTTGGTGAACTTTTTGTAGAAAATGTTGACTTTCGACTTTGTCATTGACATCCTTTTCATTCCCACGGTCTTCTATTTAAAAAATTTTTGGTTGGTTTTCTATTATTTGGTAGTCCTTTAACGAAATTAAGCTCAATGTATCACAAAGTATTTTGCCAATACTCGTATTGGAGAGGCCACTAGTAAAGAAGATTTTAATTAGATTATCTCTTTTTTGTTGTCAGATACTATTCCAATATCCTTTTTTCTTGTTACTGTTTCAAAGGATTCTCAATTCTCTAATTTTAATTAAATATGGGATTTTTTCAGTATTTTTTGTTTTTGGACCTTTGAGTGAATTTTTGGCAATCAATGTATATGTTATCGTAACTGTGATAATTCATATAGGAAGGCCCGGTTTTTGTTATGAGTTTTTTTTGTGTTCTAATATTGTACACAAAACAGCGGGTTTTTGACCAACTTTTCTAAATCCGATCGTATTTCGAAATTGTTTTTTGAAATAACGCTTTAATTACTTTGTCAGTGTATTGAATGTAGTGTTATTGATGAATAAATTATTTTTTGACGTTAAATTGTTGAATATCAAAAATTTTTTTTTCCTAATTGCAATTTTGGAAATAAATTGACATTTTTGGGCTATTTTTGGCTGATTTTATCTTTGAAATACATTTTCTCTGTGTCATTTTGCAGGAAGATGATCATGCACCTTTACTGAACCTTCAATAGTAGGCAATGACATTTAATTGTTTTTCTGTCTAAATTTCATCGTTTCGATGTTAAAATCTCAAAAACTTGAAATGCCTTTTGGTTCTTTTTTATAAAATGAGACCTTCGATTCGCGTCCAAAATTCTTCGGCATATGCTTTGTGTTTCGTCGTATGACACTTTTTTTCGTTTAACATTTTTTCACAACGCAAATCTAAAAAATTCAAATTTTCTGAAAAACTTCCTCCTCTCGCTAACAGTTTTTGGGTGCATGATGTCATTTCTCAAATCTCTGTAGTAAAAATTTTTCGTAATTAATTTTTGATAATACGTGACTTACATTACTCAATGAAATGAGTTTTGCACTTTAAAATTTAAGTTTATTTGGAAATAGATTGAGGTCAAAGGAGCTCATATGTGCTCTAAATGCCTCTAATGAAAAAGCTTTCCTGGAGTGAACTTCAACAAGACTTATTAATTTGTCACTGAATGTTTTTACATAATTTTTCGAGCGGTGTCGATAACTTTTTCAACTTATATTTCTTTTTCTGTTTCTATCTGCATTATATGACACACAGGTCTAATTCGCAGCTGTCCCGATATAATTTTTTAATTGAGTGTGTTTAAAACAGGATGTAGAAGTAAATAACGAACGTGAAGACTAAGTGCTTAAGTCAAACAGCTGAAAAATTCAAGTGTAGAGAGAACAAAAGGTGATTTTCTGCCCATGTCGCATTATTGAGAGTTAGCGAGAAAAGTAGATGTGAAAAATATTTGCTGGCCAACATTTTTGTTTATAGACGTTTTTCGCCGTTACTTTAATAAGCAAGAATGCGTTTCGATTTTTTTTTCTTAATCTGAAGCAAAAATAATTTTTTTAATTCATTTTTGAGCTATTTTGATAGTTTTGCAATATTGTCAGTTTTTTAAGCTGTTTTTGTATTACTTTTCAATTTCCTGCAGCATTTGGGGAGTTCCTTAGTTCACATTAGTTGTCTAAGTTGTTTGGCTTTTATTTAAGAAAATTTTAATTTTGAGTTGTTTATCGTCAAGAAAATGGAGTAATTGTAACAAAATTTCGTACAATTTTTTTCAATGTCTTTTAAAACTATTTCTGCTTTCGTTCTTCCTATTATAGTTCTTATTGTGCAACCCTTAATATAGAGCTATTGTATATAGAGTTATTGTATAGGCGTTGTTCTTAAAAGGTACCAGTTTTGGCTAGACGGGACATTTTCTTTGAAAATAACATACAAGATTCTAACTTTAAAAAAATCGAACTTTTTTGTTCAAGACAATTCTGCCAGGTGTTGGGCGTTTAAATGCTCAATGCGAAGAAGTAATAAACATTTTATCTAACAATATTGGTGTTAAGTCGGCATTTTACTATTTTTTGGATAATTTTGTAGAACTTTTTGTAGAAAATATTGCTTTTCGACTTTGTAATTGACTTCCTTTCCATTCCCACGGTCTTTTTTTTAAAAAATTTTTTGGTTGCTTTTCTATTATTTGAGAGTCCTTTAACGAAATTAAGCTCACTGTATCACAAAGTATTTTGCCAATACTCGTATTGGAGAGGCCACTAGTAAAGAAGATTTTAATTAGATTATCTCTTTTTTGTTGTCAGATACTATTCCAATATCCTTTTTTCTTGTTACTGTTTCAAAGGATTCTCAATTCTCAACTTTTAATTAAATATGGGATTTTTTCAGTATTTTTTGTTTTTGGACCTTTGAGTGAATTTTTGGCAATCAATGTATGTGTTATCGTAACTGTGATAATTCATATAGGAAGGCCCGGTTTTTGTTAGGAGTTTTTTTTGTGTTCTAATATTGTACACAAAACAGTGGGTTTTTGTCCAATTTTTCTATGTTCGATCGTATATTGGAATGATTTTTTGAAAGAACGCTTTCATTGCTTTGTCAGCGTATTGAATGGTTGTTATTGATGAATAAATTATTTTTTGACGTTAAGTTTTGAATATCAATAATTTATTTTCCTAATTGCAATTTTGGAACTAAATTGACTTTTTGGGCTAAATTTTCTGGTTGATTTTATTTTTGAAATTCATTTTATCTGTGTCATTTTGCAGGAAGATGATTATGCACTTTTACTGAACCTTCAATAGTAGGCAATGACATTTACTTGTTTTTCTGTCTAATTTTCATTGTTTTGATGTTAAAATCTCAAAAAAATGAAATTGCCTTTGGTTACTTTTTATACAATTGAAAATATTGAACGTGGAGACCGCACTCTCCACGTTCAATCTTTTCGCGGCCTATTCTATTAATTCACTCAGATGTGTTTATCTTTAATTTTATTGGCTGTGCTTTATGGTTCTAAAAGATATTAAAGATTAAAGATTTTTCAAGATTCTTTGCAAACATTTCTGCTTGCAGTTGATATCATTTCACATAATCGAGTTCTAATAATTTGTCGAATTCACTATCAAATTTTTCATTGATCATTAAGACTGAATCAATCATTTTTGTTTTTTGTGTATTTTCTTGGTTATAGGTTTCAATTATAAACAATTTTTTGCCTTACAGATTTAATCTGTTTACTTTGTTTTTCTCCTGATATTTTTGTAGTAGTTTTAATTGAAAGTATTCAAAGTTTCTCCATTAATTGGTAATTGTCAGAATGCTGTGACGCCACAACGGAAAGTTTCCTTTTTCCTAGAGACCTAAAAAAAATTTTTCATTTTCTACGATTGTTTTTAAAAGAATTTTATCTGTCTTATGTTTTCTCAATGTGCCTTTTGAGTCGCACAGTAAAATGAAATATTGTTAGTTTCGTTACAGCTGTCAAAAGGGTCGGTTTTTTGTTGTTCATCACTTTTTGTCTGTCTTAGTACTTTTGTATACTTTTCAACTTTTCATATTTTTTTCAACGTTTTACGATTTTAAGCTTTTTTCTTTTTTCAGTAGTCTTCCACCGAAACCTTGTGTGAAGTTTGATTTTTTAAATTAATAATTTTGATAATTTTGTTTAGTATAGTTTAATTTTGAATGACGACAAAATTCTTTTCGTTGGCTTACTTGTCTGATGTCAATACTGAATAAAATTCATCCTGAATCAGCTTGAATTTTTGCCGCATAATTTGACTCTGGTGAGAGTCTCTGACGCTTCGAGTCGCTTTCGAAATTCTTTGGCTTATGCTTTGTTTCGTCGTCTGACACTTTTTTTTGTTTAACATTTGTTCACAACGCAAATCTAAAAATGTAAAATTGTCTGAAAAACTTCCTCCTCTCACTAACAGCTTTTGAGCGCATGATGTCAATTCTCACTCTCTGTAGTAAAAATTTTTCGTAATTAGTTTTTGATAATACGTGACTTACATCACTCATGAGTTTTGCACTTTAAAATTGAACTTTATTTTGAAATAGATTGATGTCAAAGGAGCTCATATGACTCCACTACATGACTCTAATGAAATAGCTTTCCCGGAGTGAACTTCAACAAGACTAATTAATTTGTCACTGAATGTTTTTACATAATTTTTTGAGCGGCGTCGATGACTTTTTCAACTTATATTTCTGTTTCCGTTTCTATCTGCATTATATGACGCACAGATCTATTTCGCTTCCAAATTTCTGCTCAATTAAAAATGATCAATTAAAAAATTCTAGCATGAAAACAGGGCATTTTTTCTGCCTGTCAAGTACAGTTAAAATATCCAATAACCTATCATGGTTAATCTGATAAGGCAAAATTGATTGGTATACAAAAAAGTCGGTATAATGTACGGAACATGTTGCCATTTTGTGAAGTAGATTTCTCGAATACAATAAAAAAGTGGTACTGTAGCAGTAAAAATACTGGATGTTCACCTCCAACCAATCAGAGACTGAGAAGACAATATTCTTTTATATAAAGCGCATGCTCCACTAACTCTAGTCAGTCTGTTAGTTAAGATACACCATGTGTATACTCTTGACTCCGGTGCTGGATTGTATTACCAGCCTAATAAAAGATGTTTATCATCAGTGTTTTACAGAGTCTGTTGGTCTTAGAGATATAGGTAAGCCTACTTCGCGCGCAGAAATAAGTACCTCTAGCTCTTCATACCTTAAGGCTATAAAAGGAAACCATCATGGGTCTGCCTTAACTAGTGCGACCAGTGAGTTAACAAACTCCAACCGTAAAACGAACTCTCAGATAACAAGCTCTTATCTCTTGAGAAAGACTTAGAGGTAGTTTATACAACTTTATACTCTTTTTACACTTAAAATTTAGGAAACGGAGAACAAAATCCCAATAAATAATTAAGAAAAATAACAAAAAAACACTATTAATAACAAAATTAGCCGTCACACTGGCCAAACGTCATCATAATCGGACACACATTCCAAAGAATTACAATTAGCTGTTCGCACACAGCCGAACAAACGTCTCTTGCATGAAATTCTACCATTTAAAATCTTACATTATCATCTCCAAGCTGAATTAAACCTGTTCTTACACAAAGCAAAACAAATTAAATACCACTATTTTGCAGTAGAGCAACAGCCTGTACTCTCCTTGCGGGACAGGGCTTCACAAGTTTCACTGACCACTTTTCTCTTATGCTTAGTTGAAATCTACGGAGCTAATTTCACAAAAAGCTCAATTATTTTTATTTGCGACCCTCTCACATATAATTCTATCTCACTCATCTACAAAACTTCGTTAAAACCATTATCAGACACACTATTTGAATTCCTTAACAGATTATGGAGAGAATCTACAACCCTCTGATAGTGCTGGTGCATTTAGAAAATCATCATTTCGATTTCTAAAACGCCTAGCGTCAACACTAAATACCGCTGCTTTACAATCACGAAAGGAAAGCGTGCACAAGACCGTTATACAGGAAATAGTAGGTTTCATTCACAATATAAAAACATATATAAGCTGTGCAAAAGACGCAGACTTATCACAGATATTATACTCCCTGACATTTTTATCCTGGTATATACACAGATTTTGGAAAAATTTAGTAAGACTTATTTTTCAGCCTGCAAAATTGATCGTCAATATATACCCCAATTAATAGATCAACTACCAGAAACACTATACGATACCTATGATCCAAATTTGTTTCCGGAGAATTTTGTGACCATCACAGAAGTACCATCTGAAATTATACAACAACTAAAAATTGATCATAACAAAATTGAAAATCAAAAATAATTATAATGCCAAAAACCAACCCTTTGCATTCATAATGCCAAACCATAGTGCCGGAAACCAACCATTTTATTTACATTCACAAACATTACAGAAAACACGAATACATCTCTTGTAGCATCAGCAATAGAAAACTTAGATACTATAGTCCATTCAGGGCCGATGGATTACAACTTGAAGGAAACCACAGGAACCGACTTTAAATCCACACGGTTAGATGATAGAACAATTTTTTAATCACACACTGTAAACACTCTTTCACTAATTGATACAGAAAACAGCAATAAAAGAATGACAATGAGGTAATTAAAGATGCTACTAATAAAACAAATATTTTTGAAAATCATAGAAATAGACAACCTGGGGACTCACCTGAACTGACACAAAATTCAGACCCACTCATCACAACTCTTTCACTACTACCTAATTTAATTACACCTTTACAACGCTTACAAAGACAAATTTAATTAAATTTTAATACTGTAACAGTTATTTTAAATACATCAACTCAAACAGCTCCAAATAACAATCAAAATATTCAATTAACCCTGCAACAATTAGTAAATTCTTTAGACAATTTAACTCAAAAATTACTCAACAGACAACAAACGCTCCAGCCCCTTATTATTTACAAGCAGCGTCTACAAACATCTTCACCAGTTGTTAGTCGTAACACACAAATGATATACCCTCATTTAGGAGGCTCAGTACCCATGTAGCAGTCTTTAAGACTGTTTGATGGCACTGACCCCACGTACACTACAGAAGATTTTCTAAACGCTATTACAGCCAAATTGGTAATGACAGCAGGACGCAAACAAATCGACTCATCGTATCATGAGGCATGGATATTAAAACGAATCGCTATGATACAAAGGGCTTTAATCGGCCCAGCACAACAGTGTCATTCACATCTACCCCTAGAAATAAAAAAGAACTGGCGAGCGTTTTGCCGCGAATTTCAGAAAAAAATTTGATAATCAGCAATCGCAAACACAAGCGATGTTACACTTGCTTAAGGAGAAGAGATGAAGACATTGGTACTCAAAATTAAACAAATGGCTAGAAAAGCATATGTTAACAACGCCCCAGTTATGAGAAATGCAAAGATGAATGACGCACTTGGGAAAGCACTAGATCCACAATTAGCTAGAATAGCTCTTAAAAGACTGCTAATCACAAATCAACAGCATTGGAATCACAGCTTCCATTTGCACAATTAGTTGAAAATTTTATTCAAGAAGATGCCATTAGAACACACATAGATAGACATAAAATAAGCACAAAATCCACTCTTTTATCATCCATAATTATAGTATATATGAACATAGATAATCTCACAGTAGATGATGTCCGCACGATGGAACAAGATATTGCATATGGGATCAACGTAGTACGACACAAGTACTCAAATGATCCAAATTTTAAAGGGAAACCACTACTTCTTAAATTGAGTAAAAAAAATGTTCACGATCAGGACACAGTATTTCCACTTGCCCTGAGAAAAGATATGTAAAACCACTTGAAAAACCTTTCAAAAGCAGACTTTTAACCAAGCAATAACAGACTCAAAATCTCCCAAATAAACAAATCACATCAAATAACATGACTGGTAAACCACTTCCTTTCCCCTATAGCTCACGGAGCAATAGTAGGGAAAATCAAGACACTTCTCGACACCGCAGACCTAATAAATATTCTTTCTCCAACTCCAAACCCTATTATGTAAACAGTAGTTTTAAACTATCAAGTAAAACGGGTTCACCATACCCGAGACCACAAAATTTAAAAAAAAACCAAAATATAATAATAACAACAATTACTCTTATAATTCTCGATCAAAATCACCTAACTATGATAAAGATGGAAATCGTTTACGACGACCATTCTCAATTAATCGCCTTCGAAATGTACGAAATTTTATTAATTCAATCTTATATCAAGAACAAATAGACGACACAACGTCCAACACAGAACAAACAAAAACTAAAAACATTTCAGAAGAACAACTCTTAGAACAACAGTTTAACGACTAAGGAGGAAATGTAATACTGTCAGGAAGAATATAATACTCTGACAGAAGAATACATTTTCTCCACAACAAGCAAAAGTAACATTTGGGTATTACCACTTACAATTTTTACACAACAGACGCTCGATCATACCAGAACAGTTTCTCCACCACATCTCAAAATTGACTTCTTAATTGACTCGGGCGCCACACTTAATGTATTAAATAATACTTGGAATGAAATTAAAGAATACCACAAATTACAACTAAAAGCATCAACATCTGTTTGCTCAGCAGCAAATAATCCTAACGTCCACACGAAACTGTAAAACGTAGTCTCTATCCAGACCTAACGGAACACAGAATTTATCAAAACGCATATTTTACAATAGCCTTTTACGTCTCATATACAAAATTTAATATTCTAGAAACACAATTCCTAGAAAATTATGTAGAATCTATAAAATTTTCGTCTCACACACTGGAGATCACACATAATAATGAAATGAAGTTCTTAAAATTCTATGAACCTTCCACAAAGCCACCACCTTATTATTCACAAATACTTCTTTTTATCGGAGATCCTACACTATATTTGCAACCATTTGAGCATAGAATCCTGATTTACTCACTCACTGCATACGAATACAAAAGCAATTATGAAGTTCGAACTACTGAAGTTATATCTGACTTCTCATTTATACCACTGCACAATGTTCTTTGCCCCTTCCAATCCTTTACTCAAATTCTTATGCAAAATCCTTTAAATCACCCATTAACCTTTGTAAAAAGATTAATTGGGTATGCACAACAAGATGTCTCATTTATAGACCTACAAACCACAAAATGTCGCATTAATGAACTCACTGAATTCATGGACGCCTATACTGCGAATTATCTTACACACGGTTCATCAGAAACACTTAGTAACTATATTGCTTAAATCTGACCAAGCAAAAGAACACGAATATAAAGCACATCAAAAAACTTTTCACATACCGTTTGACACTTCTATGTTCACAGACACAGAAAAGAACTTCTTCCGATTGTTCAATTTTGAACGCTTTGTTGAAGTGCGGATTCTTTCAATTCTATTCAAACTATTATAAGTCAAGAAAAGACTGCATAGGACAAAATTGAGTTATGATACAAATTGAAATGCAAAATGAGATAAATTATGTTAAAGCACAGTGCAGTAAAAATAGCAAAAACTGGAAATGTTTTCTCTCGTTGAACAAAATAATGCTTCGCTTAAGAATTTATAAACAAACTGATCAAAATTTGGTATGAACAATTTTTGTATGAACATTATTTTGCATATCATAGCCCGGGAAAAGGCGCGATTATAAAATGAAAAAATATTTAGCATGACAACCGTGTGAAAATAACATCGGTTAGAAATGATCATTCACAATTGGAGAGAAAACAGTTCGACAATTTGTGGCAAGTTATCAATTTCAATACTGCCAAATTGGACTGCTATGATTGACATTACAATACAACACAATTGAATCTTTTGGCAAGTTGACACGCTAGATTTAGAAATCTGCCGTCAAGCAATTTCAGGCACTCAAGGGTTATTTTTTGCACATGTTGAGCAGCACCATTCAAGGGTAGTTGAATTCATCCAAATGTTTGAACGAAAGCGGGCAGTATGTTGGACCCAAATAGGAGTAGGCGTCTCTTTCAGGGTCACCCGTAACTGGAATGGTTGTCCCAGTGTATCGATTATAGTCATTCAACTTAATATCATTTTTTAAACAAATATTTTTGATAGAAACTTTTTTGAAAAAACAAAACAAATTAAGCATTTATAGCATTTGTCGTTTCCAAATTAAAAACTTTTTACATAAATATTATTCCCAAATGCTATTACACTACTCTATTAAATGCCAGAAAATTTTCCAAAAAAAATTCATGGGGAAAAGTTTTAATTTTTAATAAAATTAAAATCACTACGTTCAATACTTGCTTGTTCAGAGATATAAACAGCCGAAAAATAGCTGCTTTTGACACCTGGCTGACGAAAATTGACAGCCTAATTTTGGTTGAAAGTTCTATTGTGAACCGCAGTTATCCCGGGCGTTATCGGTTTATACTGTTTTTGCTTTTGATTTTGCTTTATTGGCCTTGAATGTATTGGCTATTTTGAATTTACACAAGTTCGAAACTCCATTTTGCAATACCATCATTTTAATATCATCAGTGACACTATACTGCCTCCCCGGCCCCTGCAGAAGGGCACAATTGACACCCCCCCCCCCCCGTTGATTGAGAACAATTCGATTGGACTTAGATGCTTATGATCCCAACTTCTTCCAAAAAAATTATTATTTCTCCATATTTTAGAATACGAAAAGACAGTCTTGTGGACACCAAATGTGGTTTTCTTTTTAAAAAAATGCAAAATTAAGTGTGACCCACAATTTTAAGCAAATGAAATCAAAAGGCAGCAGTTTACTACTGAAAGTAAAATTTAAAAAAAGACACATCTAAGGACGTCATCTGAATAATGAAATTTATTCCCCACTAAATTTTACCCCCAAGACCACCCCCCCCCCCAATGAAACAGGTTGCAATATATTCCAGAGCAATTCTTCAGACGTCAGTCGGTTATGTTACACGTTTTTATCATAGGATTGCACTAAAAAGTTGGGTCGAATTTGAAGGCCAATTAATTTATACCTCTGCATGAAAATTTTAAATTTCAAATGCCGATTAACTTTAAATGTCGATACACCGTACCCCTCTGGCGTCCCCATTTGTTCGAGTAGAAATGGACAATATAGCTGCACCTAAACAACTTCTCCCAATCTTCAGCTTTCTGAGGTGTCTTCGGATACAATTTGGGCCCAATTTCTCTGAACCCGGCAGGTTGAAACTTGAATGTGGGCAAGAATTGGATCTCTCTACTTTCTAAACGAAGGATTGAACATGTACAAATCAGAAGAAAAATCAGAACGAATAACCATTTTTTAAAAAAAATAAGCAATAAGCCCGGCGACAGAAATTAGCTCTCGTTTTTAAACAATAATCGTTGTTTTTGGTTGAGACATTGTGAACTACATTATTGTTCCCATAATTTCTTTTTTTAAATGAACTTTTATGTAAAAGAATTTTTTGTAACACTTTTCTTCATTGTGCTCATTTTCGTTTAGTTTCCTGTATTTGCTAACATGACTTTGCTGATCTTTGGAGCTCTTGACGATCAGGATTTGAATCAATATCAGACCTGCTCATGGCAGCTTGTTTAATTTTGAATTTACTTTTGGGAGAAAATAAAAACAAAATAATTTATTTGTCTAAAATTTTGGTCAATCGTGGAGATATATCAGTTCAAAAGGTAATAGAGAATTGCTTTGAAACCAGGTCTTCAAATAAGACATACACTGAGATACATTACGCCATACACTGACTAGCAAAAAAGGAACAATTGAACATAGATAACTGAACTTCTGAAATTAACAAAAATTATCTTTAATCAGAAATTTTGTTCAATCATTTTTTTTTCGAGCAGGAATAAGAACAATTGAAAATTGAAAACTGATCTTCTGAAGCTAACAAATATCATCTTTACGCACTTACGTTCATCATTTCACTGAAATTAATAATAATTAGACACTCAGCGACAAAAAGTTTTTTGTTGAATTTTCATCTCAATTTGACGACGAATTGCTCAACAAATTACATTTGTCCAATTTTAATTTTACTTTAAAGTCAATTCAATTTCATTGACAAAATTAAACTCCAAAAAAGATATGTCAATTTAGAGGATATGTCAAAAGATATGTCAAAACATGCCAAAAAAGATATGCCAATGTAAACTTACTTCAGGCTTGTCGTACACAATCAATATTGTGTACTTGATTTTGCGATGCGAATCACTTTTAGTATTCCTGTTGAGGTTACGTGTGCGGCGAGTGCACATAACACGGATTTGTATTTGAATTCGCTTAGCGAATCGTCTATCTGACACTTGTCTATTTTACTCAGGTGGTAAAAACGACTGACAAGAAAGTAGTTAAATTGAGCAACTGTACCCGAGGTGCAAAACTAAGAGAATGAGATTTCTAAAAAGTTAGCAAATACAAAAGTCATAGCGAACGTGAACAAACAATTCCCAGTGCGGGATTTAGGGCAACAGACACAATATGTGAAATAAAGGGCGGTAGAACGTGAACTTAAGATGACTTTGGAATACGTCTTTCAAGATTAGGTACAATGTTAAATAAGTACATCGTATAATAATTTTACTACACCAAATAAAATGATTATGTACAACATTTCTCCCATTTTAGTGAAAAGTTAAATTGCATAACATGAAAATTTTAATAACAATATTGTTCATATACTAATATTTATTTACCTGTTAAATAGTTATCAACAATATATTTACTGGTTATCATAGCTAGTCATAAATAATACTGTATGGAAAGTTTAAGTCTACATATCCTCTTGGTCAATTATGATTTCTTCTGGTGGACTCTGATTTGCTGGGTGAATGCGAGGGTCAGTTGGAGAAACTTCACCTATGACTGGCGAGGGAAATGTATTTGGAATTGGCTCTACTTGAGCCGCAGTATCCACAATTGTTTGGATCAGCGAAGGCTTCACGGATTCGACGTCACCTGCACGGCGTTACCTACGAGGCTGTATGAAGTTAGGCGGGCACGAATTTGTCGATTCACCAGATGAATAGGAATTTTTATATCCATAGTATTTCGGGCTTTTTCGTGTCCTCTTAGTTGAACGTGAGAGGACTTGGTGCAATGCTTCTGTTGGTGCCGAAGTAGAAGGTAATGTTAATTCTGGTTGTTGATTCGTTGGTGGAGGCGCAAAAATTATCTCAGAGGCTATGATTTGTTGGCCGGAATTTGTCTTTGGATGTGATGGGGTCTCTGGCGGTACGAGATTGGGTGGCACTTTTGGCATCCTTACTCGCATTGCACAATACTCCCATATTGGAACTGTTAGATGAGACACCGCTTACCGTATCACGTTTGCGGTGTCTCATCTTACTATCGAACTTCTGAATTAGTGTGAATTCTTTTGTATGATTCAGAATTTTAGCCTCCGCTGATTTTTCATGTACTCTGGGTCCTCTACGGTTAACGTACTCTGCTAATTTGGTCTTCCGTTCATCACGGGTGACAAAGTTGGCAATATCGCTGTTTCTGACAGTGACCTCCAGCTTCCCGGGTTCGCGAATCACTGACGTAAACTGATCAGTCTTTTGCACAACTGACCCAGGGGCTAACACTTCATATAGCGCGTCAAGGTTCTTTTTGGATAGTCTATTCGGGTGCTTCTTGCGGGCAATATTCGATTGTACTGTAAGCTCCTTGTGGGGTATAGGGCGGTGAGCTTTCGTCGAGCGTAAGAAATGGGATTCATCATCACCCGCAAGCTGTTCGCGAGAGAGGGCTTTCTGAGTAGCCGTACACATGTTCTTCTCGACACTACGAATCTGGCCGTCTCATTGGGAGTGGCCGTCTCTTCGTCTAAATAATGATTTAAAATTTTCTCATAACTTAAATCAGGGGAATGTGGTTTAGTACTAATATTGCTAAGCGGAGTATTTGCTTGTCGCCCAAAGTGTGATTCGAAAGGCGAAATCTTAGTAGTTTTATGTTTACATATGCGGAGCTGGTAGAGTTTTGATTTTAATGCTGCTTTAACGCGGTGAACGAATTTAATTCTTTATTTGCTTCTTTTATACATGCAAGGCGCTGTTTAGTTGTACTAATTAATCGTTCTACTAAACTTATAGCTCGGTGATCGTTTGCTGGAGCTGGGAGTAGATTGATATTATTTTAGTGCAAAATTTTTTACTTGATTTCCTATAATACAACGAGCTTGATCTAATCGTAATGAACGAGGAACTCCGTTAATGTATTGTATATAGTTATCTAAAAATTTAATTACATTAGAAGCATTTGCGTTATCAAAAATTTCAGCAAAGGTGTATTTGGAAAATCTATCAATACATGTTAAAATATAAATTTCATGATCTTTTTCATTATAAATAGGTCCTGCAAAATCTATTTGTATCTCTTGGATTGGGACTATAAATGGTTTATGTGCTTGAAATTGCTTTGCGGGAATCATAGATTTTAAATTTTTACCGATTGCAGTGCAAGGTTTGCACTCTATTGCTCGGAACAAAAGGTCTCTATTCATGTATGGCCACCAACAATGCTGGGCCATACATACCATCCCCCAGCTACCCGGGTGACTGGCATGGAGGTCCTCGATGAGCGCATCCTTTAAGGCGTTTGGGATGGCCACCTTCTCGCCCATGCAAACGCAATCACCGCTTACATGTAAGTCCCTCCAGTAGCTATGCAGGTAGGGGCTTAATTCTTTCAAACGTTGCTCGTCAGAGCGGATGATGCAGTCCCTGATTTTTTTTAGCACTGCATCTTTGCTCGGTAGGGAGGCGATTAGGCTCTTGTTGAATACTTTCCCAATCACCTTTTCAAAGGAGAGGACTAGAGGGCTATCAGTGAGTGGGGTGCTGATATTTGAATGAGAGGGAAATTGGCGAGGCGTGTTTGGGGTTGCACTATCCGTGAAGGAAACGCGAGGCGAAGTTCGGGTAGAACGACTAGAGGTTGATTCACCTTTCATTGCGGACACTTGTTGGCTCATTTTCGATGAGTTTGATGAATTTTCAATTAAATTAATTGAGTGAGAAATCAACTGAATTTCAGAGTGAGTTTGGGCAAAAAGCGACTTTTGTTTGTCAATTGAGCACGTGAAATGTTTAAGGCATGTGACTTTGAGTGCTAATTAAGGAAGACATTTGAGGCTAATTTGTGATTGACAAGTTAAGGTGGCTTAATTCAGTGAATTGATGCTGGTTTTGGAAAGCGAGTGACGCCTTTCCGGGATTTTGCCTCTCAAATAGTACTATTTGAGGCTCAATTTGTAGAGGAGTATTGATAGTATTTGTACTATGCGAAGCGAGTTGACATTTAATTTGGTGTTTACTAGTGTGAGTTGCAAATAAGGCATTTGAGTTATGCGGAATATATGACTGGTTGAATAAGAGGGGATTATGACCGGCGAGTGTTAATTTATTATGAGTAAAGTGTAACCGCGGATCAAAATCACAATCAGAAATATGATGATTTGGAGTATTTGATTTGAAAGTATTAAACTGCTGAGCAGGTGTTAATTGATTTTGAGTTAAATAGACTCGCGATGCGGGTGTGCAATCAAATTTTGTACAATTAATTTGAATGAAATTTTGATTAGGCTTTTGCTTGGCGAATGTTGAATTGTTTTGAGTTAAACGTACGCGCATTGCGTGTTCACTATCGGAATTAATATTGTTATAAGAGAGTAGATTTGAATGATGCATTCGCGTGGCGAGTGTTGAATTACTTTGAGTTAAGCGTACGCGCGTTGCGTGATCACTAATAAAACTATGATTACGTTTTATGGTTAAATCTGAAATAGGACTTTGTGGAGCTAGTGACATAATGTCTTTTGTTATCAACTTAGGCTTCGCAGAATTTATATTCAATACTTGGTTTGTATGTTGAGCGCTAGATGTTTGTATAACAGAATTATTATCTAGGAAAAATTCATTAAGTTTAACAGCCGAAATATGTTTTTCTTGATGAAGTAATTTTGCATCAGTTTGTATACGGGACAACGTTGCAACTAAAAATTCTTCATCATGTTTAGAAATACTTTTTGCTGGTTGATAAGGGTTTCGGGATATATAATCAACAAATCCCATCTTAGCGCTAGGAAAATGTTCGATTTTAAATTGGTAGGGTAAAAGCCGATCAACCCACCGTGATAAACGACTGTTATATGTTTTATTGGATGTCTGTTCTTTTCAAATTGAAAGAAGGGCTCGATGATCAGTTATGATAGAAAATTCTTTGCCATAAAGATAATTTTTAAAATATTCTAGGGACCAGAACACTCCAAGAAGTTCAAGTTCATTGATGCTGTAGCGTTCTTCATTACTATTCAAAAATCTAGATGCAAATGAAATCGGCTTCCAACCATTAACTGTGAATTGTTCTAATGCTGCTCCTAGACCGGAGCGAGAAGCATCACGTTTTATACGTGTTTCGAGTTACGGGTTATAATAAGTCTTTTCTGTGTGATTCGCGATTCGTGTTTTTATAGCATTAAAATGTATGGTGTGTTCGTCGGTCCAGATGTATTTTGTAGATTTACGAAGAAGGGGTCTTAGAAGATGGCAAAGTTGTGCTAGATTGGGAATAAATTTACTAATATAGTGAACCGAACTAAGGAAGGAGTGTATTAGAAGGCTGCAATTAAAGGATAGCAGAAGTTTTAGATTCCAGATGTGATGTTCCTGATTGAGTAATATTATACCCAAATCATGAAATTTCTTGTTTCGAAAAATGACATTTGGGAAGATTGGTACGTAGGTTATCCGCATCTATTTTTTTAAGACAACCTATTACAAGTTGAAAGTGATCTTCATCTGAAACTTTACTTACAATAAGGATATCGTCAAGGAAACAAAATGTATTTTTAAGGCCGATTAATGTATAATCCATCGCCTTCTGAAACTCGACAAGCATGTCTGCAAGTCCGTTAAAACCTGTTTTAAATCGATATGTGCCTGTCATATCACCGCTAACAATAATGAAACTTCAATATTTGGCTGTGTCAGGATGGAGGTTCAGTTGACTATACGCATACCTAAGATCTAAAGTAGAAATAAATATTATCAGCTGGTTCTGTTTTGTAATCAGTTAATATTTGTGATATGGAGTCTATCAACGTTTCAATGTTCGGCTTTTGGTACTTGTTTTTATGTATGGCTTTATTGAGAATTTTAGAGTCTAAAGCTAATTTGATTGTTTGATCTCTTTTAATTATAATGACTATTGGAGAAATAAAATATTGATACGAGGATTTGTTAAGTTTTTCTATGTGTTCTTCTTCAAGAAAATTTTTATTTTCGTTATTAACCCGTTCTTGTAAATTAATGGGTACTCTTCTACCCTTTTGATGTTTAGGATGAAAATTTTTGTGAAATTTAGATATAACAATGTGAACTTTTGATCTGCCAATGCGTGAAATAAGTTGAGGAAATTGATTTGCTATGCTTGTTTTGAATGGGCATTGAGGTGTGATAGTGTTGACCATACTACCTTCATCCGAACAAACAGTTTGAGTGATTGAAGTTCCACGAACTTCAAATAAGTCTATGCCAATTAGTGGTTTCAATCCGTCTCTAACTACCACAAATTCGGCGTCTTCGATCCGCCAACCATTACTTTCTATCAGCGCTTGCATCATTCTAATGACGGATATTGGTTCAATGACAAAGTCCTTCAGTTCTTGCGCAGATGCTGCTGTTCGCCATCGTGCAAGTGTAGATTTGCTGATTACTTCAGCAGCGAGTGATTCATTCAAAGTGCTACACACACTCCCGCAGTCAATGAGAATTCACTGTAAGATTGTATTTTTGGGTTCGATTTGCACTGTGGTACTAGCAATGCTAGCTACCATGTTATCATCCAAACTATCATAGTCGGATCCACATTGAGTGTTATAATTGGCATTTTGGATAGCATTGACAGACTGTTCAGTTGTATTTACCTCAATTTAGTTAACATTGGGACGAGTTGGTTTAATGGATGAAGACTTCGGTTTACGACATACACGTGAAAACTGATTCTGTACACCAGAATTATTGCACATCTTGCCTTTCGCAATACATTTGTCCTTGTGATTTGCTAACCAAGTGAGGCCACAATTTTGGCATAGTTGATTCGTCTGTCGGATAGGGGCTGAAATATTCTGTCGTTGATTTGATTAGCGAAAGGGCCATTGTGGAATTATGGCATTCACATGTGATGCGGGTTCTGTTTCCGTTGTCCGAGTTCCATATTTATGGCCAAGCATAGAGCTTGTGGTGTTTCCCTAAGTATTTCTCGTTGAATTTCAGGATCTTGCATATTGGCAATGAATAGATCTCTGATCAGAGTATCTTCTTGATTTCCATGATCGCAATTCTCGGACAATCCCTTCAATTTGCCGAAGAAATGTTCAATAGATTCCTCTTTGGACTGCTTGGTGGTGAGGAGCATATACCTATCAAAGGAAATATTACGCTGACGAATGAACGTTTTATCCATTATTTGCCAAAGCTCCACCGTTGTCAATATGTCCACCTTGAGGTGCGAGTTTCTGCTACATATGATGCGTCTTCCTTCGGTACCCAAACTGAGGTATAGCATAGATACTGTCTTGCGATCTGCTTGTGTCCATGGCTTATCGCCACACATGATCCCTACCTCCATCTGTTTTTGACATCGATTCACCCAATTCATCTTCAATTGAGCATTTCTAGCTAACCGTTCTCGTTCTGATTGGGCTGAGGAATCTGTTATTGTACTCTCGTAGATCGGTTCTAAGGGAAGTTGAACATTCTCGGGCTTTGGTTCGAGCAGAATATCCAATGTAATATTCTCCTTCTTAAGAAGAGCGAGTTTCGCCTGCATCTGCCATTTCTCCCACTTCAACGGAGGGTATGCACTAGGTTTTTCCCAGAAGGGTTCGATGCCAAGAGGAGTTTGCTTTTGCGTTGCTGACTGCACCATGTAGTACACAATCAATATTGTGTACTCGATTTTGCGATGCGAATCACTGTTAGTATTCCTGTTGAGTTGTTGAATTTACTTGTGCGGCGAGTGCACTTAACACGGATTTGTATTTGAATTCGCTCAGCGAATCGTCTATCTGACACTTGTCTATTTTACTCAGCTAGTAAAAACGAATGACAAGAAAGTAGTTAAATTGAGCAACTGTACCCGAGGTGCAAAACTAAGAGAATGAGATTTCTAATAAGTTAGCAATACAGAAGTCATAAGGAATGTGAACAGACAATTCCCAGTGCGGGATTTAGGGCAACAGACACAATATGTGAAATAAAGTGCGGTAGAACGTGAACTTAAGATGACTTTGGAATACGTCTTTCAAGATTAGGTACAATGTTAAATAAGTACATGGTATAATAATTTTACTGCACCAAATAAAATGATTATGTACAACAAGGCTCATTACATTTTTGGTCAGCGCAATTAAAGCGCTGCTCAATATTCTTACCTCATTCCGGAATCATATCCTCAGAAAACCTAAACCAAATTGTTAAGTGAATTTTGCCAGCTAAACCTAACTTAGATAGCAAATTAGAGACCCAATTTTACGATTTTAAATCATCTTTTGTAGTTTCTTTGACTGATTCATAATTTTATTTTCTTAAAATGAATGTACTAGTCTGAATTCTTAGCTAGTACTCTATCAACTTGTCAGGCATTTTTCTAAATGGCGTTGATTGCTCAAAAAGTTTAATAGGCGGCAAAAAAGCTTACGGATACTGTTTGCAGCATATGCGTACGAACTCAGTTTTCTCGCACCTTTAAAATTTATTTTATCTGAAACTTTTTCATGGGTTACAAAAGGTTGGAAAAATTGTTGTTGATGGCTTTTCAGAGCGTAGCAATGTTCTCTAAGTTGTTTCCATTTAAGAATGTTTTTAAGATTAAAATCCTTGTGAAGCCGAAAGCAACAAAAAAGCCGAAAAACTATTTGGCGGTTTTCTCGTCCAATTGTAGTTTTTATTAATGAAACAAAAATAGAATTTAAAAATACCCAGACCCTCGTCCCATAGTGTGTTAGTACTCAAACATTGTATACAAAGTGTACATCGTCGGCACTTTGGAGTGATATTCTGTTAACGGTTCGGTCCATCGGACTGCACTTTAGCTGCAGATCTGGTCCTCTGTACTACGCCTGAGTTGAAGATCTCTTCCCCTGCATCATCCTTCAGCCGAAGTTCCAGTCGATTGGACAGCTCCTCAGCCGTAGGTACAGTTTAATGGACTGCTCTTCAGCCGTACGTACTGGTTCATGGACTGCTCTTTAGCCGTTGGTACTGGTTCATGGACTGCTCCTCAGCCGTAGGTATTTAAAAACGGACTCCTCTTTAGATATAGGTGTTTAAAAACGAACTGCTCATCTGCTATAGGTATTTGAAACGGACTGAAATTTAGATCAGAGGTCTGCAAAGTTCGGCTGAGCTGACTTTGTTCAGACTAAAAAATGATCTGGGCACATTAAGTTCAGAATAACATTTTTTCGTTATGTATTTTTAACATGATCATGATCAGCGTAAAAACTGACATGAACATAGTACTGCTCAGGGTAAAATTGCAGAATTGAAATACTATGATTCAGCGCTGAGTTACTATGTTACGATGATCCGGGTAGCACGATGAGCTTGTTTCAGCAAGCCATTCCCATTTTAAAAATTTTACAAACTATCAGATCTCATACCACAACATCTGCACCGGCTGATTATCACGGCGCATAAAGTAAATATAAAAACGTTAATCACCGTGTTTATTTTATTATTTGAGCTTTTGCAAGGTTTCGTGTGTTTAATTAAATTACGCATGAAAACATCATCGAGCTTTTTTTATACAGAAAATATTTGCAAAATAGACTTTTTCTGAAGACTTTGATTCTGTTCTTATGGCTGTAAATCATTTCTAGCTGCTCTGGAATGAAGTTTGAGGCAATTATGTGCCTTTCTTTTTCCTGCAAAATCTTTGTTTGACCGTTTTGTTCTAGAACATTCTTTGATCTCAATTCGTGAGTGACTTTTTCACGCTTGAATTCTTGATTTTTGCTTGACCAATAGCTATTTTTGAAATTTGCTGCAACGTACAATCCCATTTATAGTAACTGCAGGAGTTGTACTCTCTGGTATGCAGGAGGTAGGGGATTCGAAACTCTCCTAGGTCGGAATTGTTTGTACTAATAAAAAAATTATCTAGGATACAGCCCCCCTCTGATTTGAATTGCCCCGCATGACGTTCGGCAGCCATTTGTTCGACGTTAGTCGCTTCAGGTTATCAGTTTCAAATTTTTCACTTTTTTACAAAAGAAAAGATGAGCTGGTGAAGCGCAGTCTATACAATCTACGACAAATGGTTTGCAAAACTTTAAATGTTATTAACATACTGATGCCCATATTTTAAATCTGAATAAGAAAAGTAAGAGAAAAACTAGAGTCAGACATCAAATTCAATCAAAAATGAAAGTGAAGGTATTTCGAGCACGTTTTATATTAATAAAAAACTATCGTTTCAACATGAAGTTTCAACTGAAAAATGAAAAATATATTTTGAATGAAAACAACTACTAGATCTAGAATTTTTAGATGGTGGAAGAACCATTAATTCCGGTCAGCTTCGATCAGATAACGAACCAAGAAAATTACATGCAGAAGAATCTTTATTATGAGTGGACAAACTGAATGGTAAATTATTGATTTCAGTGAACTTAAAAAAACGGAATAATGATTTAAAACACTCACGTGCACATTTCAAAATGCCGCAAGTCTGCAGTGCCAGAAGTCAAAATGCTAGAAGTTGCTACTTAGCCAGAAGTTGAATTTCGTTGAATTTCGTGTCATTTTAAAACGTGCGCGGTTCGTGTCTTAAGCATGGTTAAGTGACTCTGCAGAAGTCACCTCGAAATTCTGACTGAATATCTCAAACCATTTTGCGGTTCTCGATAAACGCCAGAAGTTCTCAGTGACTTCAAGCAGATTCACTTAAACATTACTTAAAGAAACTAAGTAAAAGGAAAATCTATATAGTTGATTCTTTATACAATAAGAATAATACAGCCTCTTACTGTCATCTGAAGGTATTTTCATATTTGTGCGTCTTGACAAATTGTACAAACGAGTCGCCACAATCCCACACACTTTAGGCCCAGCTTGTCGCCTGTCACTGACCTCTGGGTTATAGGTTTTATTCACATACTGGAGGAACTCCCAGGGAAACTGGTGATGTTTGCTAAACTGGAAGTGGGCATTATTTAGCCAGTTTTCACTCCTTCCTATTTCTGTTCCCTCTCCTATTTCGCAGAATTCGTCTGGGCTGAAACAATTTTTTGCCATTCCAAATTAAGTTGAGTGGCATTTTTTTTAGTATTACACTCATTAACGATTAAATTGCATTCCACAATCAATACGCCATTATATAGCAAAAAAACTCAATTGGATGTAAACTTGTCTTTTTCATTGTGAGCCAAGCGCTCAAATCGATGATGGCCAAAACATAAAGAACAAAATTTGAGGATCAAAAATTTGAGGATCAAATTCAAATTTCAGTGGCGGGAAAAATCTGAATGCAAGAACAGGAAGTATCACCTCAAACATTTTTTTTTCAAGAAGGAAGCGATTGTGATTCCATTGGTGATTCGGGATAAACTCGTGGTAACTGACGCGCGTTTTTTTTCGAAAATACTTTTTTGAATAAATAAATTTATATCTACAATCCTTGGGTTAAAAATCATTCGACAATATTATCTCCTCATATTGCAAACTAAAAGTTAAAGGTTCGAAAAAATCTTCTTTAAACTACTTATTTTTTGCAACTGAAATAGTTCACATTGTTGAAGTATATGCCGTTTTGAATTTGCCTCAATTATTCTTTTTTTGGAAATTTATCCATAATTTTAGAGCCATCTTCCACTGAGGAACTGAGCTCCTACTAAAATTGACCCATTCCAGTAAAATTTTCCTTAACTTCTGCTTGAGTAAAAAAATTGCTCTGAAAAGTATAATTGAGTATTATTTGAGCGCCCAGTTGTACTTGTTGTCGTATTGATTAAATTGACTAAATCACTACAGCAATTACGGCCAGAATTTTTTGCAGTTCAGTAAAAAAAGCTAAATGTCAGCCTGGTTATCTGACAATGTAGCCGATGCCAATAAACCCAAAGCCGTCTCCAGAATACTAGCCGACGTGAATATTAGCCGAAAAAGTCAAATCTAGGCCTATTAGCAGAATTAATTCAGCTTCACAATATCTAAGCGCAGAGGCAGACAAAATTCAATTGTTAAAAATTTTTTGTTGAAGAAAAACAAAGCTATCCAACTCTATCTACTTTAAATACGTAGTCACCAAACTCTCGTTGAATGGGAACCTAAATGCAATACAAAACAAGCCAATCCCACATAAAAATGATTTCCAAGGCGAAAAAAATCAGGAATCAGTTCCGCGGAGTCCCCATACACAAATTCGCCAATCTTACAACGAAAATTTGCAGGCACTGGATCAAAATTTTTTCACCGCCCCAGTACGACAAGATTTCGCGTTGATTAAAATACAAGCGATCAGAATATATGCCTCTAACGCCACTATATTTGCAAGATAATTCGATACCGAAAAGTTGGAGAATAACAAAAAAATCAAAATTTTCTGCTTCATCAAGAGGAAGGAATTTTAATTTTTGCGACCAAACAAGGCTCGGAATTTTTAGTCAGCTAAAAAATAAACAAAAAAAATATTTGGCCAAAAATTTTTGAAAAAATTTTTGGTACATTTTTGTTCCGAAAAAATTGCTGACTGACTACACAACTGGAATTAATAGTGCTTCGAAAGCGATTTCTCCGGTTTCGATTCATTATGGACGCTTGTTCTACTTTACAACAAGCGTTTTTCGAAAACTACAAGATCTCGGTATGTCACAAGCCTATGTAAATATAAAAAACCTTTAAAAAAGATCAAAAAAAAAATTTGCTGTGGTATTTTTACACAAACAAAAGATGTTTCCCGCCTTTCAGTTCTACAAAACAGCAATTGCGGACATGTTTCAAAAATATCCTCAGCTCAACTTTCTTTGATTATGTATACGATCTATGATTGAAGTGAAACATTTTCATGGTAGTATTAATGCGTTTGATCGGCCGTCAACTCTTAGGACTACAAACTGTTGGGAAAATTGGAACTCAGAGGAATGCAGATTTTCAGCACAAAACCCGGGTTTTTAGGTGGTGTTATCAAAACTTGTCGATCAAGAGTGAAACTCTCGGCTCAATCTCAGTCGGTTATATCGCGGTTAACAACCGGTGGACAAAAAGGCAAAATAGAAAAAAGAAACGATGTGGTAATTTATCTGTTCAGCAATATTGGGATAAAAATTCTCATCTTTGTAAAATTGGTTGATATTCTATGGAATTCACAATTTTTCGGCTAGTTTTCTATTCGGTTAACAATCATGGCAACATGCACAACCATTATACTGAATGCAAGTGTGCCCAATGCCAATATACCCAATGCACTTTAATACTTCCATTCAATAATCCCAATACAAAGCAGTCGGTATTCAACGTAAGTTTTAACATACTCAAGCGAATAATTTATTCCAATATTCGGTTGTGATAGTTTTATATTAAGTCACACGGGCCACTGAGGTATGACCATGGCCATTAAGTTTGTAAAACGTAAGTCTCATAGCATCTGCTAATTTGTAGTCGGATTATTGAACGAAAATACCAAAGTGCATTGGGTATAATGGCATTGGGTAAATTCTCCCGACAACATCAGTTCGATGATTTCCAAGAATCTGCAGTTTTTTGCATCCAGTTTACAGGTGAGTACAATGGTGAGTTTCATGGACACCACAGCTAAAAAAAATCTTGTATTAACGTCAATCAATAAAAGCAAATTGAAGAGATAAGTTATTTGTTCTTGAAAGTATTAGTCCTGGGTCTAGGTTTCTGAGCTTATATCTCGCTTATTTGTGCAAGTGTTTCTGCTCAACCTTTTCCTTGTCAGCTGTTTACAAACACAAAATTTTGAGCAGTCCTCTTTCTTAATAAGCTGGCTGAGAATTTAATCAGAATCTCCAAGTTTCACTATCAACGGGGAGTAAGCAATGACTTTTCAATTCCGAAATTAATTTGCATTTTTGCGATAAGTATTCAAGTTAACCAATTTTCAAAATGTAAACAATTTCAAAATGTAAACAACGAAGCTTAGAAAAGTGCGTTCGCACATGATGTTCCGACACCGCTCAACCACGTTCTTAACTTAATTGTCCACCAAATGAGAAACAGATAGAAAACTTTTAAAAAATCACGTATTGTTCGAACATAACTGGTTCATCCATTTAAAAAACCGCTTTAGGCTTAAACCAATATATAGGAAATAAACACGAGCACATTAGAGGGCCGATGATATTTGCAATTAAGGAGAGTATGAGACAAGACAAACAACCAAAATCAAATAAAATCAGCAAGCATTGCTTACGACCAAATCTCATTGTCTATTAAAAAAAATAACGAAGAAGTCAAAATGGCATCAGAAAAAAAATTAAACAAATGACCTGCATTTAATCAGAAAAGAAATGTGAGCTGTCTATAATGAAAAAAAGTAACAAGTAGACAGAAAACAAAAAGGACAAACCTAATAAATGCCTCAACACTTTTTGTAAAAAAAAACTAAATTGAAAGGAATGAAAGCCACTACTAGATATCAACAGAAATCGTTCAATGGCTTCATTTAAACCGTCATACAAAATCACAAAGACATGCAAGCATCCAGAATGTCATACGCCTACAAAAAATCAAATGAAGGCAAAAATCAAAAAGAGCTTTCAATTTTGCGCGGAAACAGTGTCGAAGCCTATAGAATCACAATCTTTTCACTAAAAATATTGAATATAATCAGTTGCGCCTTCTCTCAACGACCATTAGTGATATGCGATGTGCAATTATTGCGATGATTGGACAAGAAAGCAAACGATAACCTAAAAATGACAAAAAATTTGCAAAATGAAGTTATGACAACTCGTAGTGTCAACGAAAACAAAACATTTAAATAAAAAAAAGCTATAAAGACTACGATGGGAGCGAAACCATGCCCAACTGTTAATAAGGCAATTGTTTGTTTCTAAATAAATACGTAAACGTTTTTCGACAAACGAAAATCATAATATATCAAAAATTAATTATGCATTTTTATATAATTATTGGTTAAAATTAGCGAGAGAACGCGAATTTAGCGGAAGACCGCAGAAAGTTTCCAGAAATTTATCCAAGGAACCAGGGGTACAGTGAGCCAATATCTGAGTAAACAAAGATTATACCGGTCAAACTGGACAAAGATTGCAAAATTGACATATTTGATGCCAATTTTTATGAGAAAAAATGAAGTATTTTTAAAAATTTAGCTGGAAACATAGCCAAAAACAGTCAGTTCAAACAATTCATCAACTACTCTTCAGTTTTATACGTAAAACCAATGAGACTAAGGTTAACAATTATTTCACATTTTTAGCAAAAATTTGTCAAAATTAAAACAAAACTTACGAAAATAACGGCAATTACGCAACGTTCAAAAAAAGTTAAACCTCCCTAACTCCTCGAAAATAAAAACAAAATTCAAGAAAATTGCTTTCATTTGAAATTCTACGCAAGAAAAATTTTATAAAGATACCATAACTTTGTACAATGATTATATCGATCGGCGAAAATTGACTGAACAAAAGAACCCAGTTGAGTATATAGTTCCTCCCCCAATAAAGTGGGTCGCAACAATAAAAATGTCTGACGAGAAATCTTGGGTATTCACTGTAAAAAGCACTAACGTAAAAAACACTCAAAAATTTTCTAGTTATTACCGAAATAGCTAATTTGACCAAAACGTCAATATATTAAAAAGATGCATTCTGGGTACTTATCGAGTTATATTACCGAAAAACTAATATGTATCAACTGAAAGCATTAGATAGTTCCTTTAATAGCTTGCTCAATAACCGAATTTCACAATTGATTATTTAGACCCTGTCATAAGACTACATAAAGAACAATAAATGCTGGCGAAAACTCGAGACTTCATTAAAAAATAGGAAAAACAATTTGTCAAATCCATAAAAACCATGAGCTTTACGCACAAAAAAACAATTGTTATTGATTGGAAGTCAGTAAAATATAAACGGAACTTTTTAGAAATTCAATTTTTGAACGAATAAAAAGCCTGTAATTGGCATGAAAAAAATACAGAAAAAAGACAACGTTTTAAAATTGACAGACACAAGAAACAATCCGGATCTTTTTTCATTGCAAAATCAACGACGGGAGCGAAACCATGCCCGGCTATTTGAAACGCAATTGTTCTAAAAAATTACGTAAACGTTTTTTGACAAACGAAAATCATAATATATCAAAAATTAATTATGCATTTTATATAATTATTGGTTAAAATTAGCGAATGACCGCAAAATTTAGCAAAAGACCGCAGAAAATTTTCAGAAATTTTTCCAAGGAACCGGGGTACAATGAGCCCATATCTGAGCAGACAAAGATTGTAACGGCTTTTTTGTCTACACTACTGGTCAAACTGGACAAAATTTCTAAAATTGACATATTTGATGCCAATTTTTATGAGAAAAAAATGCAGTATTTTTAAAAATTTAGCTGGAAATATAGCCGAAACAGTTAGTTCAAACAATTCATCAACTACTCTTCAATTTCATACGTAAAACCAATGAGACTAAGGTTAACAATTTTTCCACATTTTTAGCAAAATTTTGTCAAAATTAAAACAAAAATTAAGAAAATAACGGAAATTGTGCTAACGTTCACAAACATTTAAACCTCCTTAACTCCTCGAAAATAAAAGCAACATTCAAGAAAATTGTTTTAATTTGAAATTCTACGCTAGACAAGCTTTATAAAGATACCATAACTTTGTACGATGATTATATCGATCGGCGAAAATTGACTGAACAAAAGAACCCAGTTGAGTATATAGTTCCTCCCCCACTAAAGTGGGTCGTAACAAAAAAAAAATCTCACAAGAAATCTTCGGTCTTCACTGTAAAAAGCACTAATGTAAATTTTTCCAGCTGTGTTGACATGGGTCAGTTTAATTTCAAAAACTTTTAAAATAAAGAACTCTTTTGAAAGCAAACAATCGATTACTGCGTCCAACTAATTTAACGAAGCCTGATTACTGAGACTGTAAGAAGAGGCACCGACAGGTCCCAGGCGCATTTTTATCAACGCTTCAAGAGAAGCAATCATGAGCAACGAAATGACGCATCATTACGGGATATTGCATCTGGTCACTGGTTCTATGGCTGTTGGAAAACCATGTGGCAAAGAGCGAGACATTTTGAGACATTTTTGTCTTACTGTCAGACTTGTATGATTCACCAAATTTGCGCTGGGGTAGCCGGTAACTTATACATTGCTTATTAACCCAATTTAATAAGTAGGTAAGATTATTAATGTAGGGAGCAATGGTGTAAAAAAATTATTTGGAAAATTAATAACAAGTTGGTGCAACATCAGGTCAAAAAAATAATGATAAGGTCAAAATTTTTTACTCCGTAAAACTAGAAGGCGCTAATTTACTTTTGACGTTCCGCAGGTGTACAGACAACGCTTCACAAAAAAATTATCAATTTTTATAAACAAATTACATAACAAATCATTTTGTATTAATATTGCAAGCATGACTGGACGTGACGGGCGTGCTAAAGAGGAAGAGGGGCCGCGTTCACCACTATTTTCAGTAAAAACAAGCAAATTTTACCTGGCTCCGTTGCTGTACTGCAAAACGTAGAAATTTTTGAGATGTGTGAGTTTCTTGATAACGACAATGTCCAAGTCGAGATAGAAGCCCCCATACTTGTACACTATAGCTTGTCTGCCTATGTCACTGTAGTGGGTTATGCCATGGGCTACAACTCTGTCTACCCTTTCCTACCCAAAAAGAGACGAGGGAATTCTTCAAATGTAAGAGAATTTTAGAATATTTATTATAACATAGTAAAAAAAAAATTCCATTCAATTTAAGAAAAATTAAGGGGTCCTTCTCATGATAGCCGCCCTCGTAAACAAAATTTAGCCCACATTGTGGTAATTTCACGGTGATGGGAAGGATAATGGAAAATTCTCATTTTTAGCCTTGCCCCCAGCTTCAGCTACATGTCACGTTTCACCCCATTTGAAACACCCGAGCACCATATTATCTGCGTTAACATTTTGTCTGATAATAATCTCTCCAAATAATGGAACAGATATAGATTAGATACAAGATTTGCACTATTTAAGGATGAGAATTATCGATAGCTTAATTAATAAAGATTCGGGTATTCATCGTTTACATTTTTAACTGGAGAATTCCCTCAATTCCTGCAACTGGCGTGTCCAGGAACAATTCGGTAAAATTAACTGTATAAAATTGTACGTTGGTATAATTGAAGTATAAATGGCAAGTTGTGGCACTGATTGATAAGTCGAGGTTCTCGTTTCTGATGATCACCTTTATCGGAAGACCTAAACAAAACAAAAAAGACTTTTCCTTTCCCATTATTGCTATTTTCCTTGGACAAATTAGAAAAAAAAACTTTGATTTCATGGTTTGAATAAAATTTTAAAAATAATAAATACTGGAATGATGAGTGTGTAAAACATATTTCATTGGTTCAATTTTGCTTAACCTATTGCTTATAACTTTGAACTTACTTGTTTCACAAAAAATACTTTTCCTAATGATATTTTCAATAATGTCAAATTAAACAGGAAATTTTCCAACAGGAAACTAACTTGAAAAAGCTACACAAATCTCTACCATTCGAGAGTTCCCGTAGCTATATACAAAAACAAAGAGGATCGATAATGTGTGCTGGCACATTTAGTTCCAACCCCTCATATTCCAAACAAACTTACGGAAACTTGACAATATCAGATCTGTTTATAACTAGATGCATAACGACAGACATAGATTTAAAAACAGTTCTAGTACAAGAAAAGTTTATTAACCATTTCAATTTTTGTGGTAGTAAGGGAGCAAAAACATTACTAATGGTCTTCAAGGTAATTAGAGATGATATGCGAGGGAGATGATATTAGAGCAACTAAACCAACTATGAAGAACGAAAGATTTTCTTAAAATCCTATACAGAAAAACTTCCTCAACAAAAATTAACTAGTTAAACCTTGGCAGAGATATAGCCATATTCATCTTTCAGTAATTCCAATTTGCTGTTTAACTCCGACAAGATTTAGACAACTTGAATGCGAAATACGATTAATATAACAGAATCTGTACTAGTTCTCAAGACCGGTAAAAAAAATGCCAAAATGCAAAATTGCGATATAATTTAACTCAAGCCTAACTTTGCGTAATAAATCATTGATTAGTGACTTTTCTAATCTCCAGGTGTAAAACAACCTGAAGCATTTTGCTCACAGAAGTAAGATGAAATTAATTCAAATATACAGTTTTCAGATGAATTAATTCTATTTCTAAAATAAAGTAAAAAGCTTAAACAAAAAATGAGATCAAATTTCTATAACAATGTGTTAACCCTCTGAAAACCAAAATATTACTTATTAATTGCTCTCCAACAAAGTTATGCGACTATATTAGTCTTGTGGTCTTCTTGGTGCGATTTGTCGCTTGACCGATTTTCTTCTGGCCTATTTGACTTTTCGTCATCAAAAACGGGTTAAACAGGTAGCACTTGGAGAGCATTAAGCCCCTTATAGCCCTAAGACTTACTATAGTCTAAGAATGCGATTCACCTAAACTGTTCAGAAGAGTTAATTTAATGATGTGAAGGGCGCTTCTTAATCTTAAAAGTTTGACCACACCCAATCACTCACCCCATATCCACCCCCTACTCGCGCCATTAGCCCCCCCCCCCACCACTCAAAACTCCCATTGTCCACCCTCCTCCACCTGATCATTTGATTCCCCTCTAATCTAGCCTTCGCAGCCCTACTAGTTACGACACTGAGTTATAAGTCGAGGTTGTCTTTCTGATGATCACCTTAATCGGAAGACCTGAGCAAAAAAGACTAGTCCTTTCCCATTATTGCTGGGACAAATTAGAAAAAAAACTTTGAGGTCATAGTTGGAATAAGATTTAAAAAACATTGCACTTTCCGTAGCAATCTACAAGAACAAAGAGAACTAGTCGTGTATGCTGGCACCTATTGTGCCAACCCCCTCGGAGCACAAACAAACTTATCAAAACTTGACAGTATAAGATCTATTTTCATCTAAATGCATAACAACAGGCATAGATTTAAAAAGGTTCAAGTATAAAAAAAAGTTTCATCATTTCAATTTTTGTGGGGGGTAAAAAGGGGTAAGATTTTTACAAATGATCTTAAAGGTAATCAGAAAAGGTATGTGAGGGAGATGAAACCAGGGCAATTACAAATGGGCAAGGGAGATGAAACCAGGGCAAATTATAAAGAACGAATGCTTTTCTATAAAAAATAAACTTAATTGACAACTTTTTGCGGGTAATTTCTTGAAATCGGAGCATATAAAAATTGAAAAAGTTAAAAGCACGGGTGGATGTTCACCATTTTTTGTTGAAACACTGGCAGTGTTCCAGCCAAAAATCTGTCAACAGAGAACAAAATATTATGAATATCTTTTTGCGTAAAACGAAGCAGAATTTCCAATGCTTTGACCAGAACTCTTTCGTTTCTGACAAAAACGGGGAAAGAACATATGGTTGGCATAAATCACGTTCAAATTAACCATTGCGCTTTTTGCAACCGCAGTTTGAAGGTGGAAAAACAAAAAAGGAAACAATTATCAAAATATCTCTGTAATTCAATAAATCAAAAGATGTCTCACCAACGATTCATCCTATCATTTTGTTTTGTGTAGCTTCAAAAACATGATATAAAATTTCGAGAAGGGAGGCATGTTTTTTCAATAAGCATTAGAAATTCCAAGTTTTAAATTGTACAATAAGAGACCCTTAAATTTTTTCATACTGGGTGTTTTACTCCGCAAAAAAAGCAGCAGCAACAATTACTGGACTTCTGGAATTTCGTGAATAATGAGCACGAGAGCTGAACTACAGGCAACTTTAAAGAAATTGTTCCTCAAAAAAATTTAACTTGTTAAGCCTTGGCAGAAATATAGCCAAAATTATTTTACAGTAATTTCTATTTGATGTTTAAAACCAACAAGATTTGGATAATTTGAATGCCAAATACTAGTAATAACAAAGAATTTAAACTAGTTCTCAAGGCTGGTATAAAAAAGCAAAAACTCAAAATTGTGATATATTTTAAATCAAGCCTAACTTGGCGTAAAAAAAATTGATTAGTAACTCTTCTAATCTCAGGGTGTAAAAAAAAACTTGGAGCATTTTGCTCAGAGAAGTGAGACGAAATTAGTTCAAGTAAACAGTTTTCAGATGAATTACTCCGATTTCTAAAATAAAGTAAATATTGTAATTAAAAATTGATATCAAAATTAAAATAAAAATGTGTTAAGCCTCTGAAAACCAAAATATTACTAATTAATTGCTCTCAAACAAAGTTTAACGATTATATTAATCTTGTGGTCTCCTTGATGCGATTTGTCTATTGACCGATTTTTTGTCGGGCCTATTTGACTTTTCGTCATCAAGAATGTGCTAAACAAGAAGCGCTCGGAGGGCATTAAGCTCCCTTAGAGCCCTAAGACTATTTATACTCTAAGAATGCTATTCACCTGAATTGTTTTGAGGAGACAATTGCATGGTGTGAAGCCCCCCCCCCCCCAACAATCCAATTGTCCACCCTCCTCCACATTTCGATTTCATTGCCCGCTCAGCTAGCTTTCGCAACGCCACCCCCCCCCCCCCACGCTTCCCCACTCTCCCCCTTACGCTTAACCCCCCCCCCCCCCCCCACGCATGCACAGGCGCTAACACACACATCGGTCACCCCAGCCACTAATGCTAGTAACCCTAAAAGCCCCAGCTGGCTACTACAGAAGCCAACAATTCCCGATCGTTTGAGAGGCATTTGCCATTTGCCCGACGTTAGTCGTTTATTTTATGCTGTATTATTCGTTTCTCCGGTTGAACAAGATGAAAAACTGGCAGCAATTGAACTTAATGTTATTGGAAGAACGTTTTTGGAGAAGTAAGAAAAACTGAATTTTTTTACCTCACCTTTTCTTAGTGTTTCTACCTTATTTGCCAAAAACAATTTACTATATCCCTTAAAACTTTCAAGTGATAAAAATTTAATTGACAATTAACTTGGTTAACATAACGGTGGTTATCAATACAACAGATCAACAGTTTATGAATCTCATTTCATCAGCATTTTTTATTTTTCCAGCAGTTTTTTATTTTTCCATTAAAACTAATAAATGGTTATTTTATAATGTATTTCAAACTATTGTTTTTACATAGAAGCGTAGTTATCACGGTATTGCTGAAAAATTTTCGAAATTATCGAACAATTTATACCTGTCTTCCTCAATAAACCAGAAAAATCAAAACCTATTCAACAACTGATTTAGTTTTCAATGGCTGTCCAATTATACCACTTTTGTATCTCTACTAAAACACTCGGCTAAACTTGGCCTAACAAGTAGGGCTGTTATAAAGTTCAAGAACCCCAAAAAACAATTTGAAGCGTTGGAACAAAAGGTTGATATGTCAGAAAAACAAAACTTTCACTAATTGTATTGAAAAAAAAGAAGTTCTTTTGAAATAAAAATAGCGAGTACACATCTGCGACTTTTTAATGAGTGAGGTCAAATCAGATTGAGATGTTGGGCATCATTCTTCCGATGCACTTGTGGGGGAGGGAACTATATACTCAAATGGGTTTTTTTTCGTTCAGGCAGTTTTGGCCTACCGATATATTCATAATAGAGAGTTGAGACGGGTATCATTAAAAAGCTCGTTCAGCGTAGAAAATGGAAATAAAAAATATTTTTTCGTTGCTTTCGTTTCTTAAAGGGAGTTACCGCGGTTTAAATTTTTGAGAAAAGTAAAGTGAATTCCGTTGTTTCTATTCACAATTTCCGTAATTTTTGAACAATTTTTCGTCAATTTTGCTAAAACTTGCTAATATTTTCTATAAACGATGTTCCTGGTTTCTCGGTTAAGAATATAGAAGATTCGAGAAGGTTTTATCCGAGTTTTTTGGGGAATATTTCTGCTAAATTTTTCGAATTTGAGACTTTTTTGAAATAAAAAAAGCTCCAAATAAGATTTGTTTCCTGCTTCGCTTAAATTTGCAGGAAATAGAGACATAACGTTTGTTGCCATAATTTTTGAACACCCCAAAAAAATCGCTGTACATTCGCTTCCTATAGAAGTTTTCTGGAAATAAATTTTCACCGGTTTTTCGAAAAATCAATCTAATAATTATAGAAAATGCATTTATTTGTGGTTTCTTCGAATATTCCATCTACTAATTGATCTATTTTACATATGGATCAATTAATTGTTTTTATTGGACGCTGAGAAAAATCAGGTTTGAACTAACCATAGATTCCTACAATCAAAAATAATTGGATAATATTAGGGTGCACTCTTTTCACAAAAATTTTGCAGTGTTGTTTTTATGTTGATTACTGACAAGAATTACGGCCCAATCAAAGGCTGATCATATTTGCAACAAAATAAGGCTATATGAAAACATAGTTTGTCTTCATAGAAAAGCTCATAGCTTTTATGGCTTAGACAATGTAATTTTGGAAATTTTAAATGATTTCTTTTTGTTTTGATTTCATTTGTCATTCTTTTTGCATCCTCATTACTACGTCTCATTAAATAAAAATTCAATTCGCTTCTTACGGAGCCGCAGGTGATCCTATACAAGGCCTTCAATTGTTATCAAATGCCACTTATGACTTTGAATATATTTGTTTCAAGAGAATGTTAGTGAGGTTTTGAAATATGTCATTTTAAATCTGATTTCTGTCCACATGTAGCTTAGTCTCAAATTATTCAGGGCAAAACGTATTATAACTGAAGAAAAAACTTCATTTTGGTTTTATATTTAGGTAATGTTTTTTGGCTTAGTTACTACGAAATTTCGTAAAAGTTTTGCGAATTTTTGCATATTTTCCTGTAGGAGTTAGTTATTTATTTCTTTTTATTTAACCACGTTAAATATAACTCCAAATGGCTTTGATAGAAAGTGCAAAACAAAGGTTTGCAATGACTTCCGTGACTAACTGGTAGTTTTAACGACTGCAAAGCCGTTCTCACAAAAGTTATTGGATTTTTGTCTTCGCCTGTAATTGTGGTTCTCCTCGTTTTCCTGCGGCACACTCCTGTAAATCAAAAACTCTAATTACTTCTATATATGATTAAATTATTCTATTTACTGATTTCGGATTAGAGCCAAACGTTTTAATGACTTCCAATTAATTTGTTCCAAGAAAATAATTTTGTACTTCCCAAATTTTGCATAAATTTCCATTTTTGGTTTGTTATTTGTTCTCTTTTCAACTTATCACATTAAAGATGCTTCCAACTGGCATTGCAACGAATCGGCAAAATAACCTGTTTGAGGAATTCAGTGAATAGCCTATAGTGTTAAGGCTCTCATTAAGGCGAAAAATATTATAATTTTTCTCTTGTTTTTGCCTCTAAATGTCTTTTTTTTTGTTGTCATTCGGCATATTTATGAAAATTAAAGGCTTTGATTTCTTCCACGACTATTTAAATGAATCTTTTTCTTGATTTCCGTTTAGAGCTAACAGTTTTAAAGACTTAATTAATTTTTTTATAGAATTTTTTTTTGTTATTCCCATTTTTGTTCTCTTTGTCGTCAGCAAGTAACTAAGTCTTATTATTGACAGAGCTCATCAATTTTCTAAGGCTCTAAACAATGGTTTTGTTTGTGATGTTTTGACAGATGTTCATAGAGCTTAGAAATGTGTCTTCCTAGGAATTTTGTGAGTTTTAGATACTGGTCAATATTTTTGGTTCTTTTTGTTGTCTTTTCCAAAAAGATCTTTTACCTTGAAGTCCAAAAAAATCAGAAGGGACCAAAGCAAATCATTTAATCTTTTTTGTCAGTTTAAAGTTTTTAATGTATTATAGACATAATGGCTTCTACACAGTGTCTTTGTTATATTGTTTATGAAATTTTGAGTTCTGTCCGTATTTGCTGTTTTTTGTCGTACTATGATTTGGTCTCAATAATAACAAGCACAACTGGATTCCTGAGCAGTTGCAAAATGATCTTTTTTGTTTTAATTTTAAAGTCTAGGTTTGTTTGATCTTTTGAAAATATTTCTTCTAAATGCAGTGCAGTTTTGAGCTTTGTCACTTTTCTGTTGTTTCTTTCAATTTTGTAGCTTGATCTTTAAAACAGCAGATCGCGTCCTCTTACCAGTAAACCAAGCTCCAACCTTTATAATAGTTTTATTTTAAACTAATGATTTCCTGGCCTTGGTACTACGCATTTCCATAAGAGAAGTGCGATTTTTAGATTTTGATAATTCTGAGCTTTTTGTTTTTTTTTCCAAATTATCACACTAATGGGGTGGCCAGGTTGGCTTTGAAAAAGTGCAAAATTAACGGTGTCTAATATTCTCAATGAACAGCTTGTGATTTCAGCGGTTGCTGCACCGCGTTATTGTTAATTCAATTGTTTTTGTTTCATTTTTGCGGTTATTTTTGCAGTCGACCGCCATATTACAGATAACGACAACTCTCAATTGCTTCCTATGACGCATAGATTAGCCTCCCTTATGAGCCGAGTTGATACTAAGTGGTTTCAATCAATTTGAAATTGTTTTTTTTTAAAAGAGATACGTGTTTTGAACTTTGTCCTTTTTTGCTTTTCTTTGTCGGCCTGTCACCGATTCGCATTATTGAATGGTCTTATATCTTATCCAATGAACATCCTATGGAGTACAGGTTGATTTATTTAAATCGGGTTTTATCGGATTTCTTTTTCATTTTCTTATTTTTTTTTGTTTTTTAAATATAGTCATCGAGTTTTGGTCATAATTAATGTTTGCTAATATTTGTTATTGTGTGTGTCTTGTCCAGTAGTCTCGTTGATGGCGAGTCTCATCGGCGCTCTAATCCAACATTATTTTTTCACTTAATTGTTTGTTGAAAGATATTTGATTATTCGAACCTTTTCTTTCTCTTCCTCATTTGGTAGACTATTAAATCAAAACGTTGATGGGCGGGGTCAAACATCATGTGCGAGCACTCATTACCGAGCCTCCTTGTTTTATATCTGAAATCAATGAAAATTTCTAAGTGTTGAAATTGTCCAAATTGAATTGAATCAAGTGACATATCATGTATGCTTCAATTTATAGCTTTTTGTTTAACTTTTCAAAAAGTATGGAGCCACTCTTTTGTAACCGATTTCGTCCACTCTAAACAACAAAAAATTTCACGAAAACTAGCTAATTACCAAAATGTGACAGAAAACGTGCACAATCACAAATTCGCTTGGCTTACAACTTCCAAATAAAATTGCATTTCTAATTTTGTCCTTTTATATTTTGTAAATAATATTCTGGCGCTTATTTTCTGTCGCTACTTATATATCTGTATTTCAGCTAACAGCATCAAATTGATAATAACACTTTTTTCTGAACTTGTCTTCTAAACTTTTTTTGTGAACCAGACAATTGAACACTATATCTGCATCTCTGTAACTAACTTGTTGCTTCTCAGCATCCTTGATTACTGTATTGAGATTAAAAATTTGACGGGTTGTAGCAGGTTTTTGTATGTCAATTCCACTTTCCATCAAAAATTTAGCTGATTCCCTAGTTGAAAACTGAGTTTACAAATCAATCAAAATAAAAGAAACGTGAAGCATAGAATAGAAAACGCAAGAAAAGATTTTTAAAATTTAGCTCCATTGAATTACCTTTCTGTCTAATAATTGAGAAGTGAAAAGATAAGTGAAGAGAAGCATATTACAACAACCTAAAAAAATCGTTTCCAAGCAGTTGAGTATAGTTTCAGATCGAAAATTGACGACGGAAAGCCGAATCTAATTGTTTAGTGAGCGTAAAACTTTCACGCCACCAGGTGAAAGTGCTAATTTTAATACACAATTTTTAAGCGGGGAGCATAAAAACACTAGGCGCCGAAAGAAAACACATACCAAAGGGCAACGAAAACTAAGCTCGACTGAAACGATTTTGCTCAAAATTTGCATTTTTCACGAGGTTGGAATTGTTCTGCAAACTTTTGCAAAATTAGTTTGCGGATAATTGCAAACTTAAATTTCTTGAGCTATAATTGCAATCATTTGCAAATTAGTATTAAGTTTGCATCTAGGGTTTATATTAATTTTCCTTTGGACAGTCTAACAGCTGACAGAATCACAATAGCGATAGCAGCATGTAGAGTTATGCCAGGAGTTTGAGATTGTAAGATAATTTTACACGGTCGGATAATATTTGAAATGTTATGAATCTCTGCTTTCAGTTCATTTTATCATCGGGGCCTTTTTCTATAAAAATTATTACAGCCAAGTTTTCTAAGTTTTCTATTATAACTTTCCTATTATAACTTGAGTTTTCTAGGTTTGGTTATTGCAACAACCTTAGTGTTATTGCAGAGCATGCGATGATATACTAAAATCAAATTTCTCGAGGCTAATTTAAAACTCATGATACCATTTTTTGTCCCTCTAGAACTGTTTCGGAGGACACGATGCCAATCAGTCCCGTTTTTGATTATTTTTCGAAAAAAAATGGTTTTGTTTAGCACGAAAACTGAATTCGTCAAGCGCAGAGATAAATCGCCGTTCTGAAGAAAAAAACAAAGCCAAACTTGATCGCCCAAATACGAAATCCTAGTCTCATAGACTTAAGTCTCAAGTTGTTGCCACGAAGATACCAACACATTAAATGATTGCTTGAACTATAAAATCAATGTCAGCATTTTACTTGAACCCAAAAATACATTTCGGTCAATTTCACTTTAACTGAAACGCAATGGATGGTCTACAACATTTCGAAATAAGTCTGGAACAAACAAAAATTGATTTACACAAAACAATATTAATGAATCAATGACTTAATGAACTCGTTACAAACCGCAAAATAAAAAAAACAGTGCTGCAATAAATATGCATATCAACAGAACAATTCAAATTAAGGCTAGAAAAAGAGAGGACCTGTTGGCTTGGCTTTCTAAAGAGTTTCATGGAACCCTAACTAGTTTTTTAGTCGAAAGCTTATCGTAGTTTTCACTTTTAAAAAAATTTTTCAAAAAACAACGGATGATTCAGCTTTTATCACTTTTTTGGCCAAATTATAGCCTAAGGCCAGCAAAAGCAGGTCAAATCGTCTTTCTAATCGGTTAAATTTAGAATTTAGTGCGGTTTTACGCTTTAAGAGATGGTTTTCAGCTTTGAAATTACGAGTTGTCACAAAAACATTCAATTTTGGACAATTTCCCATCTTTGAGGTTCTTTTTCTTTCATTTTAGAAAATGACAGGTCAGGAAATTTATTATTGTCGTTTCAAAAGGAGACAAAACAGAAAATATCAATCTTTTCAGTGAATAGATAAAGATTTTAACGGATTCGACACCGTCTCCTAGCAGAATTTAACGGAAGTTTTTATTTTTTTGCCGTTTTCTCTACTTCTATGAAAAACTCCGGATGAATTCAGGTCTTAGTGGATTGCTGTGGATAAAAAAGAACTTCTAACGGATTTCAGTTAATAGCTAAGGTTTCTAATAACTCTGAAATCCAATTTTTTGAAATATAGACGTCTTTTAACTTTGCAAGACGTCTTTTAACAGGTCGCATTTAAAAAAATTTTTGTTGTTGGGTAGTTAAGTTAAACAAACAAAAAGTTTTTGTGCATCAAATAATGTTTTAAAGGATTTGACAACGGTTTTTCGTAAAATTTAATTTTATTTTTTTTTTTCATTTTTGTCTGTATTTAATATTTGTCGTTCTTTTTTTCGTAGACCTATATATTCTTGATAAAAACTTATCTCAATGTCTTTTATTGAAAAATAAATGGACCCAGCAAACGATTTAAATTGAAAACTTACGTTTTTGTGGGTTAGAAATGAATTGTTTTCGAAAAACACATGTAATTTTTTAATTTGAACTTTTTATTCTTTTTTCTACTTCATAGCTAGTCTCACTATTCCGAGGTCACGCATAAAAAAATTGTTGTTCAAAGAAGGTGCGATTGATTATGTTGAAATATTTACGGAATATAAAATGGTTTTAACGTCTTTGGCACCGTTTTTTCTCAGAATTTGATTGGAATTTTATTTTTGTCTGTATTAGACATTGATTTTTTAGACGTGCAACATATTCTGTATAACGACAGTTCTCAATGCCTTTATAGAGAGATAGCAATGATCATAAACTTATTTAAAGATTTCTGTTGACATCTACTGGTTTTCATTATTTGCAATAAATTGTTTTCAAAAATATAACGTTTAATTTAACTTTGTTGTTTTCGTTATTGTCTACTTGATATCGATTCTCACTAAAGACCGGTCCCATGTTTTTCTAGTAAAATAAAAAATATATTGTATGGTTTAATTTTTATTGGACCTTATATTGCCTTTGTTATAAAGTTTTTTTTTCAAGAAAAAAGTCAATGACTTCTGGATTTGAAACATAACCGACTAACTTCGGAAGAAATTTTCTCGAACGACTAGTTGGAGCCTGCAGTTAGGGGAGGGGGATGGAGTAACTAAAACCACTAAAGCGGACTTCAAATGACGTCATTAGAGGTTATCATATACGACTGCAAACCGGCAGCTAAAAAACCTGAAGAATCTCAACACTCCTCTTCGAGTCGTAAAAAGACCAACACGCTCATAATAATTGCTTCAAACTCCGTTCGAGACCAATTAAAAATATTTGTCGTTTTTTGAGTGTTTGAACGCTTTCTATCTCGTGCCCATTTTGTAGACAATTGATCCAAAAATGTGGATGAACCGTGTCAGAACACTATGTGCAAACGTACATTATCGAGCCTCCTCGTCAAAATTGAAATCAAAAGCAAAATTGCAAAATTGGAAAATGGAAAGAAAATGAATAAAATAAGAATTTTTGAGAAAAAATACATCTTTGTCAGGATAGGGATAACAAAAACGAGCCGTTTACCTGAGTATAGAGCAGCAGATTCCACAGAACATGCTTGTCGTCCGGATAAATAAGATTTTCCAGAGGTTTCCAGGAAAAATAACTGATCACTTTCTTCAGAAGTTCCGTTATAAAAAGGCAACGGAACTAAAATATTGCAATGCGGGTATTTGGATGTAATCCTCCAACTACTGGAACTTTTTGAAAACACTGAAAATAAGTTGGTTGATAATTTGGGATTACTTTTCACGTCTTTATTTTTTTCATGTTGAATTGACGCTGGGCTCGAAAATGAGGAAAAACAATAAATAGCTGCACTAACGAATAAGCAGCTGAAAGCTATAAACGTAAGTTTTGAGTTCAACTTCAGGGTAATGGGATTCATTGTAAATTAGAATTTAATCGATCTATGATTTATGATTAATCTGAATTTTCAAGATTGAGTACTAGTTTATTAAGTAATCATTGACATTATGTCATCAAATAAACAATCGAATATCATCGCATGAAACCGAATCACATTAAATGAGTGCAAAGTTATAATATGGTAAACGAAATTTGGTAAACGAAATTGAACCTATATTGATCAATCAATTGTACATGTAAACATGCAAACTTAGTTTTGTTGTATGGATTAATCTTTTAGTAAAGAGCGCAAACCGACCTTGCTTAATACAAAATCTGTTAGACTTGACTCACTATGGTAGTTATTGCATTGACATATGATCATTGAGGAGTATACACAATATTATAAATCCGCTATTTCTTCCAATATGTTGTAGATTTACAAAATTAGTGAAAAGCATTAAACGATAACATATTCCATTACTGCGCCAAATGATGCTTGTAAAAAGAGTTAAAAACTATTTCACTTTGTAACCGTTTGTTTCTTGTCCAAAGATCCTAAAACTTATACCTTATATATGAACAAAAAAATCTTTTAAATACGATAGATTTTAACAAAATGAAAACGTCATTATTTTATTGATGATTTTAATTACATTAAAGATTGTTTTTTTTGGACCCCTGACTAGTAATTACTAATTTTAAGCGAAAACATTTCTGACCATTGGGAGCCGACGAGTGAGAAAAAAGCACGAAATTGGGAAACAAAGTTGAAATTAGCATTGAAATTGTTAATGTTCTTGGTGTTCATTTAATGAATTTATTCATTATAAAATCGCTATCCGAGAAATAAAAACGGAACAACCCTTGCATTTCATACCATGACATACAGTTACGCACACACAGCAACAATGTCGGTAATGTGCGTTCGCACATGATGTTCCGACCCCGCTCACCCACATTTTGATTTAATTGTCTACCAAATGAGGAAGAGATAGAAAATTTTCAAAAATTGGACCATCGTTCGACAAACAACTAAGTGAACAAAATAATGCTGAATTAGAGGACCGGTGAGAACTGCTAATAATAACAGTACTGGACAAGACAAAAATCAGAAAATAGCAAACAATAACTACGACCAAAACTCGATCTCTATAATAAAAAAACCTTTGGTATAATGAAAAAGGAAATAGATGAAACCTGAACTAATAATTTAAACTGTACTTCTTGGGATAAAATATGCAACCTGTCCACATTGTGACTCGATAACAGGTCGAAAAAGAAGAGCAAAACAGGTAAATTTCAAAAATGCGCTTCTATTTTTGAAAACAAGCCATTTCTAATTGATTAAAACCAATACATGTCAACTAGGCTCATTAGGAAGGTTAATTTCTTTTTTCATAGGAAGCAATTTGGACCTGTTATTATCCATAACATGTCACACGATTACAAAAAACACGGCAAAAATGAGAAAACATCAATTAAATTTAACAAGTCTTGTCACGGAGAACATATAATGTTTTCAATGCGCATTTTTCAACGCCAATTGGGCTACACTAACGTGGCAGTGGCATGGAAAAAAAATCAGGCAAATATTCAAAAATCACAATTTTTATGAAAACGCGTAGTATCAAAGACAAGAAACGATTAGTTGAAAATAAAACCTTTACAAAGATTCGATTTTAGTTTGCTAGAAAGAGGATGCGACCTGTGGATATAGAAACCAAGCTAAAAATTCCATTGATTTAAGTCCACTGATTTTTTTAAAACAAATACTCACTAATCTTCTTTAAACACCTCTGATTTTTTTAAAACAAATATTCACTAATTTTTTAAAAACCATTGACTTTTTAAAACAAAAATTTTCAAAAATGACAACAAGCCACAGGTTTTCAACTTTAAGCAAAACAGATTAACATGCAACTGCCCAGGAAGGCAGTTATGCTGGTTATTATTGAGACAAAACCGTAAGACGAAAAAACAACAGTTATGGACATAACTCAATACTTCAAAAACAATTTATCGAAACGACATTGTTGAAGCCATTCAAACTATACAGTATTGAAAACCATAAAAATTAGAAATGACAAAGTGGGTCTGAACTCCGTGCTTATGGGACTCCTATGATTTGAAATGGTTCCTCTTTGTAAGGGGTCTCTGAAAAGGACAACAAAGAAAACAAAATGACCAGTATAGAAAACAAGAAATTTGTTTCCTAAAGACATCAGTCAAAACAAAACCAAGAACAAAAATATTTTTGAAGCAACAGAAATTGATGAGCAATGTCAAAAATGAATGACACTAAGTTACTTGTTGACAACCATGAGTACAAAAATTGGGAAGTTCATAAATAATAAAATAATTTCATTGTAAAAATTTCTTGAAAGTCGTTTAAACCGTTAGCTACAAATTGATATAATTTAAATCTCCATAGGATATTCATTTAATTCTCCATAGGAACTAATTAAGATCTTTGATTGTCAATAGTATGCCATATGAAAACATAGCGAAGGACAATTAGAGACAAAAGCAGAAAAATATTCTTTTAAATATTGCGAGAAAAGGGTTTTGGCAAACTATAAAAAATACACTAAAATCTTCATAAAACTATTCTTTATGCGCATTCTCTCCTTGAACATTGAGCTTGTCATTAATGTGATAAATTGAAAAGGAAACAAATAATAAAAAATTTGTTTTGCCCTGTACACAATGAGACTAAGCTACATGTGGACAGAAATAAGATAAAAAATTTTTCCATTTTCAAAACATCACTGACATTTCCATAAATCAAACATATTCAAAGTCATAATAGGCATTAGATAACAACTGAAAGCACTCACGAGGCACAAGTTCAGGAGCTCAATTATGACTCTTAAAGAACCCAACTGGATTCTTGATTAAAAGGACGAAGATAGGTCTGCAAAAAGAATAACAAATGAAGGCAAATCATAAGAAATCGATTAATGCTTACAATAAACAATATCAAAGCCTTTAAACTGAGCTTTTCTCTTGAGAAATCATGTAGATTCATTTGACCTCATTTTGTTTCAAATAGAATTTGTCATTAATTGATCCTTAATTTGAGTTCATTCTCGTCAGTAATGAATTAAAAAAATGCAATAGTATTTTGAGAAAGACCAAGCCCCAATATAGTGCAGATAATTAATGATTATAATAAAACAATATATGTCCAAAAACAGCCCTTATTTTGCTGCGCTGCCAACAAAATACTTTATTACTCAAAATGTTTGCAAAATAGGAACAATTAGCAAATGAAATACTTCAAAAAACCAAAAATAATTGATGCTTTTTTATGATAATTTAATTAAAATCTCAAAAACCCGGCAATATTTGAATTTCAAGAGACTCCAATAGAAATTGAAAGAGCTTTTTTCTGGAGTTTTCAAAGATCGTTACAGCAGATGTTGGGTCTCTAATTTTGACATATTTAAACCGAGTGGGATTAAAAAGCGAATTGGAGCCATTTTTGATGAAAACGTCTGAACCTCAAAAAAATTAGCATGAACATTACGCAAAGGACTCCGATAAAACTAACAGCAGCAAGTCTCACCTTCCTTAAAAGTTAAACCAAAAACATTCCTTTTACCAATTATAACAAATTTTGGCAAATTTGACAAAAATTTGATCAAAAATTAGGAGAAAGGTAAAGAGAAACAATGTAATTTCGTCTGCTATTCACAAAGATTTTAGTCTCGATATTTCCCTGCCAAAAAGGGAGAAAAATCTTTTCAATTCTATATTCCACGTTGGAGGGCTTTCTAATGACACTGTTCACAACTCTCTACAATGAATATATCGATCGTCCAAAAATGATTGAAGAAAAACCCAATTCAGTATATGATTCCTCCTCCCAAATGCAAGACGGAACTATGAAATGAGAATTAAAACATTTTAAACAAAGGTGAAGCTAACAATTACATATTATATACAATGCAGACAATCGCAATATATTAATGTTATTTCAACCATGGAATCAAATGACCAAAAATTTACTTCAATAAGTTTTAACTTGTTTTCCAAAACTTTGAAGAAGACATTTTAATGAGGCCAGCAGTTATATTTGGAGATTAGGGTTGCTCGAAAGTGCGCTTCGACAATGTAACTAATTTTGCAAAAGAGTATAAAATTTTCAAATTCTCCAGGGCATGTTAGCTTCTGAAAGAGAAATCGACGTTTGTCATTCTCCAATCCATATGCTGGAGCATCGTTGTCTGCTCCCGATTCCAGCACTGGGGCTTCAAATGTCACCTAATGAGATAGAGTTGGAGCAAAATACAAGCTGGGTTTCCTGTAGACAACGCAGAAAGGAAATTCCCGTTCTGTAAAGCAGGAGTTCTTGACATCTATGGTGATCACGCAATTGCGTGTCACGGGCGAGGAGACGCAATTGAAAGACACGACAGAACGGGAGACAAAATGATATCTGCTGGCTCATCTGCAAACCTCTGATCAGTAGTTGAAAAAAAAAGAAACTTACACCTGAAGTTCAATCAAGTCCCGGAGACATTTTGGTAGAGATCTGGAAAGTAGGCAAATCTGCTGCATTTGATGTAACTACTACTTCGTCGCTGCCTTCTTACTTTCTCACCAATGCGGCTACAAAGACAGGGTGCTCTCTTGATGGGGCAGTTGAACGGAAATATTGCCTCCACGAAAATAAAATGATCACAATCCCTATCAATCACCACTATTCGGGCATAGGCAACTATGTTCCTAGCAAGAGCGATCTAGCTTACTGTTTGGCAGTACTTACTCACCAAACCAGAGGAGAGATTGTTTAAATCATTGTCACCTGATAAATAGGGATATTCAAAACTTTTACCTAAATTTTTCTTACCCAATTTAAGGGGAGCAAATAACTGAAGTACAATACAACGGATGTCAAAATTGGAAAAAGGTCAATCGTATGTAACGTCAATATACAACAGCAATGGGCCGTATCAAAAGCCATTAGACTCTTTAAAACTCTAGAAGTCCCCTAATGAATTGAAGGTTTTTCAGTGTGACCCCAATTTTGATAACCAAGCTGATTTAATTTATCTGTCAATTGTTCGGGCGGGATTAGACAATGACATGAAAAACTCATTAATGAAAATGAAAATTGAAGATCCGATTGTGTGATTCTATTTGCCAACATGCAAAACGTCCAATCTGTTTATTGTTTGAGTAAGCCTTTGAAAATTTTTCATCATAACTATTCTCGACCGTATAACTAAGTTCACTGTCATCTAACAATTAACAGATTTGAAAAATAAATAGAAAAAAATAAAAATGTGAAAAAATGGTAGGGAAATACGAATCAAAAATAGGGTGAAATCAGATATATCATTCAACATTATTTAACGTGCGATAGTTGACAGATAATTGAAGAAATGATTATAGCGCAGAAAATGGAAAAATATTATTAGCTATGGATCAGACACAAAACTATAACGCTATGCAGCATATAAAAAAGAAACTGACAATTCGAAACACGTCCTTGAATTCTCCAAAAAATAATTTCAATTACTTTTTTCTCAAAGCCAGGTTGTATCATGATTTAAAATATAAGTTGGGCAATAATTAACATTAAAGAATTTAATTTATTCGGGAAAGCATTATTCATAAAACAAGTAAAAAAATGTAACATTGGAGACCAATTAAATGCTTAAATTATAAAATTTGAAGCAATACACAACCAGTTGGCTGGTTTAATGTTTCTGGATAAAATGAAAGTGACCGAAATGAATTTTGAAAAACACAATTGAAAATAATTCCCATTAGATATTCTAGATTTTCTATCAGATTAAAGGAATGATCTTTTGTATTTGCCCCCCAAGTCCCATATAACCACTATGTTTGCATAGCCCAAATATGTTCTTTTTCGTCCCTAGAGATCCCTTATTTTAGTCATAATAAAATTGCCGGCACCAGTAGATTGCATGGATTTTTGCTACCGGTTGTCAAAAAAATTAGCGCAATTAAACCAATGCTATGAAAGATAAGCGCAAAAGTAGTAAAAACACGCATTATTATTTGTTTGCTTACATTATAAGCAAATTTAAATACTGTAAACGTGTTTATTTCAAAAATTCGCTGCATCATTAAATTGTAATTGTTCCGACCAACCTTGGTGGGGGAGGAACTATATACTCAAATGGGTTTCCTTTGTGCTGTCAATTTTCGCCCATCGATATAGGAGTGAGTGATATAGTTGAGTGGTATCATTAAAAAGCCCTTCCTGCGTATAATTTAAACAATGCAGTAGAATTGAAACATTTTCTTTCGAATGTCGTTTTTTCTACGGAGCTATCGAGGTTTAAATTTTTCTGACTTATTTGCGTTGCTCTGTTCACACTTGTTCTGTTCACCATATTGTTGCTAAATTTTATTGTCAATTTTGCTAAACATTATGCAAAAATTGTTTCCAATAGTGTTATTGGTTTTTAATTTTAAAGAGAGACGAGTGTCGCTGAACTGTTTCATCCAATTTTTGGCCATTTTGGCTAAAAATTTCAAAAAAATCGGCCGTTTTCATCAAAAATGCTTAAATTATGCTCCCAAAGCAGATTATTTCAAATTCCGCGTGTACAAACTTAAAAATTACTGACACAATATTCTCCCACTCCAAACGCGGCTACTTTTACTTCCAGTTTCTATGACATTGTTCCGGATATAAAATTTTGCCAGTTTTCTAATTTAACTAAACTATCCAACGTAATCATTCCTTTTTTAATTGACTTTTGGTCAGTATCTACATTTCGCTAACAAATGAGACAAGAAAAATTGTTATAACGGATGTGAACAATATCAAAGATAGTTTTAGCCTAACCGCTCTTCTACAATAAGAAAACTATTCGAATTGCTAAGGGCGCTTTTTTCGTTTTAAATTTTGATTTTTTTTGGCTTTTTTCATGTTATTATCGGCATATTTTTCAAGCGGAATGAATCCAATGTATTGCTCAATTATTGACAAGTCAAATTTACTTGCAAATAAGGCCCACCAAACAAAGTATACAATCAGTTAAAAGTTCGTGGTTTTTATGGCTTCAACACTCATTTTGAGCAGGCTTGTTCTTGAAATTTTGTTTCTATCCTTTTGTCTTAAGACTTAACCTCAAGAATGACAAGTTAAATTGAACTCCTAGTGAGCTAAAAGTTAATTTATAAATAGCCGCAGTCAGCCTCTCAACGGCTATTATTTAGGAGCTTTCCTCTTTTTAAATTCGCTTTACCTTTTGATCACATTTTTCGTTTCACATAACTCAAGAAGTTCACGTTTGACTCCTGACTAATCTCACCCGCTAATAAACAGCATTGCATATAATTTCTTTCACCCGTTGAACTGCGTAATGCATTAAAAACAGTTGAAGTCAAAAAAGCCAAAACGAAACGAAACGGGTTAAAGCCCGGTCATCAAGTCATAGCATATTAGGTCATCATAGTGCACTAAAGCGTTTGACCACTGGTATTATTAGGCTTAAAATCCTTCAGTTTGGAAGCTGAATTAAAAATAAATTTAGTGTCTAACCAGATTAGCAGAATTTGCACACCAAGTTGGAACACTTATTGAGAATTTGAGGAAAATATTGTCAATTTCTATCTCCTGTTTTTAGTCTGTTTCAATCCCAACGTACGCGAAAAAGCTCACCTTTTAGTGATTTGTCGGCTATCTTCTAGGATTTTTTGTGAAAACTTATGGCTTTTGTCGTTTGAAAATATTTGCTTTAAAGAAAAAAAAAGATTGGATTTTTAAAGTTTTTCCACATTTTTTTAAATCATTTTCTGTCAACTTGTAGCTTATTCTCAGTAGAGGGGTCGATTCTTTTCTGGTGATTTAAAATGCAGTCGTCTTTGCCATTTTATAATTAAAGAAATGGTTTCTTTTGGGGCTTTAAATTTTCATATATTCTTTGGTTTTCATATGATTGCCCCGTTTTGAAGTTTTTTCATGTTTTGTTAGGTCGGAAAGACAATATAGCGCTGATAGAAAACATATCATAATATTGCTTTGATAGAAAGCGCAATCAGTCATATCTAATGCTCATAGAGATTAAAATGTGTTTTATGACGGCTTCGACCCCTTGTTCTCGCAAAATTTATTTGAATTTATTTTATCATTTTTTTTTAAATTTTTGACTATATTTGTCGTTCTGTAGACGTATGATATACTCTGGACAATTAAAGATTTAAATGGATTACTATAGAGTTGTAAATGAACGTTTTTTGAAGGATTTATTGCATAGACAATGTTTTTTTTATAATTTTGAGTAAAGTCGTTCAAGAAAACATGAGTAACTGTTTGAAATTTACAGGCTTTTTAATCTCATTTTTGTCATTTTGGATTATTCAACCAAACTTGAATTTAATTTTTTGTGACTTGTAACAATAAAAAAACGAACCCAGGTTCCATTGGCGCTGGCCGCAGGCTCAATTAAAAATTTTTTCGATCAATTAATTGCTTATGATATTAATTTTTTTATTTGTCGTAAGTCATATTCAGGATTATGTAAATTTCCAATAGCTTCGCATGGAATATTAGAGGATCCTAAAATTTTCAAAGATATAATCGTATTTTTATCTTCGCACTTTTCTAATCTTGTTTGTCAACTTACTACCTAGTCTCATTTAGGGCATTTTCCATATCTATTCAAGCGAATTATATGTCATATTTATAAAATTAGATATTACGAGAGGCTATTTTGACTTTGTTAATTTTAATTTTCAAAGTCATTGAGCTTTGGTCGTAATTAATATATGTTTTTTGTTATCTGATTTTTTTGCCTTGTCTTGTAGTCTCGTTAATGGCAAATCTCATCAACCCTCTGAAACAGCTTTTTTTACATCATTCATTCAATTGTTTCAGTTAAATGCGATAATTTAATTCGAAAAAGGTAAACTTTTGAAAGTTTTCTATCTTTTCCTCTTGGAAGACAATTAAGTCAAAAATCAGGATTAACGAGGTCTGAACATTATGTTTGAACGCATATTACCGAGCCTCCTTGTCGCAGTTTGCGCAAAACTATATGTCATTGCATGAAAAATATGTGTAGGGGGGGGGGGGGGGGCACAAAAGGACGTTGGGGGTTTGAAGCAAAAACAGAAAGGATCCTAAATCAGCGTATGTGGTTTCACACCCAGATTGAAAATTTTGCATGAAAACACACATATTTAGTATTTCCTCTATCATTTTGGCAGTTCCTTTTAAGGCCTGCTGCTGTTTTTTATCATTTGCTATTAACGCCTGATGCAGGAAGATACAAAAAACCATAGAAATACATTCCTTTTATTGTATTGCAATTCTTTTTAATAACTTGGGTTTTCTCGCATTCTATTGAACTCTGTCTACTAAAAAAATTTCAAATAATTGAAGCTCAGTTGCAACCGACAGGCTCCTCAAAAATAGAAAACAGATCCAACTAATTGGGTAAAAATAGCCTAAGTGTTGACTTAACATAAAACACTTCTTAAGGACTTGCTTTTTATACGACAGCTCGACCACATTTCTGGGTTTACAAAATTATCCAAGGCCTGGCTATTGCCTTTAATTCTCCGGTCAATTGAATTTTGGCTACTTATCTCACTTCTCTTTGGTAAACCCTCAAAGACTATATATATTTTTTCTCGAATCCCCAGTGATTCCCAAATTTCATCGCGTAAGATTTGTAAGATGCTGATCAAAAATCTTTATCGCGTAGGATCTTATGTGGTATAAGATATAAGATACTTTTAAAAAACTTATTCGAGCATCAGGGGCTTTTTCTGAAGCGGTGATTATCAAACAAGGCTGAAAAAAATTTTTCAAAGACCCACACTATCTTGGACTGCTCAGTTGAGACTCAGAATAATACAGTCGCCAGAATAGACTCAACAAACATATTCTTGTTTCATAACTGGTTAGTTGACCGATTATTTATACTTCTATAGGAACTTGACTATGTTATACGACAATATTGAAATCATTAAAACAAGTCTTATCAGATCTTACACGATAAAATTCTGCTCTCCGTGAACTTTAATCGTGTTATATCTGATAAGATACTTATCAGATCTTATTAGATAATGCTTCAATTTTGCTGAATTGTTATCTTATAAGATCTGATAAGTATCTTTATCAGATGCAACACGATAAAAAGTCATGTAGGGCAGAATTTTTATTGTTTAAGATTTGATAAAACTTGTTTTGATATTTTCCATATTGTCGTATAACGCAGTCAAGTTCCTATAGAAGTAAAAAATAATCGGTCAACTAACCAGTTATGAAACAAAAAATGTTTGTTGAGTCTATTCTGGCGGCAGTTCTATTCTGAGTCTCAACTGGGCAGTCCAGGATAGTGTGGGTCTTTGAAAAAATTTTTCAGCCTTGTTTGATAATCACCGCTTCAGAAAATGCCCCTAATACTCGAATAACCTTTTTGAGAATATAGTCTCAAAATATAATATAAGATAATGTTCTCTTTGTTGATCTGACACTTAAGTGTTGCATGATGTAGCTTTTTGGCTACTGCTTGAAAGCAACTCTGAATTGTCTTCAATATGAAGAAGATGCTATAATTGAAGAATTTTTTAACCATATAAGATGTGATAATAATCTTATTTTGAACGCTGAAATGAACTGGGCGGTGTAAAGCTTTCCTCGTTGCAACCAATTGGAAGAGCAGCCAATACAGACATAGAGATAATTGATGCGAGAGATTGAATGTTGAATAGCCAACTCTATTTTAAATGGCCACATGCGGTGAAATACCTTGGTTACACTAGTTGATGGACCTTCGTTACACTACATAATGAAAAAATTGCGGCATATTTGTCTGCTACGAAATAGTGTTTTAAAATGGCCAATCAAAGCTGCAGAATAAATTTTATTGTTCATTTTACTTAAATTGTCGGCTAAATTGCTCACTTTTGTCTTGTCGGCTAAACTCCCTGTCGGCCAATACGGCGGCCACCCGGTCGGCTCTAGATAGTGATCGAAATCAAAACTAAATATTTTATCTGAAGATATGGCTTAAATTGAGAATCTAAACGTGGGTTTAATTGTAATGCATTCTTCGCTAACAATTGCCGAAAATTAAAGGGTAATTAATTATGGTAATCATACTTTAATGCAATTTTATAATATTCTTGAAGTACTGGTTCAGCTATCGTTTTAATTCATTTTACTTGCTAAGATGCATATGTGCGCTAATTCGTCTGTGGGCCAATAGACTGCCCACAAAAAGAGCTAGGCAATTTAGAAGACCAACGTACAATTTAGAAGACAATATTAATTTTGTTCGGTTTAATATATTTTTAATATATAAGTTAATTAATTAATTTGTCAGTAAAACTCCCAAAGGGCAAAGCAAAAATGAAATCATATCAAACAACCAAATATCGCCTGATAATAATTGATTACTTGTGAAATGAGATGCGAGGCTTTTAGAAATTGAGTAAATATGGATGATTTGTATTTCGAACGAACGCAATATTTGCTAAATACACAAACAGATTGAGGTTAATTATCACGAAGTACGATTTTGTTCGGTTTAATATATTTTTAATATATAAGTTAATTAATTAATTTGTCAGTAAAACTCCCAAAGGGCAAAGCAAAAATGAAATCATATCAAACGACCAAATATCGCCTGATAATAATTGATTACTTGTGAAATGAGATGCGAGGCTTTTAGAAATTGAGTAAATATGGATGATTTGTATTTCGAACGAACGCAATATTTGCTAAATACACAAACAGATTGAGGTTAATTATCACGAAGTACGATGCATTATCAAATTCAAAGATATTTCATCTTGAATTCAATTTTGCTCTGTGACATTTAATCGCTTTTATCAATCCATTATTTTTGACAGTTTGTCGAGGTTGTTGGATTTTGAAGATGCCATACTTAAAGAATTTTTTTACCACATAAGATGTGATAAAAATCTTATTTTGAACCGCTGAAACGAACTGGGCGGTGTAGAGCTTTCCTCGTTGCAACCGATTGGAAGAGCAGCCAATACAGACATAGAGACAATTGATGCGAGAGATTGAATGTTGAATAGCCAACTCTATTTTAATTGGCCACATGCGGTGAAATACCTTGGTTACACTAGTTGATAGACCTTCGTTACACTAGATAATGAAAAAACTGCGGCATATTTGTCTGCTACGAAATAATGTTTTAAATTGGCCAATCACAGCTGCAGAATAGGTTTTATTGCTCAATTGACTTAAATTGTCGGCTAAATTTCTCATTTTTTGCTTGTCGGCTAAACGACCTGTCGGCCAATACGGCGGCCACCCGGTCGGCTCTAGTTAGTGATCGAAATCAAAACTAAAAATTTTATCTGAAGATATGGCTTAAATTGAGAATGTAAACGTGGGTTTAATTGTAATGCATTCTTCGCTAACAATTGCCGAAAATTAAAGGGTAATTAATTATGGTAATCATCCTTTAATGCAATTTTATAATATTCTTGAAGACTGGTTCAGCTATCGTTTTAATTCATTTTACTTGCTAAGATGAATGTGTGTTAATTCGTCTGTGGGCTAATAGACTGCCCACAAAACGAGCTAGGCAATTTAGAAGACCAACGTACAATTTAGAAGACAATATTAATTTTGTTCGGTTTAATATATTTTTAATATATAGGTTAATTAATTAATTTGTCAGTAAAACTCCCAAAGGGCAAAGCAAAAATGAGATCATATCACACAACCAAATACCGCCTGATAATCATTGATTACTTGTGAAATGAGATGCGAGTCTTTTAGAAATTGAGTAAATATGGATGATTTGTATTTCGAACGAACGCAATATTTGCTAAATACACAAACAGAATGAGGTTAATTATCACGAAGTACGATGCATTATCAAATTCGATGATATTTCATCTTGAATTCATTTTTGCTCTGTGACATTTAATCGCTTTTATCAATATATTATTTTTGATAGTTTGTCGAGGTTGTTGGATTTTGAAGATGGCATACTTAAAGAATTTTTTTTACCATATAAGATGTGATAAAAATCTTATTTTGAACCGCTGAAACGAACTGGGCGGTGTAAAGCTTTCCTCGTTGCAACCGATTGGAAGAGCAGCCAATACAGGCATAGAGACAATTGATGCGAGAGATTGAATGTTGAATAGCCAACTCTATTTTAATTGGCCACATGCGGTGAAATACCTTGGTTACACTAGATAATGAAAAAACTGCGGCATATTTGTCTGCTACGAAATAGTGTTTTAAATTGGCCAATCACAGCTGCAGAATAAGCTTTATTGCTCATTTTACTTAAATTGTCGGCTAAATTTCTCATTTTTTGCTTGTCGGCTAAACGCCCTGTCGGCCAATACGGCGGCCACCCGGTCGGCTCTAGTTAGTGATCGAAATCAAAACTAAATATTTTATCTGAAGATATGGCTTAAATTGAGAATGTAAACGTGGGTTTAATTTTAATGCATTCTTCGCTAACAATTGCCGAAAATTAAAGGGTAATTAATTATGGTAATCATCCTTTAATGCAATTTTATAATATTCTTGAAGTACTGGTTCAGCTATCGTTTTAATTCATTTTACTTGCTAAGATGAATGTGTGCTAATTCACCTATGGGCCAATAGACTGCCCACAAAAAGAGCTAGGCAATTTAGAAGACCAACGTACAATTTAGAAGACAAAATTAATTTTGTTCGGTTTAATATATTTTTAATATGTAAGTTAATTAATTAATTTGTCAGTAAAACTCCCAAAGGGCAAAGCTGAAATGAGATCATATCACACAACCAAATATAGCCTGATAATCATTGATTACTTGTGAAATGAGATGCGAGGCTTTTAGAAATTGAGTAAATATGAATGATTTGTATTTCGAACGAACGCAAAATTTGCTAAATACACAAACAGATTGAGGTTAATTATCACGAAGTACGATGCATTATCGAATTCAATGATATTTCATCTTGAATTCATTTTTGCTCTGTGACATTTAATCGCTTTTATCAATATATTATTTTTGATAGTTTGTCCAGGTTGTTGGATTTTGAAGATGCCATACTTAATGAATTTTTTTACCATATAAGATGTGATAAAAATCTTATTTTGAACCGCTGAAACGAACTGGGCGGTGTTAAGCTTTCCTCTTTGCAACCGATTGGAAGAGCAGCCAATACAGACATAGAGACAATTGATGCGAGAGATTGAATTTTGTATAGCCAACTCTATTTTAATTGGCCACATGCGGTGAAAGACCTTGATTACACTAGTTGATAGACCTTCGTTACACTAGATAATGAAAAAACTGCGGCATATTTGTCTGCTACGAAACAGTGTTTTAAATTGGCCAATCACAGCTGCAGAATAAGTTTTATTGCTCATTTTACTTAAATTGTTGGCTAAATTTCTCATTTTTTGCTTGTCGGCTAAACGCCCTGTCGGCCAATACGGTGGCCACCCGGTCGGCTCTAGTTAGTGATCGAAATCAAATTTGAATATTTTATCTGAAGATATATCGCTTAGATTGAGAAAGTAAACGTGGGTTTAATTGTAATGCATTCTTCGCTAACAATTGCCGAAAATTAAAAGGTAACTAATTATGGTAATCATCATTTAATGCAATTTTATAATATTCTTGAAGTACTGGTTCAGCTATCGTTTTTATTCATTTTACTTGCTAAGATGCATATGTGTGCTAATTCGTATGTGGGCCAATAGACTGCCCACAAAAAGAGCTAGGCAATTTAGAAGACCAACGTACAATTTAGAAGACAATATTAATTTTGTTCGGTTTAATATATTTTTAATATATAAGTTAATTAATTAATTTGCAGTAAAACTCCCAAAGGGCAAAGCAAAAATGAGATCAAATCAAACAACCAAATATCGCCTGATAATCATTGATTACTTGTGAAATGAGATGCGAGTCTTTTAGAAATTGAGTAAATATGGATGATTTGTATTTTGAACGAACGCAATATTTGCTAAATACCCAAACAGATTGAGGTTAATTATCACGAAGTACGATGCATTATCAAATTTATTGATATTTCATCTTGAATTCATTTTTGCTCTGTGACATTTAATAGCTTTTATTAATATATTGTTTTTGATAGTTTGTCGAGGTTGTTGGATTTTGAAGATGCCATACTTAAAGAATTTTTTTACCATATAAGATGTGATAAAAATCTTATTTTGAACCGCTGAAACGAACTGGGCGGTGTAAAGCTTTCCTCGTTGCAACCGATTGGAAGAGCAGCCAATACAGACATAGAGACAATTGATGCGAGAGATTGAATGTTGAACAGCCAACTCTATTTTAATTGGCCACATGCGGTGAAATACCTTGGTTACACTAGTTGATAGACCTTCGTTACACTAGATAATGAAAAAACTGCGGCATATTTGTCTGCTACGAAACAGTGTTTTAAATTGGCCAATCACAGCTGCAGAATAAGTTTTATTGCTCATTTTACTTAAATTGTTGGCTAAATTTCTCATTTTTTGCTTGTCGGCTAAACGCCCTGTCGGCCAATACGGCGGCCACCCGGTCGGCTCTAGTTAGTGATCGAAATCAAATTTGAATATTTTATCTGAAGATATATCGCTTAAATTGAGAAAGTAAACGTGGGTTTAATTGTAATGCATTCTTCGCTAACAATTGCCGAAAATTAAAGGGTAACTAATTATGGTAATCATCCTTTAATGCAATTTTATAATATTTTTGAAGTACTGGTTCAGCTATCGTTTTAATTCATTTTACTTGCTAAGATGCATATGTGTGCTAATTCGTATGTGGGCCAATAGACTGCCCACAAAAAGAGCTAGGCAATTTAGAAGACCAACGTACAATTTAGAAGACAAAATTAATTTTGTTCGGTTTAATATATTTTTAATATATAAGTTAATTAATTAATTTGTCAGTAAAACTCCCAAAGGGCAAAGCAAAAATGAGATCATATCAAACAACCAAATATCGCCTGATAATCATTGATTACTTGTGAATTGAGATGCGAGTCTTTTAGAAATTGAGTAAATATGGATGATTTGTATTTTGAACGAACGCAATATTTGCTAAATACACAAACAGATTGAGGTTAATTATCACGAAGTACGATGCATTATCAAATTTATTGATATTTCATCTTGAATTCATTTTTGCTCTGTGACATTTAATAGCTTTTATCAATATATTGTTTTTGATAGTTTGTCGAGGTTGTTGGATTTTGAAGATGCCATACTTAAAGAATTTTTTTACCATATAAGATGTGATAAAAATCTTATTTTGAACCGCTGAAACGAACTGGGCGGTGTAAAGCTTTCCTCGTTGCAACCGATTGGAAGAGCAGCCAATACAGACATAGAGACAATTGATGCGAGAGATTGAATGTTGAATAGCCAACTCTATTTTAATTGGCCACATGCGGTGAAATACCTTGGTTACACTAGTTGATAGACCTTCGTTACACTAGATAATGAAAAAACTGCGGCATATTTGTCTGCTACGAAAGAGTGTTTTAAATTGGCCAATCACAGCTGCAGAATAAGTTTTATTGCTCATTTTACTTAAATTTTCGGCTAAATTTCTCATTTTTTGCTTGTCGGCTAAACGCCCTGTCGGCCAATACGGCGGCCACCCGGTCGGCTCTAGTTAGTGATCGAAATCAAAACTAAATATTTTATCTGAAGATATGGCTTAAATTGAGAATGTAAACGTGGGTTTAATTGTAATGCATTCTTCGCTAACAATTGCCGAAAATTAAAGGGTAATTAATTATGGTAATCATCCTTTAATGCAATTTTATAATATTCTTGAAGTACTGGTTCAGCTATCGTTTTAATTCATTTTACTTGCTAAGATGAATGTGTGCTAATTCGTCTATGAGCCAATAGACTGCCCACAAAAAGAGCTAGGAAATTTAGAAGACCAACGTACAATTTAGAAGACAAAATTAATTTTGTTCGGTTTAATATATTTTTAATATATAAGTTAATTAATTAATTTGTCAGTAAAACTCCCAAAAGGCAAAGCAGAAATGAGATCAAATCACACAACCAAATATCGCCTGATAATTATTGATTACTTGTGAAATGAGATGCGAGGCTTTTAGAAATTGAGTAAATATGGATGATTTGTATTTCGAACGAACGCAATATTTCCTAAATACACAAACAGATTGAGGTTAATTATCACGAAGTACGATGCATTATCGAATTCAATGATATTTCATCTTGAATTCATTTTTGCTCTGTGACATTTAATCGCTTTTATCAATATATTATTTTTGATAGTTTGTCGAGGTTGTTGGATTTTGAAGATGCCAAACATAAAGAATTTCTTTTACCATATAAGATGTGATAAAAATCTTATTTTGAACCACTGAAACAAACGGGGCGGTGTAAAGTTTTCCTCGTTGCAACCGATTGGAACAGCAGCCAATACAGACATAGAGACAATTGATGCGAGAGATTGAATGTTGTATAGCCAACTCTATTTTAATTGGCCACATGCGGTGAAAGACCTTGATTACACTAGTTGATAGACCTTCGTTACACTAGATAATGAAAAAACTGCGTCATAATTGTCTGCTACGAAATAGGGTTTTAAATTGGCCAATCACAGCTGCAGAAAAAGTTTTATTGCTCATTTTACTTAAATTGTTGGCTAAATTTCTCATTTTTTGCTTGTCGGCTAAACGCCCTGTCGGCCAATACGGCGGCCACCCGGTCGGCTCTAGTTAGTGATCGAAATCAAATTTGAATATTTTATCTGAAGATATATCGCTTAAATTGAGAAAGTAAACGTGGGTTTAATTGTAATGCATTCTTCGCTAACAATTTCCGAAAATTAAAGGGTAACTAATTATGGTAATCATCCTTTAATGCAATTTTATAATATTCTTGAAGTACTGGTTCAGCTATCGTTTTAACTCATTTTACTTGCTAAGATGCATGTGTGCTAATTCGTCTGTCTGCCAATAGACTGCCCACAAAAAGAGGTAGGCAATTTAGAAGACCAACGTACAATTTAGAAGACAATATTAATTTTGTTCGGTTTAATATATTTTTAATATATAAGTTAATTAATTAATTTGTCAATAAAACTCCCAAAGGGCAAAGCAAAAATGAGATCATATCAAACAACCAAATATCGCCTGATAATCATTGATTACTTGTGAAATGAGATGCGAGGCTTTTAGAAAATGTGTAAATATGGATGATTTGTATTTCGAACGAACGCAATATTTGCTAAATACACAAACAGATTGAGGTTAATTATCACGAAGTACGATGCATTATCAAATTTAATGATATTTCATCTTGAATTCTTTTTTGCTCTGTGACATTTAATAGCCTTTATCAATATATTGTTTTTGATAGTTTGTCGAGGTTGTTGGATTTTGAAGATGCCATACTTAAAGAATTTTTTTTACCATATAAGATGTGATAAAAATCTTATTTTGAACCGCTGAAACGAACTGGGCGGTCTAAAGCTTTCCTCGTTGCAACCGATTGGAAGAGCAGCCAATACAGACATAGAGACAATTGATGCGAGAGATTGAATGTTGAATAGCCAACTCTATTTTAGAGTAATGTAAAAAAAAAACAAAAAATGTCTGTCCATAATTCTTGCTCTATTTAAATTTCGAAATAATTTTTCAATTATAACTTTGCAAAATGACGCATACTAACTTCGTGTGAACTCAAAAATGATAAAATATGTCAATTAATAGGAAAGAACAAGCAGTGAACTTTGAAACTTCCAATAACGAGTCTGTTATCTACATAGAATTCATGCTATCTGAATTTGATAATAACTATTGAAGTGTTACAGTAAATTATGTATTTTGTCTTCTGGTTCTGATAAACAGAAATATTGTTTGGGTTTGAACAAACAGCTTAATGTTTAATATTACCTTGTCAATATCTCAAGTTCTGAATTCTCCACTAAAATAAATCTCGGCGGAAACCCTAAAGTTGATAAAAGTACCCATTTGGGATAGCCAGTCTATCCGACAACGTTTTAAAATCTAGCAACCTTCATAACTTTGCTAACGGGTTCCCGCAACTCCAAAATGCGCTGTTTTAGCCCAAGAGTTAAAACGTGTATAATGACTGCGTTTAGAAGTTTGCCCTATTGTAATGAAATATAACCACGCAAATTATAGAATTGTATTTGAGAAAAGCGATTTGGTTGGTGAGAGGTTAGCTGAGAAAATAAAAGAAAGGTTGAAAACAACTGGTAAATAGTTAGCACGTATTAGATTTTGTTGGTTTGAGAAACTGAGTCACAATAGTAATATAGTACATTTGGCCTTCAACGAATTGGCCGACAGGTTGTTTAGCCGACAACAAAAAATGAGAATTTCAACTGGTAAATCGACCACTAACACAAATTGCAATTGTTTGACAAAAGTGTGAGTGAGATTTTGACCAATCAGATTTCTTGTCCAATCAGAATTAAGCTGTCAATTAAACTTCATTTTTCACCTTGTCGGCTAAACCCCCTGTCGACCAATATTCCTGACGGTGGCCGCCGTATTGGCCGACAGGGCGTTTAGCCGACAACCAAAAAATGAGAAATTTAGCCGACAATTTAAGTAAAATGAGCAATAAAACTTATTCTGAAGCTGTGATTGGCCAATTTAAAACACTATTTCGTAAGCGGACAAATATACCGCAGTTTTTTCATCAACTAGCGTAACGAAGGTTTATCAACTAGTGTAACGAGGGTATTTAACCGCATCTGGCCATGCCTCGCGGGCCATGGCCATGCCTCGCGGGCCATGGCCATGCCTCGCGGGCCATGGCCATGCCTCAGCTGCCCGTGGGACTTGATATGAATCTATCACAACCGAACTACTGATTTATGGACCAATGACACTTTTATGACCAATTATGATAAAACTGTCGGCTAAATTTCCCATTTTTTCCTTGTCGGCTAAACGCCCTGTCGGCCAATTTTCCTAGCAACATTCCTGACACTAGTGATTATTTAATAGCGACAAATAGGACGACCAGCCAATTGTTGTGACACAATTTTGATATCGGTCGGCGCTAGTTAGTGATCGAAATCAAAACTAATTATTTTATCTTAAGATATATCGCTTAAATTGAGAAATTAAACGTGGGTTTAATTGTAATGCATTCTTCGCTAACAATTGCCGAAAATTAAAGGGTAATTAATTATGGTAATCATCCTTTATTGGTTGGTCTGAGTTTGATTTAGTTGATGCTAAGACTTTAGAAAATTGCATCAATTCACTTTCAACAGCTTCTGCTTTTCAAGATCCCATGCCTGCCAGCATGTTCGAGAAACTATGCCTGAGAAAAATTGACGATTTCTTAAATTTAGTTAATTGCTGTCTCGTCAATGGAGTTTTTCCAAATTGCCTGAAGGAAGGTGTTATAAAACCTCTACATAAATCAGGCAAAGACAGACAATCTTTGGCTAGCTATCGTCCTGTAACTAATCTCAAACGGCTCGGTAAACTCGTTGAAAAAGTTGTACAGATTCAACTGACAGGACATCTAGATACAACTAGTAAATGGTTGCCAATGCAGTCCGCGTATCGATCCAACCACTCGACTGAAACTGCTCTGGTATGGTGCACAAATGCTGTTCTTAGAAAGGTGTCAAAGAAAACGTCTGTCTTAATGATAAGCCTGGATCTCAGTAGCGCTTTTGATACCGTGCAACACGACATTCTGATTAACATCCTGATGAACTCATTTCAGTTTAGTGACACCGTAGGAAACTTTTTTGATAGTTACTTACGAAATAGGACGATGAAAATCTTGATCTCCAATGCTCTCTCTGACAGCATCAAACAAGAAACTGGAGTACCACAGGGTAGCATCTTGGGACCGATTTTGTTTTTATTATATCTTAGTCCTTTATTTGATAAGCTCGATGAGCTAAAATGCGTGTATCATTTTTATGCTGATGACTCCCAATTTTTCTTTGAAGTAACGGATGGACAACTTGAACCTACTTATGAAGAAATTCTTGGGGAAATTGAACTGTGTTTTACTTCTTTGAAATTGAAGCTCAACAAAGACAAAACGGACATTATTGTATTCAAACATACCTTGAACAGAAGCTTTTCTTTACAGGTTACCCCTTTCGGAGATCCTCTCATTGAAAAGCAACGTATTAAAATACTTGGCTTTCTACTTGATACAAGTCTATCGCTAGAAGATCAGATAAGTTCTGTGAGAAAGAGTTGTTTTTACTACCTGAGGAAACTTTTTTCTTGCCGACAATTCCTAGATAAAGAGCTGAAAATTTTGTTCGTTAGATGCTACGTGTCATCTCGATTAGATTATTGCAACGTACTCTATCTTGGTCTTCCGGAATCAAAATTGGAGAAACTACCGAACGTACAAAATGTTGCAGCTCGTTTTGTTTTCAATCAGCCGCGTTTTTCTCGAACAAGCGAGCTAATGAAGAAATTACACTGGCTTCCGATAAAGCAACGAATCCAATATAAAGCTGGCTGTTTGATGCACAAAGTCAAACATGGAAAACCCCCGACATACCTTAAAGATCTTTTTCAATTGAACTCATCGTCTTCGAATTCATCGCGGCGGGAGCTTTTTCGGGTTCCAGCAGTTAAAACAAACTACGAGAAGCGTGCTTTTATGAATAGTGGATGCTACTACTGGAACAGCCTTCCTAGTTATGTTCGCAATGAGTCAAACTACAAATGTTTCAAGACGATGCTCAAAACTCTACTATTTTGTCTAGCCTACTAACTGAACGAACGCACTTTTGAGATTAGAAAAGGTGCTAAAACCATCATCATCATTTATTGCAATTTTAAAATATTCTTGAAGTACTGGTTCAGCTATCGTTTTAATTCATTTTACTTGCTAAGATGCATGTGTGCTAATTCGTCTGTGGGCCAATAGACTGCCCACAAAAAGAGCTAGGCAATTTAGAAGACCAACGTACAATTTAGAAGACAATATTAATTTTGTTCGGTTTAATATATTTTTAATATTTAAGTTAATTAATTAATTTGTCAGTAAAACTCTCAAAGGGCAAAGCAGAAATGAGATCATATCAAACAACCAAATATCGCCTGATAATCATTGATTACTTGTGAAATGAGATGCGAGGCTTTTAGAAATTGAGTAAATATGGATGATTTGTATTTCGAACGAACGCAATATTTGCTAAATACACAAACAGATTGAGGTTAATTGTCACGAAGTACGATGCATTATCAAATTCAATGATATTTCATCTTGAATTCATTTTTGCTCTGTGACATTTAATCGCTTTTATCAATATATTGTTTTTGATAGTTTGTCGAGGTTGTTGGATTTTTTCCGTTATAGCACTCATGTTACTATGTAGGAAGGCGGGGGGGGGGGGGGGGGGTTGGCTTAATGGGGGGTCCAGGGGGCTTGCTTTACCATTTTCTATCTCTGATCATAAGTATTTTTTAGTTTTCTGCAGTCTAAAATGTAAAATAATGTATTTGGCTAATTTCGCAGTCGGCTTTTAAACCAGCCTCAGAAATGAACGCTTCAAGCCTGTCCGGTGTGAATAAATCAGCTGGCGTTTGCTTTCAGAGCAAAAACTATCAATTAAAACTTACAATAACTCTTTGCTTGGACATAGTAATATTTTCGGGAGTCCAATAATAAGTGCGGTCCAATATTTATAAAGGTGACCGCCGTATTGGCCGACAGGGCGTTTAGCCGACAACCAAAAAATGAGAAATTTAGCCGACAATTTAAGTAAAATGAGCAATAAAACTTATTCTGAAGCTGTGATTGGCCAATTTAAAACACTATTTCGTAAGCGGACAAATATACCGCAGTTTTTTCATCAACTAGCGTAACGAAGGTTTATCAACTAGTGTAACGAGGGTATTTAACCGCATCTGGCCATGCCTCGCGGGCCATGGCCATGCCTCGCGGGCCATGGCCATGCCTCAGCTGCCCGTGGGACTTGATATGAATCTATCACAACCGAACTGCTGATTTATGGACCAATGAGACTTTTATGACCAATTATGATAAAACTGTCGGCTAAAGTTCCCATTTTTTCCTTGTCGGCTAAACGCCCTGTCGGCCAATTTTCCTAGCACCATTTATAAAAGATATCAGGATAACAAAGATATGGCCACAATTGTGGGAGCACCCCAGTTTTTGTTAAAGTTATGTGACCCCTTGTTGCTTTTCTTTGTATAAACCGAATTATGTGATCTTGGCAACAGGCCTCCCCTTTACAAAATATAGAAATTTTACTGCTGGCCAATCACAATTGAGAAAATAGGAATATCGAAATAGAATAATTGTACTTCTTTGGGGGAAACTGGTCTCACGTTCGGTTCTGATAGATTCATATCAAGTCCCACGGGCCGCTGACGCATGGCCATGGCCCACGAGGCATGGCCAGATGCGGTAAAAAAATATAATCTAGCATTCGGCTATGTCCAATTTAGACTAATTGAACGCATGGAGGTACAGTGTTTTGAATTTCTCGACCAATCACATTCGTTGAAATTTCTACATTTTGCTAGGTCTATTTGTTAAGACATCATCATCACAACCGAACAAAATATCACAATAGAACATGTTATATCCTGTGTAATAAAAGAGCGCTCAAATCTGATTGGTCAGTCAATACGCAACTTGAATTTTGCTTTCGATCTGTTGTCTTTCTATCTATTTTCCTAGCACCGGGTTCCAGTTAGTTCTGACTGGCGCTACTGAAAATGGTCGACGTACATCTTATTGCTGACCAATCAGAATTGGGAAAAAGTTTATACTATTTCCTGATTGGCTGATTGCCCCATAATGCACTCCACAATCTTTCCATGTTTTAAAATACAAAAAGAACATTAACTTAAATATGATAAGAAATCTCGTTGAGCCGAAAGAGTAAAAATGTGCATTTTGTTGGGAAATTGATATCACATTTGGTTGTGATAGATTCATATCAAGTCCAACGGGCTTTTAATTATTGTAAGTTCTTGAGTTAAAATTGTGTTGATTTTAAAACATTGTGGCTAAAACATCAATTTTGTGTTTAACTCTTTGGCCAAAATCGTTTTTTATTTATAGCTCTTTCTGAATTGTCGCTTGTTCTTCTGTAATTTGGATAGAACATGTTTTTTCTGCAAATCTCATTTTCAAACAAAATCCCTGTTTTCAGTTTTTCAAACTAGTGTTTAAAAAACTTCGTTTTTTGGTTAGGAACGCCTTGAAACAATTTTTGTGATTTTTTTTTCAAAATATACGGATCTTTTCAACAATTGCCCCCCCTTTGGTACCTAGTAGAGAATCGCCTACCCTTTTGTGCTATACTTTACCACAATATTACTTGGCCTACACTTTAGATAGCCGAATAATAGTTTAAGCGCAATTGCGGACCGCTGTTCACGGCCATGCCTCTCACGCGCTGTGGGATGTAATCTGGAAATCGCGGGTCGGTTATCGCGGCGAAGCGCGCCCACCGACCCGCCAGTCGGAAATTCTTTTCGCTTTGTATTCCGGTTCGGCTAATTGCTATACCACGGTGTATTTTATTCTATTCAATTTAATAGTATGTGCATGCGTGGAAAGTTATTAGTCGTCTCTGATTGGTTAATAAATAGCTCGCTTAAATTCTATTCACGAATAGCCCCCCCCTTTTGCAAAAGGGGGTGCAATTGTTGAAAAGATCCAAATATACTTTTATTGTAATATCTAATTCTTATAAAATGTAGTTTTCTTTAATATAATTTTGATGAAAATTTTTCCTGCAATTTTGTTTTCAAAGTTGTATATCGTAAATAACGATTTAGAAAAATTGAGGAGATATTGAAATCGTTTTTAAAGCAATTTATGCTTCCGTTTGCAAATTTTTTTTATATATATGCATTTGAAACATCAGTTTGGTATTATCATGTTGTTCTTAGAAAATTGTCCGCTTACACAATGCATGATCAAAAACGGGCTTTGGAAATAACAGATCGTTGATCGTGGTTACACCGCAAGGCAGGCTCTGTGCGCTCAACCATCTGCTATTTCCGAAGCTTGTTTGCAAAAAGTTGCCTGTTTTTGCTCATGTATAGTGTAAATCGACCATTGTCTGAGAAGAACAAGACAATACCAGAATGCCTAAGTTTAAAAAGCATGCATAAAAGATATCAAGTGGCAAAGAAAAGCACATTTTGATACACAAAAAAAAGGTAGAATTTGAAATCTCAATTCTTTTAAATGGTTATTTACAACATACGACTTTGAAAAATTCGCAGATAAAAATTTAATCAAAATCACAAAATTGAACACGACATTTTTTATGAATTAGATTCTAAAGTAAAAGTTTTTTGCAAATAAAATTTAAATATACAGTGGATTTTTCCACGACCTTGGCGATAAAAAACCCGCATTCGGTTAAACACTAGTTTGCAAAGATTAAATTTCTAGGGGATGTCTTTTTTTGCATTTGAGTATTTTGTCAAAATTAAATTGCAGAACAAGCATGTTCTATCAATATTACAGAATAATAAGCGACATTTTAGAATGAACAATATATTACAAAAAAGCGCTTTTCGCCCGAAATTTAAACACAAAACAGATTTTTTAGCAATTGTTTGCAATAATTAAAACTCAAACAGAAAATTTTATAATCATTTTTTTGTATAAACTTTCTTTGCATAATTAAAAAAACTGACATTCTGTAGGAATTATACTTTGAAAGAGTGCACTTTTGACATAAATTTAAATTAAAAATTTAGCAACGTCGTTTTCTATAACGCACTTTAGCAACGTCGTTTTCAAAAACGCATTTTTGAAACAGATATTACAAAATTAAATTTCGTATCGAACTTTTTTTTAAAAACTAAAATTCTTTTAACGCATTTTTTTCCAGCACAAAAGCAGTTTTTATCAAATTTACATAATACAAACAACTTTTTCGTAAGAATTTTTTTTACATTAATGACACTTTCTACAGAATTTCAATCACAAAAAGATTTTTTAACGGCGCTGTTTTCAACATGATGACTGCAATATCTCTATTAAATTCGGGGGATACCAAACAAGCTGATCTCTAGCTTCTAGTTATCTGATGACAATATTGAAGTCTGTAATTTATGTTCTCAATTGAAACCACGGATAACGGAGAGAAATAAATGTGAATTTAACGTGCAGTAGACGCAGAGACACAATTCATTATCTGGAAAAACAACAATCTACTGGCAACCAAAAAGATGACATGACCACTACTAAAAGTTAAATAATAGATATTATTAATAGATTATTACTAATGAAAAAAGAATGGTCTTTCCTGTAAATCAAGAGAAATTGGTAGTTCTATTATGATACCACAACATAAGATTTTGTTAAATATATCTTTATTAAGATTTGATAGAGAAGTATTTTGAAAAGCTGGTTTTCTCAATTTGTTGAAAATTAACATCAATTTGCAAAATAGGAGATAGGTGTATGTCTAAAATTGGGGTATTTCGATAAAAAATGGGCAGATTTTGTTTAAATTATTTGAAAAATAGCACTGAACGGGGACGAATTTGTTATGAATTTACTGGCTTCGACATGAGTTTTAAGCAAAAAAAAGTAATCAAATTTTTGATTTATTCTATATTTGACGATCTTTTTGGAGAGGTAAGACATATCAAAGGTCTCAAGCGTTTCCTTTGGATAAACGAACAAAATTATTTAATTATTTCCTTCAGTAGCTAATGGTTGTAATGACTTTAAAACAATTTGTTTTAAGAAAATACAAAACTATTATTTAATTTTCGGGTTTTCTCTTTTTTGTCTACTTGTTTCCGATTCCCATTAATGAGAGTTCGCATATGACATGATTGGCGTTCGAGGAAAGCTCAATTGAACATAGTTTGTGGGACAAAATCTGGCTTTACGGCTTCGACAGCGTTTTCTTGCAAGTTTTAATTGAATTTTTGTTTGTTGTCTCTATTTGTTGTTCTTTTTGTAACCGCATAAAAAATTGAATAATGACAGGTCTTAATTCTCCCCTATAGAAGTGTATTATAAACAATTCGGATGCTTTCGATTGCTATCTAATGGTTTTCATTACTTTAAAATTAATTGTTTTTAAAACTATAAGCCTATTTTTTATTTATGATTTTTGTTCTTTTTTTGTCTAATTGTTACCGAGCCTTATCATGGAGTGTTTCCATATCTTTTCTAGTGAGGTACAAGTTATTTTGTTTAGTTTCAGGTTCATCTCACGCTATTTTGACTTGTTGAAAAGTTTTTTTTTAAATGGACATAAAATTTTGGATATAATTAATGTTTGTTGTTATCGCTGTTTGATTTTGTTGTTCGTCTTGTCTTGCTTTCTTAGTAATGGCTGATCTCATCAATCTTATGCCTCATTTGCTCAACTGAGTTATTTCCGTTGCAGGCGATCTTTTTGTTCATACACATTTCTTTTTGAAAAATGCTTTTTCCTCACTTTTCTTTATGCTAAAAATGTGGATGAGTGTGGTCGGAACTTTATGTGCAATTGCACATTACCGAGCTTCCTTGTTGACTCAATTGGGAATCTACTGGGTCCCCTTTCAAATTAAATTTTGAGTATATTTTTATAAAATTGGAAAACATTCAATTGTTTGAGAAAATTTTGTATGAAATGGTGTGAAGTTTAGTTTTTGATGAAATCATTCTAAAATTGAGAAAAAATTGAATAGATCTGACTCAAATTGGTGCTCAACAAAATGGGCGATGTTATCTTAATTTTTTATATAATTCAAGTATTTTTTTGTAAAAATTTGAAAAAGAAGTGCGTCAACAAAAATATCAGTTTCATGATTTCCGTTGCTTTTTTTCTGCGGGGGGGGGGGGGGGGGGGGGCAGTCGTTTACTCATAAGAAACTTAGGGTAACCTTTACAGAGCAATTAAATAAAAAATTCAGTGTCTCGTCACCTTTTCAAACTTCTCAACATGACAGTGCCAATCCGGCTTGAAGTGGTTGTATAGTGTCTCAATTTGGTCTTTGATAGCGGTACTCAAAGATTAACAAACCAACACAGGTAATTGTTGTAATGCACTTACAAGTGCGCAAAAGTGTTTATAAAAGTGAGTATAGGACAAGATCCTTAATTCCTTGAAAAATTCATTTTCAATTTAGTTTTTGGCCTAGAAAGTAGTTCAAATTTCTCATCTGTACCTATGAATTTTCTGCATAAACTGTTTCAAAGATTTGCGTAGTAAAAATAATGATTCTTTCATTTTTTGTGGCGTTGGTGTGCTTGTCAGCGACAGCAGTGGCCTCTAATTTAACAAGTAAGTCTTTAAACTATCATTTTATAAATTCTGTTCAAAAACATTTCCTCAAAGCCGGGAAACAAAGATTTATAAGCCCTCCTGGGTGATTTAACGGAGTTTATATTCATTCAAATTATCACCCAGGAGGTTAGTTTTGGAATTATTTTCTTTTTCTCTAAATTCAATCATTTTAATTTCAAAAATGCCAACAGGTTTTAAATCCTTTCTGTATGAGTTTTAGTATATTCCTAATAATGTATTGTCTTTATGTACCATAGTACTTTCAGGTGTTTTAGGGGTGTTTTGTTTGTTTGTAGTTCCTACAAAAAGAGTTATCAATGTTACTTTCAACAATTCCAAGAGTTTTAATTGTATTGGGGCGCTGTCTTTTTATGAATCAAGGTGAGTTTACCAACCGCAAGGTAGCCTTGGTGATCATCTGTTTCTTAAATGGTCGACAGTCGGTTTGAAAATGAAGGATTTCTTGAAAGAGATCTAGTTAAAATTTTTTCTTAGAGAAAGCAAAAATTGTTTTAAAATTTTGTTCAAGTGCGGCTTTTTCAGTGCGCTTTCTTAATTTTCAACTACAATTTCTCAGGCATTGATAGTTAGAGCATTGTTTTGTTGCTATGACTTTGTAAGCAAATAGCAGTTTTCATGATGCTATTCAGAATTGTTTTCTGTCAATTTAAATTGAATGTGGCTTTAAAATTGTTCAAGTTATTCTTCGCTCAATGTGTCTTCCTAGAGCTTTATAGACCCGAAGGTGGGTTCAATGGTTGCAATTAGTCTATCTCATGTTTTCATGTCCGATATTTTTGAATGGCTCGATTTGCATCAGTTTTACATTATGTTTTCAACAAAATTGAGTAGTTTTAATCCAATTTTGGGCCTAATAGTCCGGATATTACGTTTCCGCAGTTTTTTTTTTGTGAACTGTATCATCCGCTGCTGATTACCGCTGCATTACTTTTTGCTGAAATAGTATCAATAAGCATTCGCTCAGCTTTACCGTTTAGCAAATTCGTTTTTCTCTGAAAGCAAAATAATTCAATTTGATATAATCAATTTTTTTAAAAATTTTTTTGTTATTGACTCTACCATAAAAAAGAGATCACAGTATAATTCAATTTTGAATATTCCAATTTAATTCAATAATCAATATCGTTTCTCAAATGGCTTTGGGTGACAACCTATATCAAAATTATGCTTGGCTTTGCTAAAGCCAATACAAGAAACTGACCTTATGCTTTGCACAAATTTTCCATTACTTAGGAACTTTGTTCCTCAGAAAGAAAGCTTTGAGAATAAAAAAGAGTCAATTATCTTTTCAAAAACTCATAGTTTGTTAAACCACTATCAATATTATGATCTATTGAAACAAGACAGGATTTTCTGCTCAAAAAGTGCGCTTCAGTACGAAATCTATGTCACTTTATAAAACCAAACTTCAAAAATGTTTGGTAGTTTTTCAAGCTCTTTTTTTGTTGCTAACGTGGATTTACGTGTCATTTTTGATCTCAGATTGGTTTTAGATATAGATGTCCAGCGAATGCGAAAATTTTACCTAATTTTTTTTCAGTGTAAATTCGTCGTGGTGGGAATTTTGTTAACCGTGTAGAAATTTTGTCGAACGTTCTGTATCATTAAGTCTCAATTTTGTTTAGCTGATGTCGAGATAGTTCGAGTTTGCGTTTGAGTTTCACTTCATGTACACTATTCACGTTCTATTAATAGTTGCTAGACATAAATGTTGACAAATGAAGAAATCAGTTTGTCTGCGATAGAAAGTAGCATGAATTATGCATGTCGCAAAAACATCACTTCATGGTGGTGCAGGAGAGAGCTTCACTACTGGTATCTTGTAGACTCCGTCATTTGCACTGACTATCGCCGATTGAAGTATACCGTCAGACCTATCGATGCTTTCCAAATCTCGACCCAGATTATAATCACCTCGATTATTGCTGTCTTGATCAACCGAAGGAGATGGAATTCTTTATGGTTTTCGTTGGCCGTTGATCGCCACTTTTGCAGACTATTCAAAGTTGGCAGATACTCTTTAGAGAGATTGTCCCAAATGAAGTTTGAAAAACCTTGAGTTTGTCGAACGAGCTTTCGTTGATTGACAAATTTCTGCTGTAAACTTTTTTGTGTCAATTAAGAACTGATAGGGTTCAACACTTCCAAGTCATTAACCTGTTAACTGACAAGAGTCAACGACCTTGCGTTCCATATTTGCTCAGTAATACATATACTCCTCCAAAGTGAAGTGCTGTGGTTGGGTTGAACTTCCATCTAACTCCTCGTTGTTTTGGATGCTCTTCGATCCCTTCTTTGTTCCATGCCGCAACGTACTCTGTAACCTCTCGTTCAGCTCCAACAAAAATTGTTCCCCTGATGGTAATGATTGTACATGGTTTGACCCTCCATGCGATAAAATGCAGATTTGCATTGAGACACGTGTCAGTGCCCAACTTGGTTACCACTTCTATATGTACTGTTCTCATATTTGGAACTTTCTAAATGTACCGTTACCATATCTGAACACACAAAACCTACGTTTTTTTGTTTCTTCGCCAAGTCTTTACATTGAATGGTCCTAAGTAGTCAACTCCAACATATGTAATTTCCGTCGAAACCTCTAAGCGCTCTTCGGATAGATCGTCCACTACTGGTGTTATCGATTGTGATCAGCCTTTGTTACAGGTAACAAACTTGTTATTGATTGAACTTAAGGCGTTTGGTGTGCCTAGGATCAATTTCTTCTGCTAAACAATGTTTCTCAAATGCTCTGTTTCTCCGTATTGCTCGTTTTGAAAGAGTAATTGAAGCACATGATGTTTCCAAAGTATCATTATTGGAGGTTTTGCGTTGAAGTCCATGTGACGTATCCCGGTGCATCGTTTCCCAGAAATCCCAGTGGGATTCTCGGAAATCTTGCTTATACTTACTAATCCCACAATTCCCAGCGAGAAACTTGCCTATGCGTATATGCCCCAAATAGACATCTTTCGACACCAAAGTTGGAATTGCAAATGGCAGTCATGGCAGTGATCTTGAAGTAACTGACAATAGAGGACCATGAATTGATGATAAACAGTTGCAGTTTTTTTTTCAAAATCAACTACTGACTTGCAATGGTGCAGCTGGTGTTTCACAGTGGAACCATGTGAAAGATATCAACAACCCAGCGGACATTGGCACCAGTGCAATTAACATTCGGGAACTGAAAATATGTGAGTTGCTCACTGGACAAGCCTGGCTAAAGCAACCAGAAAGTGAAGGGCGATAGCAAGTGAACCTAATTTATGTCTCAAATGAAAAGAATTTACACTCATCGGTCTTCATGATACATGTTGAAGAAAGGAAGACTGTTATTCAGCGGGAACGATTGAGTAAATTAAACAGGCCACTGATTACAGTGGCAAAATATTAGAGAGCATTGAGCAAATACAAACCAGCAACACTTCTAGTGAGATTTGAAGAAACAGAAAAGGCAAAGGCAAGCATCTTCCAGTTACTACAGCATAAACAATTTGGCGAAGGGATGAAGTCTCTCAAAACTGAAAAGAAATTTAATCTTTGAGAGATTTCAACACTTCTTGGATGTTTTCATCCTTCCCGGATAACGAAGGACTCATTCGCGCCAAAGTCAGAATAGGCATATGCCTGTTCTGACTCTGGCACGAATGAGTCCTTCGTTATTCGGGAAGGATGAAAACATCCAAGAAGTGTTGAAATCTCTCAAAGCTTAAATTTCATTTCAGTTTTGAGAGACTTCATCCCTTCGCCAAATTGTTTATGCTGTAGTAACTGGAAGATGATTGCTTTTGCCTTTTCTGTTTATTAAAATCTCATTAGAAGTGTTGCTGGTTTGTATTAGCTCAATGCTCTCTAATTTTTTGCCACTGTAATCAGTGGCCTGTTTAATTTACTCAATCGTTCTCGCTGAATAACAGTCTTCCTTTCTTCAACATGTATCATGAAGACCGATGAGTGTAAATTCCTTTCATTTGAGACATAAATTAGGTTCACTTGCTATGGCCCTTCACTTTCTGGTTGATTTAGCCAGGTTTGTCCAGTGAGCAACTCACTTCTTTTCAGTTCCCGAATGCTGATTGCACTGGTGCCAATGTCCGCTGAGTTGTTGATATCTTTCAAATGGTTCCACTGTGAAACACCAGCTGCACCATTGCAAGTCAGTAGTTGATTTTGAAAAAAACTGCAACTGTTTATCATCAATTCGTGATCTTCTATTGTCAGTTACTTCAAGATCACTGCCATGACTGCCATTTGCAATTCCAACTTTGGTGTCGAAAGATGTCTCTTTGGGGCATCTCTGCAATTTCCAATGACAGTTTCTAAGTCAAATGAGTTTTCTTACGTTTGCGAACGTAAATATGCCAATGCACACATAGTGTTATCAGATGCGTCAGCAAATTCAATAATTTCCGTTTTATCCCCTGTTTTATTGAAGCATGTTATATCGATGTCTGTTTCAGCTACCACTGGAAATTGCTCCACTTCGTTGTCCCATTTTTGACCACTTTTAGTTCAGACGCCTTTGAGGCGTCGTCTTATGTGAAGACTGAACGGAGCAAGCAATCTGACGGGTCGAATACTGAAACTACCGAAGACAGAATGCCTTCTGAGTTATGGCAGATTTAAAGTCCACGTAGTTTCCTCTGCACACCTGAAGACTATCACCAGTATCTGTCAATTGTAGACCAAGCACTAAGTTTTTTTTCTGTATTAGGTTCCGCTTCAACTTGCGTGGTTTTGCAGTTCAACAGCAAGTCTTCTGGGATTTCTGTGGACACAGCATCGTTGTTGCTGCTACACTTTTTCAGTTCAAATCCATGTTGTGAGAGAAAGGGTTGTAGTTGATTGAAGACTTTATTGCTGCTTCAGGGTTTTCTGCCTTTTGGATGAAATCATCCATTTAGAAGTTGTTTTGTATTGCCTTTGCTGTGGAAGGTTACATTTTTTTATTATCGAGTGCCACTCGCTTGAGAGCATACATGTCACAAGATGGAGAACTCTTAGCTTCAAATACTTGACGCTGATGTTTGTATATTTGAACAGGTTCGTTAGTTCTTGCGCCCCATAGGACTTCAAGCAGCTTTCATCCTGTTTAGACACTTGCACTTGTAGAAACATCCGTTCGTTATAAGCTGTCAGTGCTATATGTCACCCACGAAATCTGAGTATCGTTCCAATAATTTTGTGTACCAGATCAGGTCCTGATAAAAATAGTTGTTTTGGCAGCTTCTTTGTATTTCAATGCACCATAGCAAACACGTCTTATTTTGCCAGGTTTCGTTTGGGTTTAGCCCTGGATGGTGTGGAAGATACCATTTTTTCCCGAGGGCTACTTTCGCTTTAGAATTGCCCAATATCTTTAAGAATCCTTGTTCTACACCTGTTTCTATTGACTGTTGTAACAAATTTCTCAGATTTAGGTCACCTTGAATTCTTCGCTCCAGTGAGTAAAGATTACCCAAGGCTGAGCTGCAGTTGTTCGGTGGGGTTGGCTCTGGTTAAGTCAACAGAATTTTCACTTCTTACCGCTCGCCTGTAAAGTTAATTGTATTCTTTAGCATCATTTGTGCCTGCAGTTCCATCTTTGATTGACTGACGGCGTTGATTTTGGAAGCATAGGTTTCTATGTCCCACCATGTTTGGATATTCTCAGCCATTTCCATTCATATTTTCTGTGAAGGCAAAATGACAAACATATCATCATCTTTTGCCAGTCAGCTCTCTACTCCTCTTAGCTCTGTCAGAACCGCGGAATGTTCGCTTTATAATCTTATTTTGTAGTCAAATGGGCGTTGTAGCTCGTAAGCTTGTTGACCGAATGTGATGCCAAATACTATCAAGTTGAAGCTTTTGTTTGAGAGAACACTCAAGTGATTGAAGCTTTGCCTCAGCTTGTTGCAGTTGTTGTTGATGTTTTGAAAATAAGTTGACCGTTGAACTTTTGAATGTAGTCCTTTTTTAAAAGAAACATTATTGTCTACAGGTCCTTGTTCCATTTGCCAGCTCAGTTGAGTTTAACATCGGTGGCTTGGCTTTGTATTTTATCTTGCACACTATAATCGATGAATGACATTGCTGATATAATATCGAGAAAAGCATATATGTTCAGCCTGTTACCAGAGCTCTGTATTGAGACACTAACTATCTGCAGAAAAATTGTATTTTCGTTACCCTGGTTGAATGTTGCTGCGTTTACCTTGACTGCGAGACTTTTTTTGTGCATTCAAATTTCTGAGGGTAGCAATCGATTGTGCTCTTGGTAAGTCTGTTGATACCCCACGCTTTGACTTTACAATCTTTGATTGTATGTTTTTTGCCCAGACATCCACAACATAAGCTCTGCTTCCTCACTGCTGTGCACAAATCATTCGCAATCATCTTCCTGGATAATGAGCCATTCCAAATTTAATGAACTAATGAAGAGAACTCGGATTTTTTAACTCTGATTACTTGATTCTGATCTTAAGTTAAGCTCTTGATTTCCCAGGTCTTTCGGTTTTCTTACTGGCAATAATTTGACCTGTTGGTTACTTCCGTTTTTTCCACAGTCATTGACTTCAAGATATTTGATTGCATGTCCTTTTTGAGAAATCCATAAAATAAGCGTCGCTTCTTCCCGTCTTTGTACCGATCATCCAAGCTCCATTTCCTGAATAATGACCAGTTTCAAATATTTTGAGCGCCAAAAACTAGCAGACAGTAATCTTTTTGCTTTTGCTTTGAAACTTTCATGTTAGAATTCGCATTGAAATTCTATATCTTTAAAAACTGTTTTTCATTTTTCTCCATTTTTTGCTCGTCTTCTTTGGTTCTCCCTTGAAACGTTAGAACCCTTTAAAAACGAATGATACTTTAGATAGCTATCTTTCAAACATAATCAGATCAGGCCAGTCTTCATCTTTATCACCAACAAAGAACCACCAGTTGTGTTTGAGAAATTGAGGTAGTTTAACAGCAGGCATATACAGTGTCGAGTTTGATTGCAGATCAACAACTTGTTTGTACTCTTTGAGCACGTTCACAAAGTTAGAAACAGTAACCGAAAAATTGATCACAATTGATGAGTTGTCAGGCTTCATTTGACTGTTTTTATGTGGAATTCCACAAGTCCTCTCCACAATCTTTCAGGCGGTACCACAGAACTGTTCAGAATTTTCCATTCCAGTGATGGCTGCCCTGGCCTTGCCTTTGAGTAGAGTTGGCAGGTGGCTCATCTTCTCTGAGTCTGATATCGGTCGTTGATCCCTTTAGCAATCAACATACTAGACCACTAAGGTCGTTCGAGAGGGTTTCCTTCGAAAATGTAAAACTTCAGCTTTTGTAGGGTATTGCTACCTGAAAACCACTGTTGAATCGTGATCAAGTGCGGGGTAAGCTTCTTGGTCTTCAAAGCTTGATGAACGGTGGCGTAAAATGCAAAATAATGAGAATTGACTCTGCCTGTTCTCTTCAAATTTGATTTAAAGCAAGCTGCTGAACGTTTTGGTGTCAAAGGGTTGTCCTTTCTCCTGGCCCTATAAGATATATCTCTCTTTTTTGGTGTCCAGTGGAAGGGTGATTTGTATCCAGCACTGGTTGATTTTGAATCAAAATCATCGTTTTCTAATGCTATTCTTTTCACTGTGCGCTCTCCTTTCAGTAGTTGGTGCTTTGTTTTGAGTTCGTTCATTTGCATTTCCAGCGTAAGTTTCGAACGATCCGTGTTCTATTCGAAACCTTATTTCGATCTTCATATCAAATTTCTTCATAAGTTCTTCAAGTTATTGCTTCGCTGAAGATATTTTCAAAACTTTTTCTGTATTTTGACCTCTTGCTGTTGTTCCGTTTTGTACCGTTTGAGCAACTGGGTTGCCAATTGAGTAGTTGATACTCTCTCTTTCGCTCACTGCTTCTTTCGGATGTTCTTCAACAAAATCCCCTATGTAAGTTTCAACTTGTTTTGAGGCTACAGATGCCTGGGCGTTTCTTCCTCTAGAATGGGAACATTCTATTGGTAGAGGATCTTTTTTGGTACGATCTGAATCTTCTGGTGTTTTGATGTCAAGCCTTGGTTTAGTGTTAACTTGTTCCACTAAACCTTGAAGCTCTTTGTCGTATGGGATTTGTGCTGGCTGATTTTGTACGGATACTGTACACAATCTTTTGATTAGATTTGAATCTTCTGATTGCTGCCTATTTCTGTTTTGCGTATTACCTTTAGGTAGAGTTCCTACTTCATTTTGAATTGAATTGCACTCTTCTAATCGCCTCCTTGGAATTTGGCTGTTGATTCGTTTGAATATCCGTTGGTTGGTGCCTTTGGCAGTGTCCTCATCAGATAGAACGCCAGTTTGCCCTCCACTGTCCGGGTCAGCGGACCAAATGTAACGGCTGCTCTCCTAGCAAAAGCAAGGATAACTTTACAACACCAAGTTCGTTTAAGCGGTTTCAAATTTGTCCGAATATTAAGTTTTTGCAGTTAAATTTTGTGAACTGCATTATCCACTATACTGTAGAATACAATTGCATTAATTTATGCTCAATTATTCTCAATAACTAATCACTCAGCTTTGACGTAAAACAACTTTGTTTTGCTAGGATTACAACATAATTCAAATTGAAAAAGTCAAATTTTTGGTGAGATTTTTTTGTTATTAACTCTAGCTATATATCGAAATTGGCGATTCTAATTCCCGCAGAAAGTAGCGCTTCAACGTGGCTATGGTTGTGCAAATTTTCAATCTTTTAGCAAGTCGCCTTCGAGATCAAAGTATACCACAAATTTGAATATTCCAATTTAATTCAAAAATCAGTTTTTTTCTCATTTGGCTTCAGGTAACAACCAATATCAAAATTATGCTAGGTTTCGCTAAAGGAAGTACCAGAAACCGACTTTATGCTTTGCACAAAGTTTTATTTACTTCAAAACTTTGTTCCATAGAAAAAATGTTTTAAGAATGACACAGTCATTTTTCTTTTCATCAAATCAGAGCTAGTTAAGCTCTGCAATCACTCAGAGAATCTACGGAAAACAGACACGACAGCACGGGGCACGTAATTTTGTGCTCAAGAAATGTGTTTCAATACGCACTGTATGTCTGTTAAATAATCCAAATTTCATCAGATGTCTGGTAGTTTCTCAATATTGTTTTTTTTTCATGTTGCTAACGTGAATTGACATGTCAAATTTGCATCACCGATTGGTTGTAGAGAAGAATGTCAACAGAATGTGAACAGTTTTTCATGACATTATTTTCTAGTATATTTTTGATGTCATGGGAAGTTTGTTAACAATGTAGAAAATTTGTTGAATGTTCTGTTTCAATAACAAGTTGATGCGCAAGCCAATCGCAAAAAGCGTGATGCAACGTTGTTGAAACGTAATATTTTTCTGAGATAGTCTGAGTTTTCCTTTGAGTTTCACGCCATGTATGATGTTCACGTACTAATAATAGTTACGAAATATAAATGTTGATAATTGTGAACAAATTGGTTTTGCTCGGAAAGAATGTAGCATTGTTTTATAAAACATCGGTGAATTTGACATATGTCTTTAGCTGTTCGATTTTCATTTGCAAATTTTAAAAAGTTTCAGACCAAAATTCTTAGTCAAGTCTAGTTTTAGTTTTTGTTTGTTTATTAAAGATTCATCGAAATGTTTTGCAGAGCTTGTCTCTTGTCATTTTTTATCGTTTTGTGATCCACTTAATTTTTTGGTTACAAATATAATTAAGTTTTCAGCTCACGCTATTGAATTTCATCGGTTTTTTCAAACCTCCACCTTGTAAATTATTAATTCTCCAGAACCCGAAAAACTCATAAGACAAATAACGGGAATTGTTGAAATTTAAGCTGATCACCGCATTTCTTCGATAGGAAATAGCCCGTTTTGTGCGTTTAATCCACCTGTGCATTTTGCACTTTTCTTTATAGATTTTAAGGCCGTAAATGAAGTTGATGTTCTGCTGATGATTAAAAAATCTTGAAAAAATGAAATGACTCGTTGTTGCCGAAAAACCGACCATGGTGCATCTTATTTTTGGCTAAATTTGTCAACGCACAAGATCAGTGGGAAATATAAAAGAAGGCAGTTGAAAACAGGTTTGTTTCAATTTTGAGATTTCCTTTCAAAAATTTCCTATCATTTTTGGGCCAGAAACAGATGGTTGGTTGGTTTATGAATTTTAAAGTATTTTGAAAGTTCTTACTTGTGAATCACTCACACTGTAAAATGAAATTACTGGAACGTCAACCGTTCAACATTCAACCATATGACAAACAACAGTTGCCTCCCCCCGCCCGTATGGCAGGGTGGGGTTTGGCCTAATAGATTTTCTGAAAACTTCTTCTCATGCAAGATGTAAGTTCACAAAAATTTTCGATTTTGTAAACACATTGCAGCTGTGTATTTGACTGATTGAAAACTGTCAAGTCTGTTTAAATGTGAACAATGCTTTTTATCTTAATGGATTTTTCTGATAAGATCAGATTATAATATAGTCTTTCGTTTTCTTCGATTTTTGATCCCATAAAAGCACAATTGTGCATTTAGTGAACTAAGAGCTAAATGGGCTTCTACAAAATTAATGCTTTTTACAGCCTATTCTAGACCAACTTTTTTCGTTTTTAAATTCAGGAAGTTGGCTTTTCTTGACAGCTTAAATTTAAAAAAAAGTTCGACGAAAACCGTCAGTTTTTATTTGGTATTGATCGTATGTACGTATCATAAACCTAACAAATTGTCGGTATGACTTTATTCTGTTTGCTTTGAAACGTAAGAAAAAGGGATTTATTTTTTGTACGTAGCAAACAGTCAGTATGTTTGGTTTCAAAACTCAAGAGAACATATCAGAACTGCATGAACGTGAATTGATGAACAGAATTCACATCAAGGTTCAACAACTATGTTACATTTTTGTTTTTAAGAACAAACAAGGTACTTATAATTGTTCAACTTGTTTTTATCAACGAACATTCTATCAGCAAAATTTTTTCTCTTAGAAGTGCGGAAATTTTGAGGAAAAACACTAATATAAATTTTCACACTATTAGAAACACAAAACTCAATTTTTGGTATAGAAAAACCGCCGAATTTCAGACGTTTGGAACCAAACATACCCTACATTTCTGACGTTTACAACCGAACATACCGAGTCTTTCGAAACCGAGAAAATCCGTTTTCATATGTTTCATAGCAACCATACAGACGCTATTCGTCGTTTAAAACCGAACTGCGAAAATATCGAACAAATCGAGCATACCAAAAAAAATGTATCGACTAGTCTTTCGCAAAAAACCGACCTCTTATAGCATCTTATTTTTGGTTAAAATTTTTTACGCACAAGCTCAGTGGCAAATGTAAGTTTAAGCAGTTGAAAAAACTAAGCCAAATTTCAAATAGATCAGGTGAATTTGCAGATAGAAAAAAATAAAATTACCTTTCGTTTTCTGGAACAGTTTCAATAATGATATTCAGATACCCTTAGAGTCATAGCTAAAAACGTGTTGAATGTTAGAAAAGGTTTAGTGTTCATGTATCTATGTAAATGTAACAGACGCCGGGATATAATGAGGAGGCGGAAGTCAGGTAAAATTGAAATAAAAGAGTAAATTAACACTTGTCACGTGTTTTCTGAAAGTTATGTTGATTTTTGGTTTTTTTGGTATCAGAGATATACTTTTCAACAGAAAAAGTTTACGATAAAGTTTTTCGATATCATTTATATATTGAATAGAAAAAAAATTACTTTTTGTCTTGAGTTCATAAAAATTTCAACTTGACTACGCAAACAACTTTCCAGCGACCGATTGATATTCTCTGTCAACAAGCTTGAAAATGGCAAGACTTTTGTTGTCATGAGACTTCTCTGAAGTGTGCTGTAAACATCATTAATTGTCCTAGCGCGTAAAAATCCTCAAAAGCTGAATAAAAAATTCACTTACGCTTTATAATATGGCAGATTGTCTTCTTAAAATTGATAGCAGAAATTCTGAAACTGAATTAGTCAACATTGAAATTAATTTCAAGAGACGCTTGGAACAATGATTAAATTTCACGCGACATATTTGCAAAAAAAATGTTTCCTTCAAGTAATTTTCGGTTCTTCAGGTGATAAATTTTCCAATTGGCTTAACTACAAGAAAAATAAAGGCCAATTGAAAATGAAATACTGAACGTACACCTCCAACCAATCAGAGACTGAGAACACCCTGTACTCTTCTATATAGCGCTTGCACGCCTGACATCAGTCAGTCGAGTTTAGTAGATAGCTGCACTATGCGTGTATCTTCTACCTTTATTCCGGTGCTATGTTTAATATATGCCGTAATAATTAAAGTTTATCTTCATTGTTTTACAGAGTCGGTTAGTCTGAGAGAATTAGGTAAGTCTACGTTGCGTGCTGAAATAAGTAGTCATAACTCTTCATACTTTTAGGCTGTAAAAGGAGCTCAACTGTGGTCTGCCTTAGTACATGCTTGATTTGATAATGACTTAAAAAAAGAGCATTTTTGCGTTCAGCCTAATTCTTCACTTTTTGCTTATCTGTTTATTTAATATAATTTAACATAGTTTTTAGAATCGTCTGAAATTACTGTTACAAATTTTCTGGATTTAGTTTTGGTATTGAATAAATTTCATAATAAACAACATTTCTCTTTACCTCCGCCATTCAGTTACTTTTTTATTTATGGCGAAGAAGTTATCAGTTCCTTCTTGAAATGAAAGTGGTTTTGGTTTTAATAATGCTTAGTTTCGCTTCGCCATACATTACGCTAATTTTGAACACTTTTTTGTTCAATTAAATTATAAATAAAAAATTGATCTAATTAACCTGCAGTTTGAGCCACGCGCTATAGGAGCTTACATAGTTTTCCAAAAGATACAAGCTTTTTTGAAATATTCGAAACAAAACAGGATGAGATCAAGATTGATCCAATTATTTGAGTTATACCTTGCGTTTAAATGTCTATAGGTTGAAAAACACTGTCTCAACTCTTTATGACATTTTGCAACTCCTCCCAAACTGAGATGTCGGTGTCATTTCAGCGCATTTCTCGTTAATGCGCTGATATTTTTAAACTTAAATATAATAACACGGGGAAATACGTTGAAAATGTGTAAGAAATACACTGAATGTTCTCAAAGTTTTCGGCGCGTTTCAACGTTTTTCAGCAATTTAGTAATTTCGAATTGAAATTGAACTTTTGCTACCTACGCCACATAAAACTATTGTGTATTTAGTAGACCAAAAATGAGTCAATCGAATGTGCGTTTGCTTATAATGTTACAACCTCGCTCACCCAGATTTTGACTTAAATGTTTTTCAAATGAGGAACTTATAAAAACATTGCCAAACGTTTTATTTGAAAACAATTGGTGTATGAATAAAAAATTGTTTCAAACTCAAACTACTGATGAGATCTGCCGGAAAAAAACTAGGAAATCAGAAAACCAAAAGAACAAATAACAGCAAAAAGCATCAATTACGACCACAAAAAGCAGATTAGCATCACATAACAGCTAGATAAAGCAAACTAAACTCTAAGGGAATGATATGGAGCTGTTCGTATTGAGACTAGGAAACAAGTAGATAATAAAAGAAACAAAAAGTTAAAAATCACATTAGACGGTTTGAAAACAATTAGTTCCAAAGTCATGAAAACGTTTAGCAAATAACTGAAAACATTTCAAACATTTTTTCTACCTCGTTAGGAAATCATTGAGATTGTTCATTTTCCAGAATATGAAAATGAAAGACAGCCATTTATTTGGATGATCCATCTTAATGAAAGAAGCTTAATTTATGAAACTATTAGCCAATTTTCTAGTCAAAAAGTTGAATCAAACTGGTCAGCAACTTTTCTCTGTTACAAGTTTATTACTGCCAACATTTTCAACAATTTTTATAATCAAAATTGACATAAACTTGAGCAAAGATAAAAATCAGGCAAATATTTACGACAAATTAATTTTTGGTAACTCATGAAAAAAACGTAATGAAGCAATATGTTTTTTTTGTAACTTGTGTTTGACCGGCATTCCAACGTTACTTGTCACAACTGTCTACAATTAAATTATGGATCGGTCGAAATAGACTGAACAAAACACCCAGTTGGGCACATAGGTTTTTCCCCAAAAAAGTGAGTCAAAACAAATATTCTGACATTACAAAGTCATCTAGCAAAAATAAAAACGTCCTAACTGCGAATTGATCAGCAGCTGAATTAAGCCAATTGTATCTCAAAAAAACTTGTCACACTTTATAAATAAAAATAAAAATGAGAATACTTTAAAAACGACAACAATATGTTTTGTTGTATTCTACCAATCTCCGCGGAGACATATTCGATCAGCCCTAAATACATTATAGTAACTAAGAAAACTCAATTGTAGTAAAAATAAACATAGAAATCATAGTATGTCATAAGAAAAATCATAATGTAAAAACTAATTCTTTTCTAATAAATACTAATTCGTTTCCGCCATATATCTAATTCCAATCTGAAGTCAAGTTTGCGAAAATATGCAAATTGATTTAAAAATTTTGTAAAAAGATGTATTATAATAGAAGAAGTTTCATATTTCCAAACAGGTTTTGCAGTGGAAAAATGCAACTCTGGCATGAAATGGCATTTTTTTTTTTACAAATTTGACCTTTGATTTGTTATTTGAAAATTGGCCAAGTTCGCAAATTTGACAATATTCCGAAAAATTAGCAAATTTGGAACATTTATTGATAATTTTTTGAAACTCTTGATAAATATTGGCAATTATTGGTTACTCTGATAATATCGTAGAAAATATTGTTTAATATTGCTATTAAATGTGCTACTTGATGTCCCGCCAAGTCATGGTTAATCATTCTGGCTTATTTTCCCAAGATCTTGTTTCTCGATACCCATGCAAAGATCTCGCAAGTTTGTGATTATCGTGAGAAATTTTCTTACCATGTAACATGCAAAATCCTGGCATCATTTGCCATGTTTCATTATATTTGACATCATTGTATATCAAGTTTCAGTTCGCACGTGAAAGTTCGTTCATTTTCAATATTCTGCTAAAGGAATCCATTTTCCCCGTCTCAAGTTTGCCGCCCATTTTGAGGGGTGCAAAAGTTGTGTAGCATCATTAATTGAATTCCATACTTTTTAAAATAAAACTGGTTATGCAAATCCAAAGAGTCATCACTTCTTTTTATTTCAGCCTATTCAGTTGTTAAAATTGGTCTAATCTACAGCAGCAATCAATCCACAGCATGGCCAGCTGGCGGAACAGCACTTCCCACCTGTCACCTGGCACTGGACAAGATGCGCGACACTGGGGTCATTCCCGACAACCTGGATGTCCAGATAATTCCAATAGACTCCGGGTGCAACCAGACAGCAGCTCGGGGGCCGATTCTGGACCGTATGAAAAAGGGGGATATTGACGTGTATATCGGACCTCCATGTGCTACTGAAGCTATCGAGGTGTTGTCTCTGATGGCTCATCCGTTCTTCAAGGGGTCTGGACTACAAAAGCCCATTTTGCTGGCAACTGCGTCTGGATACAGTCGAGTGTACAGCGATGAAGTAGAGATGTACAGGTACAGAGCGATAACTATCGGGGTTAACTTTAAATTTACGAGTTCGAAAGTTTTGTATTCCGCAGTAATGTTCCACGCACTTTTGAAATATTATCATATATTACATTTAAGGCATCCTTGATACAACTTCAGCAGTTTTCTCATAGTTTTCCTGGTCGATACTGTGAATTGGGGTGAAAATACTAATTCGAACCACAGAAGTGTTAAATTGTAGAAAAAAATGTAGAACTAGCTGTACTAATTTGTCTTGAACTTATATAATAGCAACAACGAAATTGTTGCAAAGTAAGCTAAAACGATATAGATGCTATATATGTTTATGCAAAGGCTGTGACAAAAAAGACCAGAGCCGACAAACAGATATAAATTATTTTTCCGTTCTCAATTTCTTAGAAAACCAAATATAAGGAACTTAGTAGCGCCTTGACAAGACATGCACGATCATGAAGAACTTACGAAGGTTTTGAAACCCTATTATGAACCCGGGTCGCCACTTCCTTGGTTCCTTACAAGGATCATATATGATGTCATACAAATCATAACCTATTTCCTAGCACGATCCTTGCATGGAACCTAGGAAAAAATATATGATTCTTGAATGAGACCAAGGAAATCATATCTGATCCTTGTGTTAATTAAAGGGAACAAGACACTATTGGGCGTTGTTGTGCACCAATTACCAGCCGAACGTGAATGAAGTTAAAAAAAACCGTTTATGATTTTTGTGTGAAATCATGCAAATCATATAGGATTCTTGTATGAACTCAAGGAAATCATATATGATTCTTGTATGAACTGATTCTTGTATGAACAAGGAAATCATGTATGATTCTTGTATGAAATTTGGGGAAACCATATATGATCCTTGTACGGTTCTTAAGAAATCAAATATGATCCTTGTACGGTAGCGAGGAATTCATAAAATATCCTTGTACGATTGCAAAGAGCTCATAAATGATCCCCGTATGACTTTGGGAGCAAATATGGTAGTTGTATGGTTGCGACGAATATGTACATGACTGTTGTGCAAGTGCGAGTCCATCAAAAAATCATCGTACGACTATCCGGCTTCAAAACAAAAAATGCATCAACCAAATGCAGTGTATAGTGAACTTGTTATCGTGATAACAAGAATGTGATAACCTAGACCTCTTGTAACATTTTGTATTGATATTGTTTAGCATTTTCCGATACATTTCAAATCATATAAAGTCATTTCAACACGTTGCAAATACGAATTTTTTGTTAGGCCCAATTTCATCAAGCAATTCTTTTAAACAGTAAACACCAAAACAAAAAACAAGATACACTGTTGAAAAATACAGAGATTAACGCAATAGACAAAATGCTTGGAATTTTGCCAGAGTGGATTTATGCGGAAAATTGTTTCTATATTTTTTTTATATTGTGCTCGGGTTTTCTCTAACTAGTTCGGCAGTACATTTTCCATTAATTTTGTGCAGTCCCAATCAAATTCTGCTGAAAAATAAGCAACAATTTTCTAATGCAGCGGCTATTCATCTTCTGAGAATGTTCAACATCAGATAGAAGTTTAGTTAAGTCTGTTTAGGAAAGTTGTTCCCAATAATCATGAGCTGAAGCACTTGGTGGTCATTGGCCAGATCTACAACTGGAATCGGTGAGTCAAAACATGTTCTGCTATTTTAAATAGCAAACCAAAACTCATAAAAAATAGTTCAAAAAGTAAAAAATAAAATTTTTATTAAACCACATTTTACTACAAATTCTCAAATTAATGCGTTTTCAAATTTAGCTGGCTGAAAGCAAAACTGCAATGATTTTGAATTGTTTTGCAAATGTTTTTTATTGGCAAGAATAAAGTGTATTAGTTTTCAACAAATCTGTAAGAATAGTTTGTAAGAAAAAAATATTTTCACATCAGTAACAACAATTTGATAACGATTTACAAACAGTTTATTGCAAGCTATCGTTTCCAATCAGAGATCGAACTGTTTGATCGGTTTAGTTCGGCATATTGAATTAGGGTCCCTCGTCTTGTTTTGTAGGTTTGGAATTGTCTACGACGAGTCAATGGAGACTCTTTTTGAAAGCATCCGAGAGAAAGACGATGGCAAACTGATTGCGTATGTCGTTTTTGACGAATCGATCGATTTGAACCGCCTGGTTGAACAACTGCTCATTTTCAAAGACACTGATGTTATGATTCTGCGCTCAATGCTCATTTCCAACAATCATGGAAAATTAGGGATCTATTTCATTTCACCCTTGAATTCAAAAAAACTAAAAATGACAGAAATTTCAAAGCTTGAACGATTAACTCCGTTTCAACTGTTCTCAAATGACAGGCTGGCGTTCAAATACATAGTAGCCTGCTTCAGACTGGTAGGGGGTATCAGAGGAGGGGGGGGGGGGGGAATTGGCCTTTTACCTCAAATTTTACCTCAGATTTCTCTGCTCAAGCTGCACTTTCTGTAGTCTTTTGACTAAACCTGAACAAAACCAATTGGTTGCCTAAAAAGGAGTAAGTGAACTTATTTATTGCTTAGAATTGATACCTTCAATTGCTGTTAAAAAATTGAATTGTTTTCATCTTTTTTAAACTTTGCGCCCTTTTGAATCCGTCATCTTGATTTGTGTCTCAATAATAAAACACCCCTTCTTCCAGTGAAACAAAAACAAATCTTTGAAGCAGATTTTTTGTTTCATTGATGGTTTCATGACATTTAAACTACGAGTTTACACAAATTTTTTTAATTCCTGCGTATTTGTGCATATAAGCGGCTCTATTTTCAGTTCTTGTCTTATTATCACAAAATTTACTGTACTATCTGAGATCGAAACCAGACTCAACTAAACATATCGAAAAATTTTAAGTAATATATATTATGATTTTAACTCCGTAATTTTTGTTCATTTTTTGTTTTTGCCTCTGTTTGATTCTGTTGCTGCAAAATTTTTTTTCTGAATATGGACAAATCTTCTTGGTTTACTATTAACACGTAATTGAATGTGTTTGATGACATCAGTTGATTGCTGAGGATTTCAATTGTTTTGATACTACAAGTTTTCATAAAACATTTTTTTTTCTTATTTACTTGTTTTGGTTTTTTGAAATCTTGTCACCGTATCCTAATAATGTCAGGTTGGTCCCTATGGCATAAAAATGCCGCACTCAAATTTTTATAATACTTTGAACTTTTTTCTATTGTATATTGTATACCTAATGTTTTTATAATGTATGTGAATAGATTACTTTAGTTGTTTCAAAGACTCTTTTTTGCATTTTATTTTGAACTTCCGGTCCTGCCTATGTTTGTTGTTCTTTTTGTAGTCGTAAGAAATGTTCTTATTTAATATTCTGGTTAACTCGTTATTTAGTCTCATCAAAGAAAGGTCCCACGCAATTTTTTTTGAAGGATACATTTAACTTTTAATTGGTTTTATGTTCTAACTGGGTTTTTTTTTCACTCAGATTTGTTTCCGTAACAATTTGTCCATTCTCGATACTAAACATATTTTTCTGTTACTTTTTGTTGCCCAGCCATCTTGCCTGTTATTAGTTAATGATTTTTTTGGCTTCGAAATTTCGTGCTTTAAAAAACTCTTTTTTAAAAATTTGAGTTTTTTCTGATTTTTTGTAATCTTAAGATTTTCCCATCATTTTCTATGGTGGGTTCCATCGTCCTTCTAATGCCTCAATGCTTTGTAATATTTCTTTCATTAATTTTTTGTTAGCTATTTTCTTAAACAGCTGATAAATGTGGATCAACAGGGTCGAAAAGTAGGTGCAAACGCATATTACCGAGCTTCGTTGTTCTAAACAGTGACTGAATCGTAATTAATAAGTATCGAGTTTCAAGGCCGCTCTGTCCACATTTATATTGGTCTTAATACAGGCTCTCGCTTTCTTATTCAAATGTTTTATAAGCTTTCAACACAAGGTTAAGACGAAGCGTACAAAATATTTCAAACATTATAAGATCAAAATATCTTCGCAAAAAACCAATAGTCTTTTTAAAAAAATTAATAAAACTGTTTACAATGATTTGAGCCAGTGTAAGATTTTTCTTCAAGGCAAGAATAAATACAAGACATTTCATCAAATGAAGTTTGACTATGAAATTATTTAATCTGCCCAATTGGGGCCTTATTTAGTATATTAAAAACGGATAAAAACGTTCGGCTGCAAGTTTTGTCAGTTTTGTGCTTATATAATATACGACATATGGAATAAAATTCACCAGCTACAAAAAAAAACAGCAAAGTAAGATTTTTTTCAGACGATGATATATTACTTGTTGTTCGACACAAATCACATCTGAAGGAATGTAACAAAAATAGATAATGGGGCCCTTGGAAAAAAAAGTTTTAAAAGTTTTTTTTTTAATTTCAATTTGCACTCAGTGAACATTTAATTATATCTATTCTCAGCAGTCATTATAACTGGCGTACAGTTATTCAAAAAGAGGAAAATGAGCTGGTTTGCTCAAACAGTGTGGGATAATTTGTGTTCTTTATTTGGTACCTCAAGACGAAAGAATTACTTAATCAGCAAAATTCATAATCAGCTCTTTTCTTGACAATGAAGGGAAGAGTAAGTTTGGACGTGTTAGTTTAGTGTTTTTTAAGGGAGAGGGGAAATGAGGTAGATGAATTTACTCTTTAGTAACTCATGCACGTCAAAAACAACCTAAACGTTCTCTAAATGATGACACGAGAAGTTCAAAATCAGCAGTCCCTGCCCGACAAGAAAATAAAATAACTGAAGGCCCTGAGCAATGGTGCTTCAGGTTTCTATATTTAGCCCACTAATAGGTCCAATACTCTTTTTTCAGTCGTAAATCGACAGTGAGGACATCAAAAAATTGCAATGTTCTTAAAAAACAAAAAAAATAATTTAGACTAATATGATTAAATTGATGCATTTAAAAAGCCATACAAAGTGAATAGCGAAGACAAGAAAATAAAGCCAAAAGTTTTATAAGAACAAAATACCGTGCATAAACGGGAAAAATAACCTGAATTATGTCAAAAAGTGAACAAACCGAAGCCTCATTAGGTTGAAAAATTAAACTTGAGAATCTTTTATGTCTGAATCCATAGATATTTTTTGTTTTGACAGGGTAAGGGGTTGGTTGGAAAAATATGCAAACAACGAAAGATGATAAATCGTAAGAAATTTTCATCATTGTTTTTGCCCAATTTTTGATGTTTTGCTATTTCATCAAAGCAGGTTCAGTTACAAATAAAACTCGACAATTAGATCATGGTGAAATATTTCCCATATATTAGTCTGCGCTGCCTATCGCGCGGGGCTTATGACTCCTGACCACGTTTGGTTTTTCGAGGAATGGACTTGGTCCCTTATCAAACAGACTCTACCCAACCACTGTTCGGCACCAGAGATTGAGATGATAGTCAAAGACGGAAACGGGCTGCTCTCAATAACAAACGACCCTTCAAACATCCAAGGAGAACCCAGCGACGTTGGGGTGACTTCCGATGAATTTTTCCACGAAATGGCGAATCGAGTTAATCCTAACGGATACCAGGCGACAATCTGGGATTTGTATGTTTACGATTGTATGTGGGTCATTGGGAAAAGTATTGACATGTTTTTAAACTTTGCTGATAGTGATCAAAAATTGGGAGAGTTCCTGAAGAGTGCGGATTCGAATACCTTTTTTGGAGTTTCTGGATACGTTGCGTTTGACGGCGCGGATCCAGCTGCGCCTCAACTAAGACTGGATCAGTGGAACAATATGGAAGAATATATCCCAATTGCAAAGTTCTCAAAAACCTATTTTGACATAATAAATGAAATTATTTGGAAGTCAGGAAAAGCTCCACTTGATCACACACCCAAAAAAGAGATCCAATCTCTTTTCAAGACCAAAACTGTCAACAAAATTGCGTCAATTATTTACAATTCTGGAGCAATTCTTGGAATTTTGCTTTGCTTATTTGTGGCTGTGATTAACCTCGTCTTTCGAAACGCGCAAGTTATAAAAATAACATCGCCTATTGTCAATTATTTCATAATATGTGGTTCCGTGATGCTTATGGTATGTGTCATTTCGATGTCTCCGACTTCTGTTAGTTTCAACCGTGATCTATTCGTGGCAAGTTGTTACCTGTACAAAATAACATTCAACGTCGGCTTCACAATGACCTTCGGGGCTTTGTTCGCTAAAACGTGGCGGGTTTACAGAGCATTTTCGCGTCAGAGCGCCGAGAAACTGAAAATCACAGACTTGCAGTTAGTCTTGACAATAACCGGAATTGTGTTATTTGAAGGGGTTCTACAATTTCTGGATATAATTGTGTACAAAATGGGCTACGAGGTCAGCCAAACCCAGAAAGACGTCAAAGTCGTCAGTGAACAAGCGGAAATTCACACAACCTGGTCTGCTTTGAGTTGCAAATCACGTTCGAACATGTTCTTCTACACTTCGGCTGTGTACAAATTTCTGCTTCTTCTGTTCGGAGGTTTCCTTGCGTTTGAAACCCGAAACGTTCACGTTGAAGCTGTGAACGACAGCAAATCAATTGCAATTTGCATGTACAATTACTGCTTCTGTTCATGCGTAGGCGTGATTCTGACGTATGTTTTGAATTGGGAACCCACCGATTCGTACTCGATTCTGGCACCTTTGATTCTGATGGTGGCTTTGTTCCCGATTCTCCTGCTGTTTGGTCCCAGACATCTCGCAGTGGTTTCAGGCAAAAAAGAGGATCAGAATTTGAGCGTGAGAAAAAAGAGCGTTCGCACATCCGTGGCTCACACTGACAATAAATGACACCATTATGATTGACTAAAAGATTAAATGAAAGCATGTTATGTATATCAAATAAGTGCGGCAGTTTTGCGGATCAAATTTGATGATGATGCAAAATCAATCTGAGTTCGAAAATTTTTTTAGGATATCAAATTAAATAATGTTAAAAGTGGTTCCAAACGTTACTATATCAATTAAAAGGTAGTTTTTTCGCAAAACAGCGCCGCTACCATTTAAAGCGTATCATATAGAAAATCTTACATTTTTAATTTCAGAAGACGTATGTTAATGGGGCCTTAATCTGTGGAACATGTCTACCAATTGGGGGCATACCAATAAACAACAAAAAACTTAAGTTAATGATATGTTCACAACCGGTCATTGCTATTGTTTTATCAGTTAAGTTCGAATCAACATTTGTATAATTCAGGTCATTTTCAGGGAAAAAAATTTCAGGTATTTCTATTTCTATTTTTCTCGGTCATAAATTTTTCTCACCAATGATTTACGACCTATGCGATATAACAAAATTTTGAGCAACCAACTCATTGGTTGAGAAATCAAAAACTCATCAGTAGTGATTCTTCCTGATTCAAAGGTTTGCTTGAGATTCATATGTGCCTATAGTCTCATGTCTCCTGTAATCAGCATGAACACGCACACACTGCTCTAACAAAGACTGATTGAGATAGCGCACCGAAAACTAGAGATAACACAGCAAGTTGCAAACGTCTGTTACCATCCAGAATGCCAATCCGTTTGAGGGTTTTAAGAGCTGTCTCTGAAATCCCCCAAACGACTAGGTGGCAAAGGGACTGAAATTGCTATTATATTTTACAAACCTTTCATCTGAAAATTTACAGACTTAGCTCAATAGTAATGAACTCTTTTTGGTAGGGGCGCTGGTTCATAATGGCTAATTGGATGATTCATCAAACAACTTTCTTTGATTGAAACCAGCTCATATATGATTTGTAGAAGTCAGACTATCATACTGGATCATATACGATTTAAAAGATTTCACAGTGTTTTCAACTTCAAAACAGTTATTTTTGTGCAAGGAACTGGCAAATTTTCTTTTCTAATTTAGATATTTTGATTTATAAATGAAAAAAAATAATTTTGCTTCTTTGTTGGAAGTAAGTTTCACCTGTTGTTTAAATTGAATGATTTGTTGTTCCAACAACGCAGTTAATTTTGCATGTTGAGATGTGAATGGTGTAAAAGTTTTTCAATTCGTAACAAAATGTTTTTGTCCGGAGTTGAGCTACTGTGTATTCTTTTTGGCACAAAGTGAGCAACATAGATTGCTATACACATTTCGAATCAACTCTATGAAATCGCCAGAGCCCTCCAATTTTTTATGCGTCGTTTCTTTGCTGTTCCAAGCAGAACTCATGGTATGGAAAAAAGTAAAAAATGTCTGGCATGAGACGTTTAGCAAACTCAACTCTTATTTTGCTCACAAATTAAAGAAGAGTTAACATTTTCAGTTTTCTCAGCATGAATTTCATTGCTCCGTGCAAACTTAAATTTTTTTTGACACTAAAAAACGGGAACTTTTTTAAAAAACGGGAAAGCCGATTTCTATCCAACTATTGTAGTCGTGTTTGTTTGACTGTTAGGATTTGGCAAGTGTTGACAATCTTCTCGCAACTACAAGTCGATGAGAATTTTTTGGATTTTTTAGAGTTGTGCAAACTGAAGATGAGTTTTTGCTTTCTGTTTTTTCTGAGACACCTAAAGTGATTGTTTTTTTTTAATTAAAATATACCAATAACTTGGATCGTAAGGGTGCTCTGCTTTGTTGTTCAGAATTGTTTTGGTGACATTTCATGTGGTGTAAACAGGCACGGCCTGAAAGCGTTCAGTTGAAGTTGATTACAGTTATGATGACAGTTGATGACAATATTAATTTTAAGTTAGGGGGAGCGGTTTGTTTAGTCTCTAAGTTAGTTATAAGGCGGCTTTGCGAAAGAAATAAAGGATTTGAGGATCTTAATATTCAAGAAGAAACTGAAATTGTATAAAAAATTAGGGTGGCGATATTTTTCAAATTCTTGAGTAAAAATAGGTTTTTAATTCCGCTTACGTTTGGAGGGTTGATGATTTTTTGTTAGCTGTCAGATTTAATGCAGTAGACTAACTGACTAAAAAAGTTTTAAATGAAAAAAACGTCCAAATTATTTTTGTTTTTAACTAATATTGTCAAAAAAATGTCATTTTGAGTGTTAAAGAAAATGCGCTTGGACCAAACGTTTAAAATATTGCGGTGGAAAAAATCGCACTGAAGTGATGAGCACAAATTTTATGGATTACTTCTTTTCTCTGCTATCTGATAAATGTATATGTATATGCATTGCTCCCAATACAAAAATGCGAAAACCAAGCTTTTTTAACCATCTGAATCCTCATTTCCTGCATTTTTTTTTGTTTTTCATTTGGTTTTGCGTTCATTGGGAGAGTCAGGTCTGTTAGTTTTTAATTCTTCTTCTGTGGATTTTTGTCGAGCAAAGTTTTGATTTCATTTTGTTATGTTTGTTCATAACATCTGATGGTTTAGCTGGTCAGTTATAAGTCAAAATTGAGTGATGATTTTGCCAAAAACAAAGAAAGGAAAAGGAGTAAAGAGTGGATAGGCTGTCAATTCAATTCAAACAAAAAGCTCTTTTTTAGTCCACGAAAATTGTTTTCGGCATGTAGTGAATGGTTTGAATGACTTTGAGACCAAACAAATTTTGGAAAAAGGATATTTTTTGTCAATATTTGTTGTTCTCTTTGTCATTTTCTTTTTTTCATTGTTTTTTTATAGGTTTCAAATAGTGTCTTCTCTTAACCAATTTAATAGGTACGAACATTTAATGTAGTCAAAATGTAGTCAAAGTTTAAATGTAGTTCAAATTTTCCATAAATATACCAGCATATTCGTTCTCGAAGATAGTTTTGTTTTTGTTGTTGAACGCTGAGTTTTATCAATTAAAGTAGTTACTTATCTTTTTTGCTGTGTTTGACAACTTTTTACGCTTCATTCAAGTTGGAAATCTTAGTCCCAGCCGTTTCGACCACTCAACTAGTATAAACAAAAACTCACATTTCTTTGTCATGAATGTGGTCAAATGGTTTTTCATTAAGTTTTCCACCCCAACGCTTACATATCGTTACCCCCCCCCCCCCCCCAGATAAATTATCCTCGTAATTACATTAAATTGGAAGGAATTTAGGGACGCAAACCAACCCAGGCTCTGAAACACAGAAAGTAATTAATTCTTGTTTGCGTTTCGACTAAAGAAGCTTTCGCTTAAAGCCAGAACAATATAGCCAAACAACATAGAAGCCTTTCTGGACTTTTCCAAGAATTAAATTGTTCTGTTTGTTGAATGCCTTTGTTCAAAATAGGTAGTAAATAGCAATTAACAATGTTAAACAAATTAGCAGAAAACTTGGTCGAATAAACTCTTGGCATGAGTATCCTTCGCCACCATAAAACTCTTGAGGCTCTGTATATTGTTGCTGCATTCTGTTTCAATCAAACGCGGCTCGATTCAAGAGAAAAACTCTATTTTGTAAAATAATTTCTGAAAGATTCTTTCAAGATTTTTAAAAGACGCTGTTATATCTTACTAACCGGGTCGAGGTTTTTGGGTAAATTTTTGTAAGACATATGGTGAATGCGGTGAAATTTTGTAAGAAATGAGTTGATTGTGGGTGTTATGTAATGAAACATATATTCTAGACTTTTGGTTGCTCTTATTTGGTTGTGACTTCTTGTCAGATGTTTTCGGGAACAAGTAACTCTCAGGTTTTTTGGCGGTAGTTTTAATCATCAACAAAATGTCATGCTTTTCTTGAGTTCCCAAGGTCATTGGGAACATGCTCCAAGAAGGAGGGCAGGGGTTGGAGATCATCTTGATTGTCGTTTGATCCGATATCTTTGAACCTGTATAATTGGAAATGAAAAAACTATAAGGGTAATAACATCAAAGGGGGTGGATGTAGCTCATGTTGCCTAAAGCCGGAGCGAAAAAGTTGAATTAAAAAAACTACGCAGAAAAAACCCATGCGAGGCCGGCGACCGGACGCACAAACAAGCCGTAAGCCGTTTTTACTTTGGCAACTCGTACTTCACCGTCTCGCCCAGGGGATGTTTCCACAACTCTTCCAAGGGGCCAGATTCCTCTCGAGGTCAAGTCTTTGAGTACCCACACAACATCTCCAACTTAGAGGAGGCTGGTTGTTGTCTGTCCATTTACGTCTCTTGAGTAATGTCGGTAGGTATTCCTTAATCAAGCGCTGCCACACGTGGTTTATCAACAGCTGCACGTGCTTCCAGTTCTTGAAACTAGCTGGCTGTTGATCTCCAAAGTCTCCTGGTGGCAGGGAACTGTACGGGCGTTGAATGAGGAAATGGTTAGCAGTGAGTGGTTCTTCGTTTTCAGGCTGATCAACAACGTTTGTCAAGGGTCCGGAATTCAGAATTGCCTCGACTTCAACCATTATTGTCTCAAAGATGTCGAAGGAGAGACGCTTAGATCCTAGAATGATCTAGAGTGTCCTCTTGGCGCTCTGAATCAATTGCTCCCACACGCGGTGGGTACCGTACGGTGGGTTAAATTTCATGTGGTTTTGACTACAGCTAGGGCTTTATAAATCTTGTCTTTGTCTAAAGACTTAACCTTCTTTTTCAGCTCTTCCGAGGCGCCGACAAATGTTTTTCCGTTATTACTCTACAATGAAATAGTTTGGCATCTTCGGCAGGTGAACCATCGATATGCATTGAGGAAGGTGTCTGTAATTAAATCTGGACATGTTTCCAAATGGACTGCTCGCATAACGAGGCATGTAAAAATAAATCCATAATCTTTCTCGATTTTGCCTCGTTTGTCTTCAATACAAAATGGGCCAAAAAAGTCCAGTCCTGTGTTGGCAAATGGAAATTTGGTTTCTTGTGTGGGGAAGCGGAATGCAGGAAGTGGGGCCATTAATGGTTGAATATTCTGAGTGTCAAATCGGCGACACAAAAAACATCGGTATATCGGTATCTTATGGAAACTAGTGTTTTTCGAAGTCCAATGACGTAGTAGCGTTGTTGTACGAATGCTTTGACCGGTTCTGTTGCTTGATGAGCACAAATTCTGTGCCCAGGTTCAAGGTATAGTCTCGCGATTTTTTCCTTTTCGTTCAAGATTATTGGACATTTTTCGAACTCCAATTCTGTTGGAGCAAATAGGAGACGGCCAGTAGATCATAGGAGTCCGTTTTGGTCAATTATTGGATTTAAGTTTCTCAATTTGCTCTTGGCGTCTAAATTTGGGTTCTTTTTAATGCGTTGATTGTTTTGAGCCAACTTTAGCAGGAAAATCTCTTTAGTGTACTGACTTTTGTTGGAACGATTCTTCTTAGCTCTGCAAAGTAAATTGAAGACAGTTGCGAGAAAACAGGTTTGATTGGTGTTTTGGTATTTCTGGTTACGGTTGAAATATTTTTCAAATCTTTCTAAGAACTTTCAGTGTCTTGTAAAAATTGTGGTGCTGTAAGCCATCTCGGGGGGACTTCTGATATCAGGCATTGCAAAGTAACTATCAAGCACTTTTTGTAAGTTGGAACGAAGTTCTGTAGGAAGTGGTTCATCCCACTTCTTGCCTAGCTTCCAGACTTGTTGTAAAAGCATTTTGATTCGAATTGTGAGCGGGGACAAAAGTCCTAAGAGATCGAAAATGGTTGATACTAAGCTGTAAAATTTTCCTTTGTGTATACTCACTTGCATTTCGGGGAAATTGTTCATTAGAAAACAGTCATTTTTGGTATTCCATATCTGACCGAGGACTTAATTGATCTCTTTCAGTTCATCTCGATCTTCTTGCTCGATGAACCTTAGGGCTTCATGTTTGTTTGACACAAAATTTGTCAGGCGAAAACCACCTTTATGAAGGCTACTTTTAGTGTGGTTAATGGTTTCAATTGCTTCTTCTATAGACGGCAAAGAATGGATAAAGTCGTCCATATAAAAATGGTTTTTTTTTGCAGAAACTGGTTTTGGAACTTCAATTGCATTATCGTCTGCGCACCGGTTCAGCACGAAAGTTGCCCAAAAGGGGAGCAGGTTGCTCCAAAAATTAATCTTGTAAACTGGTATTGGTTAACAACCTCTTCACTGGGCCAGAGAAAGCGTAGTGCAGATTGGTCCTCATGCCTTATTGCTATCTGCATGAACATGCCCTCAATATCAGAGAGAATGGCAGCTGGGTTTTCACAAAACCTCAGAAGGATTCCTACCAAGTTGTTCAGCAAATCTAGTCCTGTGATCAAATTGGAGTTCAAAGATTGGCCCTTAAACTCGGCCGCAGCCTTTGCTACTCTGCGCAATTTTCCTGGCTTGTTTGGATTAACCACCGGGTGATGAGGCAAATACCAAATCTACTCGGGTTCTGGCTGCTGCATTTCAACTGGCTTGACATAAAATTTTTGAAGATCTGTTGTGAGAGTTTGCTCATACAACTCTTTCAATTGGATGTCATTACTGAGTCGCTGATGAAGACTTTTCAGCTGGCTGAGAGCTCCGAAATAGTTATTTTCTATTCTCAATGGCTTTCTTCATGGGAGTCCAATTTCCTACCTCTCAACATTGTAAGTGATTGTCTTTCTCAATATGTCAGGGGCTTCCTTGTCAACGGGATTTGAAGATTCACTCTCGGGTTGAGTTTCTTCGGCTTCAATTTTCCAGAATTGCTCAAGCAATTATTCGAGGGGCTGATCGTCGGAGCTTTGTCGTGATACGTGGTGCACGTACTGTTTCTGCTGGTGAGATTGTTGTTTGGGTTGCTCTTGCACTCTTTCGTACTCTCCAGCTAGGGTCCATTCAAGCTTCGTCTTTACGCCGAAAGGCTGGTTTTGAGTTGCCGGAATGAACTCAACTGGATGTGTGAAAGCAAAAGTGTTTATTCCCAACAGTGCACCAATTTTGCTTTCGGCTATTTCTGGGAAGTGAATGTGACGCAATTTTTTGAATGCATCGCAAAGTTGGTTGAGTTCAATTGTATTAGCTGGTGCTACATTTAAGCAAGGAGTGCAATAAGTTGTTGTAATTTGAAGTTTTTAATCCAAGTTTTCGTAGGGTGCATCTGTCACTTGTTCAGAAAATTTTGAAAGTGGCATATCATGCTCTGTGTTAAGATTTTGAGGCGTAGTGGCGTCTTGATCTTCGCATGGAAGAGCAAGGAATTCTGTGATTTTGTCAAGTGAGTAATTAAATTGGCTTCCTGGATCGATCAGAGCGTACGTATCGAAAGCTTTCTTGCCGTTTAGAAAAAATACTGGGATAAGTTGAAGCTGTTCGAATCAATCTTTTGGTGTAGACTGTAGATGATTCAAGCTAAAATTTTGGTTGGCATTGTTTAAATAAGCGCGCTGAAAATGATTCTGATTTTTGTTTGCAAAAGACTATCCGTAGAGGCTCTTTTGTGATTTGGATGAGATGCTTGCGTTGTTGTTACTTCCTGGTTCATATTTCTGTTTGACAGGCTGATTTTTTTGGTTGGTAACATTTGATCCTGTGGAATTGCTGGTGGCAAAAGCAGCTGGCGGACGCTTGATTTTTTTTGCCAGGATGATGCAGTGTTGTGTGGTGGTATCCACTGCATGTTTGGCAGCGCTTTGTTGATGGGCAGTTTTGCTTCTTGTGTTTATTGCTCAAACAGTTCGACCAAAGATTGCTCTGGCTTACAATGTCAAATCAAAGGCTTGGGCTACATTTTCGGTAATCGGGACAGGTGAAGAGTATATGGTTTCCACGACTTTTCTCGTAAAAACGCTTTGGTTGATTTATGTTGTTTAGGGGTGGAAATGGCGGAGTGCTAGGTGGTTTTACAGTACCGCTACTGCTTATTGATGTTGACTGATTTCGGCTTGTCGGCTTTGCTGGAAAGCCTGAACTTTGGGTACCTATATTTCTTGCGTGATTATCGCTGACGTTCGAGTTCCCAGATTTATTAAAATTGTTTCTACGAAAGTTATTTTGCTGGAAGTTTTCGCGGTTTATCTTATCGTACACATGAGCTTGAACTTCAAACCATTTCTGAAATTCAACTAAAGTAGTTGGTGTTTCGATTGATGTAACAGTGTGCTCTGTCCATTTGAGGAGGATGTTATGCGGGACTTTTTCTTTAGCTTTCTTCATAAGTGTTGAGCTCTGTAGCTCTGTGTATCCCAAGTATTGGAAAGCTTGCACTAAACGTTTCAAGAACGAAGCAAAGGCTACAAAGTTTTGTTTGTTATAGTCATTAGTTGATTTCCAGTTCTCCAATTGATTTATGAAGGCGTTCACCACTATTGTGGGATCACTAATATTTGACATGAGTTCGTTCAAAGCTGTGCTATAATAAGCAGGATCACATGAATACGCTTGGATAACATCTTTTGCTTTGCCCGTAACTGCATTTTGCAAGTTTGTGATACGATGTGTGTCAGTAGTACTGGTGTTGTTATGTACGAGGCAAAAAATATTGTTTATTCATTCGTGGTACTTCAATGGTTTGCCATTAAAGGTTTAAATTTTAAGAGGTGGTAATTTGATTGAGTGTTTATTTGTTGGATTCTGCCAATATGGAGCTGTGTTTGAGGTCCATGGTAAAGAATTGATTTCAAATGAAGGGTTTTTTTGAACTTTCAGTTAATATTGGATGTAATACGCTGGAATTCTAATGTGAATGTGGAATGTGTTTCGGGTTCTCGCTCTGCTGAAGGCAGTGGTTGTGGGGGAAACGTTGAGATTGACGGAGCAATGGCAATACTATCAGTTAATGGTTTTCAACCGGTGGTTTGTTGAACACCAAATGGGTTGAGAGGCTCATTGCCAAGGGTTTCGACGTGTGACTGGAATTGAGTAAAGCTGGAATTGAGTAAAGCTTCCAGGCAAAATTTTAGTCTCTGTGTTTTTCAATTCCTGTCCATTATGCAATGGTAAAGAAATTATGTTAGAGGTTTGAAAGTTGTTCGAGTTTTGGCAGGAACTTTAATGGAACTGATTGAAATTTGTCATTGTGTTACTCAATTTAAATGTTTGGTTTGTCCGGGGCAGATCAAAATCTAGGTTCTGTGGGCTTTGGTTGACTGTATTATTTGACAGAAATGGGATTTATCAGGCGCGGATTACGTGTTCCTTGTTATTGGGAACAACCCATGCTCTCTGGTTCAAAAGTTTGCGTAAAAAAACCGTTCCTCGGCGATATCTCGACAAAATTCAGATATTATGTTTTTTGACTGAAATTGATTGTTAAGGTTTTCCTGAGGAAAATGGTTTTCAAACTTATTTTACGCGCTTACAAAACTAAGCGGCTGGATTGAATCATTGTCTGACTTAAGCTGCTGCTGGTTGACTGTAAAATTATCATCAGCAGATAATGTTTTAACACTGAGAGAAAAACTATCGGGAGTTTTTGCGACGGTCGTCTCAGGTTTCGCAAAATTTTTATATGGGTAATTTACTTCTGTTTTAGATTCAACTGTGTTATTGATGTTAATTGGTCTGAATGAACTAGATGTACTCATTCCAATAGAAAAAGGATTCTCGTTGTTGCCATTTAAAAACTTTGACAACATTGGTTTGGTCCTGTGGCATTCGAACAAAAACAGTGATGGTTTCTCCAATCTCGTTGGTAAAGGTGGTGTTTTGTTGGGGAATGATGAACGTTCTGGGTTTCTTGCTTCTGGAATCTCGTTCATTGATGGTGAGCATCTCTGTGGGGTTGGATAACTGGCAGTCGTATCAGTTGTTACACTGACATCATCGCGAATCCTAGTTGAATATTGGCTGAGTAGTTCATCGTCATCTAAACTGTCAATTTCGTGTTCAAATTTTTTTAGACGTGACAGAAGGTTTGAATATCATTCCATAACAGATGAAGTGCTGCTGGAGTTCGGACTTTCTTTCAGCACGGCATCAAGTGTTGTTTTCAGCTCGTCAACATTTGCTTTGGCTTCATTGATGAGCAGGGTGAGTGATCTGAAACTCTTTCGCTGATCGATAGCAGATTGTAGAGGTCCAGCTTGATTTTCAACCTGAGCTCTGCAATTTTGAATTTGTTTAACGCGTACTGGCAACTTTGACTCTTCTTCTTTGTCATCTTGCTCTTGTTGGTCTTTTTTGTATTAACAGGTAAAAAACGGTTTCGAAACCGGAGCGTTGCAAATTTCAAAGTTGAAAACAATGTTAATGACACTGTGAAGCTAATCAGTCCCAGGTTTTTGGTTGTTGAGAACTACGACGAAATTTTTCTGAAAAATAGAATCCTAGTGTTTTTTGTTGTGCTAAATCTAGCTAATTTTATCTCCAAAAGAGAGAAAAAAACATTTTACGCGCGCTTGTTTCGTTATTACAATAATCACGACCAATTAATTGCTAAACTCAAGAAAATCAAAACGTTCTCTTCAGTAGAATAGATGTATGGTTTTTGAATGGTTTTTATTACAAACTTATACAAGGACAAACACTTTTTTTTGAAACGGAGTAAAAATTGCTTAGGGATTGCTACTGCTTAGACTCTGTGTTGAAAAAGATCAAAACAATTTTTTTATGCGGTGCGAATAGGCAACGTGAACTACAGACAAGCAGACAAGACAAATCTATTTGTGCTGAAGCTCATTTGAATTCTTTTTTCTTTAAGTTGAACTGCTTGCATGTTGCTTTCTCTTCAAAACTTTTGAAATCTTTACTTTAAAAATTCCTTCTGCTTTTGTAAGTGCTGACACTAAGTTTTGAAGATCATCTACAAGGGTATCGACTGACACCAAAAAAGCTCTCTTCTTCTATCTGGTGACTACTGAAACCGAAAAGGGGCTAGGTGACTTCTTTCGGTAACTTCTGAGACCGCGGACAGGAAGGAAGGGACGTTTTTCAACTAAAAGAGATTATTTAAGTGAGCAAATTTGAGTGGGGAATTATTTCGAGCTTTTGATTTTCTTGCTTTTGAGCTAAAGAATAGAGAGTTCTTAAAATTTCCTTTTTTTGAAGTTGTTTTCAGTGCATACTACCCCATTATCTAGGCGCGCGGGTAGTAGTATGCAATTGAGATCAAAAAAACACAAATTCTTTTATAGGTTATTTTCGATGAAGCGTTTCAGGAACTTTTCTATGCGTTCTTCACGGTTTTGCAAAGTAGTTTAAAAAGAAAATTTCTCAGCGTGTTTTGTAATGAAGCGACGAGGCTGATTCAATAAGTTTTTTTAAAGTCGGTTGACATTTTTAAATAAACGTTAGAAAAAAATGTGTTTTGGTTTCTATAAATCAGAGAAGCAAGTTTTTTCCTCAAAAATGATAAAGCTATCAGCTTCTTTTGAAATAAAATGAAGTGGTGCGATCAATAGGTTCTCTTGGATCTAATAAATGCTTTAACGAAAACGTTTGAAAAACGTTGTTAAATTTTTCTTTTTTTTTGAGAAAGAAGCAATTTTGCAAATGTTCTGTTGCCTCTTTACTGAATACAAAATCGAAAACTAAGTTTGAAGGTTGTTTGAAACCAAACTGAGGGGGCTCAATGAATAGGTTTTCTAAGATCTACTAATTGTTTATCTTCAAAACGTCAAGAAAACGTTTTTTGAATTTTTTAAAGTCAAAGATGCAATTTTGCTAAATTCAAGCTGCTTCTTTACTAAAATGCAAAATTCATCAATTGACTTTAAATCTTGTACTATAGCAAACTGCGGGGCACAATTGAACGGGTGTTCTTGGATCTAGTAATTGTATCTATCAAAACGTCAAGAAAACCTTTTTTGAATTTTTTTAGTCAAAGATGTGATTTTGCCAATTTTAAGTTGCCACCTTATTAAAATGCAAAATGGATCAACAAAATTTGAAGCATGTATTGTAAAAAAACTGAGGGGGCTCAATGAATAGGTTATCTTGGGTGTACTAATTGTTTATAACAAAACGTCAGTAAAACGTTTTTTGATTTTTTAAAGTCAAAGATGCAATTTCGCCAAATTTAGCCGCCTCTTAAAATGCAAAATCCATAAACTAACTTTTATACTTGCATTATAGCGAACTGAAGGGGCCCAATCAATAGGTTTTCTTGGATCTACTATTTGTTCATGTTGAATCGTCAAGAAAACGTTTTTTAAATTTGTAAAGTCAAATTCGCAATTTTTGCCAAATTCTAGTTTTCTCTTTGCTAAAAAGCGAAGTCCATAAACTAACTTGAGAACTTGTAATATAAAAAACTGAGGGGGCCCAATTGATAGGTTTTCTTGGATCTACTAATTTTCTATATCATAACGTCGGGAAAAGAAAACGTTTTTCGAATTTTTAAAGTCAAAGATGCAATTTTTGCCAAATTCTAGTTGTCTTTTTGCTACAAAGCGAAGTTCATAAAAAAATTTGAAAACTTGTATTATAACAAACTGAGGGGGCTTAATCAATAGATTTTCTTGGATCTACTAATTGTTTATATCATAACGTCAAGAAAACGATTTTCGAAATTTTAAAGTCAAATATGCAATTTTTGCCAAATTCCAGTTGTCTTTTTGCTAAAAAGCAAAGTCCATAAACTAACTATTAAACTTTTATTATATCAAATTGAGTGGGCCCAATCAATAGGTTTTCTTGGATCTATTAATTGTTTATCTCATAACGTCAAAAAAACTTTTTGGAATTTTTAAAGTCAAAGGTGCAATTTTTGCCAAATTCTAGTTGTCTTTTTGCTAAAAAATCCATAAACTAACTTTAAGACTTGTATTAGAGCACACTGAGGGGGTCCAATCAAAAGGTTTTCTTCGATTTATGAAAAAGTTTTTTTAAAAGGTTGGAATAAGGTTTTTTGATTTTTGACGCTCAAAAAAGCACTTTCGGGACTTTTTGGTTTTTTGAGCAAAAATTTCACATAAACAACTCAACTAAAAAACTAGTCAATTTAAGGTCCAACTGCAGTGTTATATTCCACTAGTAATTTTACTGTCATGTAGATTGTTTGCGACAAATCCAAAAAAATGTTTTTGGATTTTTCCGATGCAAAACGGTGTTTCGTTTTTTCGTGCAATTCGTGTGTTTTTCTTTTGCTAAGTGCAACATGTAGTTTCTCATGGCTATTTTTTTTATAAATTATCCACAAAGGCTCGTTGGGGGACAATTTTTATGTTTGTTTTAGATTTTTGTCGCAACTATTTAGATTTTTGTTGGATACGTCTAACCCGGGAAGGGACTTCTGAGGTGACGTCTGGAACCTCTGGCAATCATCTCTTGGTGACGTGTGCAACTAAAAAATGTCAGGCCTTCTTGATCGGTGACGTCTGGAACCCTTGAAAAAAATATCTCCTCGTCTTTGGTGACGTCTGAGACAAAAAACAATAGTCTTGGGTGGTCTTTTCTTGATGCTGTTTAATTACTTTTGCTGCCTTTCTTGCTAGCGTTGAGGTAGGTTTCTCATGCATCAGCTTTCTCTTTGTCTGGGTGGTTGTTGTCACTTTTTTTGTTTAAAAAAATTCGTTTCAGAGGGTAGACAATTTTTCTTAATCATAGAGGTAGATCTCCATGTTATAAAATGAAACAAATACTCTAGACTTTTGGCTGCTCTTATTTGGTTGTGACTTCCTGCCAGATGTTTTCGGGAACGAGTAATTCTCAGGTTTTTGGCGGTAGTTTTAATCTTCAGCGAAATATCATGCTTTTCTTGAGTTCCCAAGGTCAATGGGAACAGTGGGTAATGCGGTGAAAAAAAATATTTTACCGCATTTCACCGCATTTCTTACAAAAGTTCAAGACGAAATTCCCCGCATTTCTTAAAAAAATGGACCAAAATTTTGCAAGAAATGAGGTGAAAGCGGTTAATGCGGTGAAAAAAAAATAATTCAAAGCATTTCAGCGCGTTTCTTGCAAAAAATCCCGGAGAAATTCAGCGAATTTCCCAAAAAAACAATTCACGGCATTGGCTTTCCAACGTTTATTGAATCTGATTTAATTTCACAAGAAAGATCAATGAAGTAGGTGACAGAATAATTCTTTTTTAAAAAAGAGTAATTCTTTTTTTACAAGATTATTAGAAAGCTCGTTTTTACATGCAAGATCTTGAAATAACAAAGCAAGACTTTTTGAGGAAACTGTAACAACTAATGATTTGTGTGGGTCAAACATCCGTTTCATTTGTTTTCTTCGCTTTTTCATGCTTAACTCTTCGTTAGTGAAAATTTCGTTGGTCGTTCTTATAAGTTCCTTCCAGTCAAAAAGTAAATTAGTTTTGGTAACACATGGCGGCGGTCTTTGGGAGGCGGGAAAATGAACTAGATGTAAACCCTTGCACATTTGTTCTGCTTTCTAACACAACTTTGAGCCAGTGCTTGAAATCTTTTTTCTACGACTATTTAAGAGGAGAAAAATTAGATAAAATTTTCTGGTACCCTTCTTTAAAAAACCAAGTTGGGCTCATGCAAACAAAACTATTTTATTATAGATAATAGTAACGGGCAGTGTTGCAAAATTGGCACAGATGTTCCTCAACTCCATCCCCTGCAGAAGGCTTTTCTTAAAATAATTGGGTTGTATTGGATTGACGTTCCTAACGTAGTACAAACATAAATGCAATTTATCAATTATTCCTGAGAATAAAGTAATAATTTTCCATGGCAAAATAAATTGTCATCGCCTAAACTAAAATCCGGCAAACCTCTGTGTTTGTAGTCGGAATCAAATATGAAACATTAAGTGGAATGCACTTGAAGTTTGTTTTGGAAACAAGAGAAAAACGAACACACGCTTCGTGCCGAAAAATTCATTTTGACGGAAAACTGCTTGCAGGTTTTCGCCAGAACCTTTTATTGGCACGGGCGATATATCGGCATCTGTCTCTCAATTTGAAGTATTAAGCAAATCTTAAACTGGCCACCGCCTATTAGAGATACTAAGCCTAGGTGGCACCGGTAATAGCTGAAATACAACTCCTCAAAGGGAGGATCAATTGATTGACCAAAAATTCTAATTGATTCGATGATGAACATAATGACAATCAGACAAACGAACTCCTGGAGAAAATAGGTGACAAACAAATCATATCGGCCCTGCAGAAAATCAGATTTACCGAGTCAGAGTTTTCTCGGAATCACTTTAACTCTAGGGAAAAGCAAAATAGGACAAACCAAAGAAACAAAACCCGCTTTTCGCCAGTAGGAGTCCAAAAAAATTGCTTTTCTAGTTTAGCACGCAGAGCATTCTAATCATGGCGTTCCCCAAGCATTGATCTAACGTTGCTTGGAATCTTTCACAACACAAGCCGCTTCTTTAAATGAAGTTCTGTTGTGTTTTGTGCTACAACTCTTCTAATACTTGAATAGTTTTAAGACAGCGCAAAGTTTGTCAGGACTTTTTTGTGGCGGCTGATATAGGTATCCCCGAATTTTCAATTAAGGACATGCTTCGTCTGCCAAAATCCATTTTTGATAAATTTGGGTCACGTAGATATATAAATAAAGGAATTCTAGAAAGTGCAATTCCGCCGTGGACTCAAAAGGAAATCTGGTACACGCTGTTAATGTCACAAGGGTTCCTCCAAGAAGCTAAATTCTTATGTAATGTAGGCCTATTTTGCATCCAGGTTCAACTCAAACCCCGCCAACGCTGCTGAGTAATTTTAATTGTGCTGCTTTCGATGGCTCAGTTGAACCATTAGGCAACCCTAAAAAGAATTAATAAATGCATCGGCGCTAGTAAAAGTTTCATTTGATTCTCTAATACTACAGATAGGAAAACGATTTGTACGTCAATCAAATAGTTGCAGCGTTGAGAAAAGAACTTCAGGTTTGTTTCGTTAGTGCTCTAAAACTCGCCAACAGAGGTGTTTAGTCATATTTAGAGGCAACGTTTGCAGAGGAATTGCAGAAATTTTGCCATTGAACAGCGTAAACTGAATTAGAGAACACTTGAGCATTACTCACAATTGTTTGCAGGAGAAAAATGTGTTGATCTTGGAAGATTTGAATAAAACTCACAAGACGCTGAAGGGAAATGCTGCTGAAATTAGTGGTTTTTCGTATGGAGCAAGGAATTCCCCAAAACAGAAAGCCCTAAATCAGTTTGTTGACAATTTCCTCACTTTTAGTTCCAAAGATGGACAACCGCTATCGTTCTGTGATAGATTAGAGTAAACTGTGAAGGCGTCAAATTTGGATCTGTTAACTGGTTTAACTTAAATAGCGTTTGAAGAACATCAGCGTCTGACAAGAGTAACAAATGTTTCCAATATACCGTAAAATTATACAAGAATGTTTGCATGATTTGGGAGTGGAGTCAAAATTCGCCAAACCCTAGCATCTAAATGATAACGTAAAATTTGAGCGACAAAACGCTAGAAGATCGCATATGTAAATATTGAGATTGAAAACAAAAAAGTGAACTTCCGTCTCATGATGTTTAAACTTTAGTGAACCTTATCAGACGTTTATTAGAGTTCAACAATCAGATAGCTCTGACAATGTTCAACAATGTAGAAAATCAAATTCAATGGCCAGTTCACCTGGTTTTTTATTACCCTGATGCCTAGAGCAAAGATAACCATCGTTCTTGTGAGAACATTTGAAAAACTTCTGTCAGTAACATGAACACTGTTGGAATACGACATAGAACAAGTACTGTCAACCCGAACCTATTTATGATACCCTTATGATACCCTATACAGAGATACAGAAAACTTGCCTCAAAGTAGACATAGACTTTGATTTTTTGTATGTACCTGCATCGTATAATGTCTTGAGTGTTGCTCGTTCAACAAGATTCAATGATTTAAAATACATCACAAAAAAGCAAGGTTGATTCCTTCTTTTTGAAACTGGGACTTGTGTCTCATTTGGACGAACCGAGATTTCGGGTTACCAAGATTTTCAAATTCCGAATTTGAATTGGAGAAGCAAAATTGTATTACTGAGGGCCGACAACTGAGATCTGGGGTGAACTTTTTTCAATTGTTTGTTAGATTCAACCTAGAAGGCTCAAAAGTTGGTTATTGATAGAATGATGTGCAACGGAAAAAATTCACAAATTCAGTGATCTGTAATATGTGGCTTTGTATTAGTTAATGGGATATTAGTGATAGGAGATTTGACTGCTTCCAAAGGCAAAACAACATCGCCATAGTTTTTTGTAAGCAAGGATCCTATTGGTTATAAATCCTTCATTTTTATCCTGTCTCGAGTTTTATTCGCAATTCAGTGGCGTACCTACAATTCTTTTATGTGAATCGAAAATCATTTTCTTTATCAATAAAGTTTATATATGTGCCCTTTTAAAACCTAGGGAGCCAGAGTTCTTTAGCCAAGAATCAACGGAAGTTCAAAATTCAGACAGTTTGACGTAGAGGTACTCAAAGCTACTTCAATAATCTGTTCCTATAGAATAAAACCAGCTACCTACACAGCAGATTACTTCTGCAAATTAAAAGAGATAATTCAACAAGTATATTTTAATGTTGATGAAATTCCATAACTTGTATATGGAACCAAAGTTGAGTTTGTGCATATGACTGCTCATATTTTTCGACAACGAAACCGCAATTTCATCAAAAAATAGAGTTGTAAAACTAAGCAAATGATACTAAAAAGAAATAATATCCTTCGTTTTTGATTTAATGAGTACAAATTGGCTCCTTGGGACAGGTTCTGTGGCAATAACTAATGCCAAGAATGCTGTTGCAGTGTTATATAAACAAGCACTTGGGAAAATTGCAGTGGATGTACACGATTTTTGCCATGGTGCTCAGGAAGTACCTGTACCAAGATTCATTCCTTCTTTTTGAAACTTGGACTTTTGTCTCATTTGGACGAAACGAGATTTGAAGCATACCAATATTTTCAAATTCCAAATTTGAATTAGAGAAGCAAAATTGTATTACTGATTGGGCCGACAACTGAGATCTGGAGTCAAAAATTTTTTTCTATTTAGAGTTAGATTCAGCCTAGCAGGTCCAAAAGTTGGTACTTGATAGAAAGATGATGTTAAATGGAAAACCCTCATAAATTCTGTGATCAGTAATATATAACTCTGTACCAGGTAATGGGAAAATAGTGATAGGAAAGGTGACTGCTTCCAAAGGCAAAACAACATTGCCATAGTTTTTTTGTAGGCTAGGATCCTATAGGTTCGAAAACATTGTCTATGTTTCCTGTCTCAGATTATATTCACCATTTAGCGGCGTACCAACAATTTTTCTTTATGAATCCAAATCCATTTTTTTTATCATTGTAGCTTACATATGTGCCCTGTTAAAAGCTAGAAAGTCAGAGTTCCTTAGTCGAGAACCATTGGAAGTTCAAAATCAAATCCAGAGAGTTTAACATTGAGGTACTCAAAACCACTTCAACAGTCGGTTCCTGAAGAGTAAAACTAACAACCTACACAGCAGATTACTTGGTAGTACATCAAATTAAAAGAGATAATTCAGCAAGTAGATTTTAATAGTGATGAAATTGCATAACTGGTATATTGAACCAAAGTTGAAATTGTGCAAGTGTATGCTCATATATTTCGACAACGAATTGTCAATTTCTTAAAACAAAAGAGAGGAAAAACTAAACAAATGATACTAAAAGGAAATAATATCCTGCGCTTCTGATTTAAAGAGTACAAATAGGCTCCTAGGGATAGGTTCTGTGGCAATAATTGATGCCAAGAATGCTGATGCAGTGTTATGTATACAAACACTTGGTAAGGTTGCAGTGCATATACACGATTTTCCCCATGGTACTCATCAGTAGGCACATGTAAAATTGGATACCGCAACCAAAATAATGTATGAGCCCTAGGTGGTTTATCCCAATTTTACACGTCATCTTTCCTTTCAATTGCGACTTTCAACTGCTGAAGAAATTTTGAATCCACTATAGAAATGATCATTCTGTGGCTCGGAATCGACCATCAATGAATGGAATTACTTTCTTGATTCTCAACGGCAACCTGCCTTAACTGCACACGGTGTGGTTGTTCATATGAATAAACTAAAATAGGGTGTGGGAGCACGAATTTTGAAGTGTCTATGAAGGACAATATCTGGCTGAAAAATCTATTTAGAAGATGGTGACAAATGAACACATATTGACCTCAGTCACTTCAATCCGAAATTAACAGCAGAGTTGTCTGGTGTCTGGTTTACGAACATGGTGACTCTCAGAAAACTTGAAAAGACGAGCTGGATTTGCTTGGCATCGGGATGAAAAACGACTTCACTGGGTTAACACTGTTCGTGATAATTGATGTTTTAACATACGGTGTACAAACTGTTTTTTTAGTTCGAGTTTTTTTGTACTGTAAATCGTTTGGTACCGTTGTCTCGAACATGAGTCAGTTCACTCTGTTTTTCTGGACCAAACAAGGTCATCGGGAGTTAACGGTCTTGTTTCTAGTATTCCGGACCAACCACTACTGGAAACAGAGCTTCCACAAAAAGTTGGCGATAGCCTCTATCCTACAGGGACGATACTGGCAACTTAGTCAGAAATTATCTAATTTATTTCAGAATTGCCTTCGTGAAGAGTGGAAACGACATCAACAACAACAACAAAAACCGATCTCTTGGAAAATTCAATAACAGTTCAGCTGCACCTAAAGCTTTGGCATCATTATCGAGCCACAAATTCTATATGAGCTGAGGCGAGGACATAGAAAGGGTTAGAGGGTTCTTTCAAGCTCAATATGCACAGCTTATGGCTGCTTCTATATGCAAAGATTACGGATATCACTTTTGACTCCGTGCCAATGTGATTTCCGCCGGTCCCTACACGAATAGAAACAACACAAAAGAGTGCTTGGCGCGGGCATTGTCACTTGTGGACTCAACAGTTACTATTGCTTTCAAAGTTAATACCGAAGGTGAAGAACCGGTGTGTACTTAACATTGCTTAACTTACAAACTTAACTCATCGAAATACATTCTGGTCAAGAAGAAAAATGACTTTCCGCAAAAGTCTAAATCAAGCATAAGTTAAGAGAAGGAACAATTATGCTTAGTCTTACGTAACTAACACTTTCTGTCAGAACAGAAAAACCTCGGTATCGGAAACGCTAGATGTTTACTCTGAATTGATTGAAAATCCAGAAATAGCAAAAAATCAAGTGTTGGTAGTTTTAAGATTAGACAGATTTCTAACCCTGGAGTAGGCTGGAGGCTCAGCCAGAGAGTACTCAAACTTAAAAGATAGATCATTTTCAATGAACATAGAAGTTCAAAAATTTAATCAGAAGCTTTGGTCGTCAGAAAATGAGGAGTGGAGTCCAAAAGAGATGAAGCGATAAAAGGCCAAAAAAGAGGACTTGCAAAAACGGATAGAAATCCCAAGGGCAAGATCACATAATAAAGACGTGGAAATAATTCAAACTGAACACTCTTGGGAAGAATGATATACAAACCTTACCAAATTTTAACTGGAGTTGAAAGAAGGAGAATTAACAGAAAAACTCAAAAAGGAAAGCGATGGGCTAGAGAAACAAAGTTAGATTGGACTCATCTAAGAATAACTGTTAGATCAGTAAAAGTAAGTTGGAACTAGTTCCGACAAAAATTGATGGTATCTACTCGGCAGTAGTTACTCCAGAAAAGTGAAATAAGAAGAAATTCACAATCAGAAGAAACAAAGGAGGAGACCCGCGTCAAGCATACAATAGTCATCTTCCTGCGGCAAAAAGTAATCAGCCATTTGTGGATATTTCAGCCGTTATTTGGGCAATGATCTCTGCTGTGTTGGGATTTCGATCTTTCTTTTTAATTTGGTGTTGACAATCAAAACTGTCCCGTCTACTGTGGTCTTTAATATTCCGTCGTTTCAATGCGCATTTACAACTGCGCGTGAGAGTTAATAATAATAATGATTTTGGTTCCTGCGTAATCGCAGCGGAACAGCATTAGGCCTACAGTAGCCTGTTCTCAGCTGCCTTTTTTCTTATTATTCCCCACATTTCAGACTGTTCTTTTTATGATCAGCATTGCTCTTTTTTTGGTGACTTTGGACACTTTTTTGCGTCTGAAACTTTCACGTGGTACCATCATTACAGCCAACATTGGTCAGGCTATGGTCAACCTGAAGCTATGGTTAAGTAAGAGCTCATCCTTACACAGAGAGCTTCACGGAGGCAGGGGATTGAACTCTCAATCATTGGCGTGTGAATCACACACCTTACCTCTCGGCTATCACGCCACAACTTGTATGTCCACCAACTTCTTTTTCTGGATTTATTTGGCCTTCGTTTAGTAGCTTCTGTATTTTGTTCTTTTCTTTGTGATATAGATGATGTGGAATAACTCTGCCTCTTCCTTGCACATATCTGAAGTTGTTTTTATTCCATTGAATGCTACAAAGAAAATTTATCACGGTTGTCACGTTGAGTTTTCATAGTGGTTTTGCATTGATTTCTGGTCAAACACGTTTATCTTCGCAGTTCTAGCAATTCTTTGTTATGCTATTTTCTAGGTTCCAAAAAATTTGCAATTGGTTCCTGGCTTCTTTCATGTTTTTCCTTAGGCTTATTAGTGCTGCCTGTTGTACTCAATTATCTTTGAATATTATCTAAGTGTCATTCATTTGTCAGTTTAAGTCAGCTTGTAATCTCTTCGGGAGTCATTGAAGAAAATAGAATGCCTTGGATTTCTTTCGAATTGTTTTTGAGTTTGTTCCGTAAATTTTTAATTTGCGATATTTTTCTTTTTGCGTATATACTAGATTTCTATTTCCGATTGTATTTCTTTCTGTTCCCTGTTCAGTGCCTGTGTAATAGTTTCCATTTCGCTGACTATAACATTCTGGGCTTCTTTTCACTCGTAAACTATTTAAAATCTGTTTTTTTTGCGAGATTTTGCAAATTCGTGTGATAGAATTTCCTTTGCAGATTCGCCCGGCAGAATAAACAATTAAATGTTTTGTTACAATTAATTGGATAATAAAGTAGGATGTAATACAGAATTAGAACTGATTTCGTAAACATGTCCAATATACACTGGAAACAAGCGCTTTTTCCCCTTGAAATCGATTTTGTAATTTGTTTAACAAACAATAAATTGCTTCAAAGATGTTTTCTAAAACATTTGTACCCCGTTGTTTCTGCCTTGATTGATATCTTGCAAGATTCTTGTAAGAATCTTGCAAAATATGAATCATCTTGCAATATTCTTCCAAGATTTGAATCCAGTCATTAATAGGGTAGGCTAAATGAACTCAAATACCTTCAAACGCTATAAAATCTTGGCTGCGAGTCACAGATGTTTATATACGCGGCAGAATTTTTTTTGGACTCGTTCGAAGTTTTCAAACTCCCATGTTCTCATTCAATTTCTTATCAACCGTTTTGTTGGTCTAATAATGTTCCCTCCAACCATCTTCGATGATTTGCTCTTCTACATGGTCGATACGACAGGTTATTGTCCTGACAGTGGTACATTTCATACCAAGAAAAGTTGCCTGTTCTTTCAACCATGCATGATGATGATGATAGTTGTATCTTTGAGCAAATGGTGTCTTGTCGGGACCTCAGTGCACAACGCTCGAGTCTCCAGGATTTCCACTAGATGGCGGAGATAGACATTGAAGGGGACTTGAGACTGGAGATAGGAGAGACGCTGTACCCGGGTCGAGGTTTGGCGGTGAATTTTTGTAAGAATTTTTGTGTGAAATTCGGTGAAAGAAAATAAATTTCACCGCGTATTTCTGACGTTTTTTTGCGGTGCATGCGGTGAATCTTGGTGAATTACTACACGGGTTCAAACCTCTAAGCCCGTGCATGCCTTCAATAGCTTATTCCACTACGCCAACTGTCACTAACTTCGCTGATATTTCTTGTGATAAAGAAGATTGAGTAAACGTTGGAAAGTGAACGCGGTGAATTTTTGTAAGAAATGCGATGAATTTCGTGGTGAATTTTTGTAAGAAATGCGGTGAAATGCGGTGAATTATTTTTTTACCGCATTCACCGCTTTCACCGCATTTCTTACATTAATTTGCCACAAAAGTCGATGCGGTGAATTTTGGTAAGAAATGCGGTGAAATTTGCGGTGAATTTTTGTAAGAAATGCGGTGAAATGTGGTGAAATATTTATTGTCACCGCATTCACCGCAATCACCCTATTTCTTACAAAAATTCAACGCATTCACCGCATTTCTTACAAGAATTTAACCAAAAACCTCGACACGGCTATGTATTATATACATTCTACTACAGATTCGGTGAAATATTACCTTGTTATTCTCTAATTTACAATGGGCAAAATCACTTGCTCTGTCGAGAATTGCGATCAGATGAATTTCGTCTCATTGTTGATCAATTATGAATTTCTACTGCCTGAAAAACCTTTTTGAATTATGAAAATGCTGAACACGAAATAAGTCAAAGCCGAATCATTAAAAATTCAATACTTGATTCAGATGACAACTAATTTTGCTCAATTTTAATCGAACTACGGACCCGGGATTCCCAGGTGCATTTTCAACGGTATCATCGGTGGGTTTCGTGGGTGGTTTTGGGGGGTTCACTGGTGGGCTCGGGGGTTTCTCTACTAAGTCATCAGGCTCTAGTCCTTGTTTCACGCAATTTGGTGCCGCTGCCAGGCATTTTCCAGCTATAGAAACGAACAAATGGGGATCGAAAGTAACGCAGTTTGCTTGGAATTCTTGTTTGAGTGTCTTGACACAGCAGGGCATGTCCCTTGAAAGGGGTCCATAATCCCCAGAGGGGCCTTGAATACATTGGCAGAACTTTTTAATGTTGTTTTCATCTGAAACAATAGAAACACTGCTATAAATTTGTGGAATTTTTTCCGTCCCCCTGGTTAGGGAAGGAGACCCAGGATGAGATCGTGAGATTATGAGCCACACAATCTAGTTAAAAATTGGCCTTGGTCAGACCTTCCAAACAGCAACTTAAACATATACTATTGCACCAAAAATCTAAAAAGCTACGTACACCTCGAGTTATTTTTGAAGAAAAAATCAAAATATTGTATCTTTGCGGTTGATAACCTGATATTTTGTACCTCAACAATTTTGCAAGAAGTAAAAGAAAAGGGAGGTTTTGGTCATTTTTCTATGTACCTGGGGAAAACGATAATCAAAGCTCACTTGAAACTTCAAAATTTCACTAGTCACAGTCAAACAGCAATTTTATACGCCTTTATTATTGTTATATCTAGTCGAAGGTTTGATTAGTTTTTATCTACGTTTCCAACATCAACTGCGTCAGTTTCGTTCCAAATTTGCAATACTTATTGTTCTGTACTTTCCCAAAAGTTATCTGTGGTCGTGACCACTGCTTCAAAATTGCCCATAATTTTTCAATTGGGCTAAAATCCTGATTATAAGGCAGGCAATCCAGTACCTCCAAACCTAGGTCTCGGTAGAAGTTGTGATAATCTTGAAATTATAGTAAGGAGCAGTTTTTTAAAATTATCCACTAACCTAAACCGTTTAGCATTTTTGGGCATCGGAAAAATGTTTTGGCCAGTTGCACCCCAAGAACAATTGATCAGTTGTCAGAACTCAAATTTTTAATTTTTAAGATATCTAAAAAACTCCATTTTAAAAAAAACTCCGTCGATTCGGGCGATTCTGTCAATCGAGATGTAAACTCTACTCTCATCAATGAAAGCAGAATTTTCAATTACTTTGCGTTAGAATTAATGCAAAAAGTTTGATATCTATTAGAGTAACAACTTGGTAAACAGTAAAAAAACAGGAATGCTCTAACCATGTTCTGTACGCGGTAAAAATGAGAATAAAAAGTTAAAAAAAACTACAAATTTTTACGCAATTTTTTTTTTACTTTATCGCTAAAATTTTGTATAGTGAACAGTAATTATGCTTTAAGAGCAAATACCGTGCTGTAAGTAGCTTGTTGGTACAATAGTATAATTCTAATATTCTATAATTCTAATTCTTATATTGAGCAAAATTGTGTGAAATTGCGCATAAATTTTTCAAAATTATTCATTCAAGCAGCCAGCTGGAAATGTACAATGGTGATTCAACCAACTAGACTGTGGCAAAATTGTGCGGATTTGATTTGCAAGCCAGGATAATGTCAAATTTTGAGATAAGATTCGACAAAATATTGAGTGATAGTTATTCACAATCCTTCGAGCCGGCAAATTGGTAAAGTTATGTATAATTTTGCTCAATTTTCTTAAGTTTTCGTCATTTTTTCTTTTTTTCTTTTTTTTATTTCGTAACGGTGTTCAACTAAAATGTGTTGTTTTTTACTTGAAGAAACTGCTCTTAAACGCTCAAAATGAACTTCTATCAGTTTTAGTTTTGCATCATACTTGACCATTAATTTCCACAAATTTTCTTTTAACTCTATCGTATTTTTTAGTACATGGCGCCAGTTTTTGTTAATCAAACAATATAAATCAATGTGACCGACATTTTTGAATTCGAACAAAGTTTTGATGTCTGAATGATGATTTTTGTCTCCAAAGTTTCACTATTTTTGATAATGCTGCTGTTAAATGACAATATTATTGTTAAGGCCTTCTGATTTGCCTCATTGCAAAGCCACAATTGTTTTTTATGTTTTTTCGCATTCTACTGGCATCAGAGTCCGGGTATCTGTTGCGCAGGCAACCTGCTTTTCCTTTAATAGCATGTTTTAGAGACATTATGATGCAGAAACAGGACAACTTTGGTTCTAATTGTAAGGATGTTAATTTCTTGTTCCTAACATTTGTCCAGCAATAAATCAATTATTCGATATATGTGGTGTGGTGGAAATAATAACCAGTTGATCCAGACAAAAGTTGACCTTAATTAGACATTCTAGAGGAAAATTTAGCCGTAACTAAATTTGTTTGCGTTAGCACAAAATCATCCGATAAAACGTGTTCATATTTCGACCCTGCGGGACTGTGCAAAGTTAGGATTCCAAAGTGGGGACTATTCGAAACAGCCCGTCTATGATCAGACCATAAAATTGAGATGAAAAATAGCTATGATCGGATGCTCACATTAAAAATTGACTTCGGTCGAAGCTGTGCGTTTATGTGGAAAACAGTGCAAAGTTTTTTCAAAATTGTGCAAATTGAGACAAGTTTGATCTGACGGAACAAACAGTAGAAGAAAGAGCGACTATGATCAGACAGAATTTGGTTATAAAACATAGTCGAGACAGTTTAATTAACGTCTGGGAGGGTACCACCCCCAGAAAATTATTGTCGAATCAAATTTAGACAACCTCACCCCGGGTAGTTAAACTATGAGGCAACATGTAACTAACTCAAAAAAACACATGTAAATAAGAAAACACGAGTCTCGGCACCATAAAAGCTCAGTAAAAAACTTTCTCCGGTGTTTCGATTCGTAACTTTGGAAAGGTATATATAGGTCAGCAGACTAATAACTTTAATCAAAGCAACATATTAACATTCGGGTATAGCAGCAAGAGATATTGGACAACCAGACTTTTTTGATGTTTATTCAACATACTTTTTTTCAGTGTTACTGACGTCAGAATAGCTTCCTAATCGGTCACCGATCCTTTAGAAACATAAAAGTATTAGGCAAAAAACAACCCTAATCAAAACTTATCCTGGCTATATTTACTTAAATTTTGGTTAAAAGAACATTTTTGAACTTTATACGTTAATTCGAACAATGCGTACTCCCATTCTAAACTTTTACAAATACTGAAATTTGATTGAAGGAAAGAAATGTTGTAAGTTGTTGTGCACACGTGAATGATTAAAACCGAAATTTCCGGGAGTCAATTTGTTTTTTTTTAATGCACACTAGACAAGTAGATCTTATTTCACAATATTTTAAAAACTCTCTCCAAAAGTCTGAAAATTATAATGATAGCCATATATTTCATATATATATATATATATATATATATATATATATATACATATATATATATATATATATATATATATATATATATATATATATATGTATGTATATACACACACACACACACACATATATATATATATATATATATATATATATATATATTAACAGTAGCAATATTACTAACATTAAGAAAAATAAAAATACCAATTGAAAAATGAAAAACTCAATAGTATAAAAAGATCACAGGACTTACACTTACTATACCCATTCTCTGAGAGCAAATATAAAAAAAGCTCTAAAATGCATACAAGCCTGCGGCTTAGAGTGGTTAGAAATTGAACCAGAATAAGCTTTCTAATGACGTTTTTGAAAAAAAACAGCATTGATTGAAGCATGAAATTTAGAAAAAAAAACACGGTAATAAATTTTTGTTATCTTTTCACATGCTAATTTCCTTTCCTTACTTTGCGCTTTATCTTCCTCTCTCACAGAATGATCGAAAACTACTCTATTCTCACTTTTTTAAAAATTTGTTTGCAACCTATAGACCTAAGCACCTTGTTCGTCATGAATTTCACAACAAGTTCCAATGAAGCTTGACAGATTTAGCAAACACAGATTCACTATAAACCTTGCTCAAGTCGTATAAACGACCACATGTTCAATAAACTTCTTTATACCCATGTGAAAAAAGCCCGGTTCAAAAATCAAGTCAAGCCAACCAGTTGAGGATGTTGTAATGAAACACAGAAATTTCAATTGAACAGAAACCTACCATTTGAAAAAATTTCGGATCAAATTCACTTTTAGGCTGTTTCATAACTATTGTTTAATGAAGTCAAAGTTTCTAAATTTGTAAAAACTAAAAAGAATCACATTGTTCAAATCTGTTTGAATATTGCGCGTTTATTGATAACTTATGTAAAAATTACTATCCGCTACACTGTAGGTTACCGTTGCATCACTTTATATTCAATAAGTCTCAATACGAAAATGCTCAGAACTAAAAACATGTTTTGTTCTGGATGCCAAAATCAAAAGGTTATTGAGTTTTGTTAATAATTGAAAAATGAAATTTAAGATTTTTTGTCTGAACAAATTTTAGCCCCTTATCTTTATGGCTATGCAAAGTTTGTTTTGTGATAACAATAGTTTGCATTTACGGTAAATGTAATTGGACAACAATAATAGTTTTCTAACTTTGAAGTTGATATTTCTCTCCTTACAAGAAAAGTAATTAAAAAATGCTTTTATATTTTAAATAAATTAAAGTTAGCAAACCTCTCAGTAAATATCGACTAGCCTAGGTTCCGTTAAAGCTAGATAGAGAAACAGAATTTGTACTTCGTAAAATTTTCATACGTATTATCTTTTCCTCAGAATTAAATTTTAAGAATAGTTAATTCTCTTTTCATTAAGTCAACATCTGTCTTTGCTGTAAAGTCCCTTGATTGAATTATAGAACCAGGACAAAAATCAATTTATCGCTTTTGAATGAATTGCAGTTTATTACGTTGCATATCAATATGAACAAAATTCAGCCTAGTTTTGGTAGTAATCACGTGGATTATGAAAGTCATCTTTACATTCTTGTTGGCTCTTGATGAAGATGACGACAGAATGCAAAAAGATTTTCATAAACTCTCTTTTTCAGTGTAAATTTGATTTCTCTTTTTCTGTTGTGTTGACAACCATATTTTGTTGCACTTGTATTGCAGATGCAGGTAACAAATCACTTTGCAGCTATTAAGTAATGGTTACATGACTCTGCTTGAAGTCACTGACAACTTCTGGCGTTTATCGATGACCGCGAAGCAGTTTGAGATATTAAGTTGTAATTTCAAAGTGACTTCTGCAGAGTCACGCAACCATGCTTAAAACAGGAAACGCGCATGTTTTAAAATTACTAAATTCAACAGAAGTCAACTTCTGGCTAAGTAGCAACTTCTGGAATTTTAGCTTCTGGCATTTTCCTGAATTTTTTTCCTTTGTTTTATTAATCCTTAAGTTTTATCCGTTCGCTGACCCCGTATAGAGTCAACGTGATAACAACATGTAAAATAAAAACCACCAATGTCACAGGAACAAGCATGGGTGGAAGTGAACCATGTGAATTTTTTTGAACCGCTATAACTCTAACTTTTTTGCAATCAGAGTGAATTATTGAAAATTTGGAAGAACTTTTGTGAAAAAAAAGACTACATCTGCTCAAGAACTAAGGCAAAGCACCCAGTAAAAGTTGCGAAAAAATTTTATTCAAAGAGCTTGACCGAATTTCTTATATCTGTTAAGCGGTTAATTATTATGAGAAATCTGGAAAACTGAGCGATTACCCGGTTCGAGGTTCGGCGGTGAGTTTTCGTAAGAAATGCGGTGAAATGCGGTGCAAAAAGTAGTTTTTTACCGCGTGTTTTTTTGCGGTTATTGCGGTGAATTATTTATTTTCACCGCGTTCTCGGTGTTCTTACAAAAACGAAACTTGAGTACACGGGTTCGAGCCTCTCACCTCCTGCATGTCTTCAACTTTTTATTCCACTGTGCCGACTGTCACTTGCTTCTATGCTATTTCTTGTGAAATTAAATCAGATTCAATAAACGTTGGAAAACCAATGCGGTGAATTTTTGTCAGGAATGCAGTGAATTTCGTGGTGAAGTTTTATACGAAATGCGGTGAAATTCGGTGAATTTTTTTCTTTCCTGAGCATTCACCGCATTTCTTACAAAAATTCACCGCATTCACCGCGTGTCTTACAAAAATTCATCCAAAATCTTCGAACCGGGTAAATTTAATTTAAAAATGCCGTTTTCAGCAGTTTATTACTTTCACCCTATTCATCGCATTAAGGCGTGCAGCTCTTTTATTAGAAATCACAGTCGTCACCACAATTTATACCAATTTTAACACTCTGATTATAATTCCAAGGGTACATTGTCTGTTGGAGATTTGAATCTCTTCTGTTTCGGTCCCCAGTGCTTTTTATGCCCTCACTTCTTCATTAAGTGTTGATATATAGCACGTCACTGTATAAAAAAAACACCACGTTCGACTGAGGGGAGCTAGTGGGGCAGAATTTTTTGAGAGTTTTTAGTTGAGTCATTGCTTACCATGGTTAGTTTTAAGAGCGCGTTCTTCTGATTGACATTTGTTTTGCCGCCGTTCTCGGCTGAAAGGCCTCAACGAATCTGAAAGAAAAAATAATCCAAATAAAAACAATGCTTCTTCATGACAAAAAATTAGTTGTTATTACAAATTATCTTTGTCATTCATGTAATTAAATCAGTTGATAGAATTACCAAACATCAGTTCACTTCCCGTTAAATCATGAAAACCGGGGTACTCAGTTTTAGCCCATAATCTCAGACAACCGGGTTTACAATTCACGTTAGTCGGTATCTATCACTATATAATACTATGTTGAAAAGTTTTTTGCTTTCTGATCCTGAAACGAAATCCAGTAACGGTATGACAATTACATGACTTGAAGTATTTCCTCTATTCCCTCGAGAACAAATTTTGCTGTGTTAGCGGGCTTGTGTAAAATAAGCCGCAACAAGCGTTGACAAGTTTGAAAATTCACCGCAATTTTTTTATATAATTTTGGGCTGAATGCGCTGAAGATACGTCTCTAAAATCAACTCATTCAATACAAAGTTATTTAAGTTACTTTTGGTAAATTTTCTAAATCGTCAACGCTAGTAACCACTTCTATTGCATAATTTGCCATTTATAAACGTCGATCTTACAATTTCCGTTTTAAGCGTAGATTTTATATAATTTTGCGTTTCTAAGCGTAGATCTTACATCAATTAAGGAACTCAAATTATGTATGACCAACGCTGAAGTCAGATCATGTAAGATCTACTCTTAGAAATGGTCACACTTTAATTTCAATGCTTTAATTTATTATTAAATCAATAATCTTACACAATTTTGCTTTTCTTAGAGTTGGCACTTTGGCCCGGGTTTTCACGAAAAATCAGTTGAGCCTATTTCACTGGAAAAACTTATTGCATGCCTTAAAAATAATTTTTCTAAGAACGCTCGCGGAAACAAACTTCTGATTTCAAAAATCAGCTATTAAAATTGCTCACGTTGTCTGCCTTTGACCCGCAAAAATTACCCTAGGAATATGGATTTATGTTTTCCTGATTAAAAACAAAATAAGTAAACAGTTGAGGACTAATTTTGAACAAATTATTGTAGCTTCAGTTTATTGCGGTCTTACTTAGTGTTTCCCTAAAAAATTGACGGGGTCAGACGCCTCAACTGAGTGCACCTTTGAATGTAGTCCCCATATAATGAGAGGAAAATTTTCTGTCTTCAGATCTTTCGTTCAGTGTGAGCCACCGATTGTCCGTTTTTAGCGTAGTTCTTACAAAACTCGCGTTTCTGAGCGTAGATATCGTATCAATTAAGAACTTTTAAATTATGTATGACCAACGCTAAAGTCGAAGCAAAATGTGTAATATCTGTGCTTGAAAACGCTAAATTATGTAAGATCTGCGCTTAGAAATGGTAAAACTTTAATTCCAACGCCTCGAGCGCAAAAGTTAAATTCAATGCCTCCATCACTAATTTTACAAAGTTTTGCGTTTTATAGCGTTGGCATCTCGGCCCGCGTTCTCAAGAAGATTAGTTCAGTTTATTTCACTGGAAAGAGTTATTATACGTTTATAAAAAAATTTTTCTAAGGTCGCACGTGGAAACAAACTTTTAATTTCAAAAATCAGCTATGAAAAACAATAATGTTATCTGCCTTTGACCCGTAAAAGTGTAACCTAGGAATATGGATTTATGTTCGTCTGATAAAAAAAGGTAAGTAAACAATTAATGACTGATTTTGAACAAATGATGGCATGCATAGCCTGCCAAGAAATGAGAACGTTTTACAAAAAATGAATAGTTTCACAGTAAATTGATGAAAAACTTTTATTTTAAATGAAATTTTACAGAGGAAACGGAATATTTCGCACTAGGTTGTCTGCTCCTATTGCTTTTTTCATGAAATTTTGGTATATAATTCCATGTACCACGACCTAACAGTTGTTTACCGAAAGTTGTTAAGAAAAAAGCAAGGCAGATATGCCATCGGTGTGCAATTCCTGTCCAAATGCCTAACCATGCCGAATACTAATATGCCGAACTAACTCCACATTTCACTCCACATTTCGTACTCTTTTGGTTTTTTAAGAATTCATGTGTCTTTGTTATTTGGACTCTGTACATACCCGGGTCGAGGTTTTTGGGTAAATTTTTGTAAGAAATGCGGTGAATTTTTGTAAGAAATGCGGTGATTGCGGTGGACACGATGAAAATAAAAATTTCACCGCGTTTCACCGCATTTCTTACAAAAATATACCGCAGAATTCACCGCGTTTCTTACAAAAATTCAGCGCATTTGCTTTCCAACGTTCAGATTTAAATTCAGAAGAAATGTCAAAGGAGTAAGTTAGAGCTGGCGCAGTGAAACAAGCAGTTGAAGGCATGCAGGAGGTCAGAGGTTCGAACCCGTGGAAAGACGCTTCTTTTTTGAAAAGAATACTGAGAACGCGGTGTAAATAAATAATTCCCCGCGATTCACTGCATTCACCGCAAAAAAGTGTCAGAAACACGCGGTGAAACAAATTTTTTTTCACCACATTTCGCCGCGTTTCGTACAAAAATTTACCGCCAAAACTCGACCCTGCTAGACCAAAAATTATCGTTCAAAGACTGTTTTTCTTGAGCGCATTTTTTAATGAGGTAGCTAAAAATTAGAAAGCTGCAATTATTCTGAATTTCATCATCCGTCTTTTCGGCCACATCGATTGAATACTTTTCAGTAAAAGACCGCAAAGCCCTATAATTATATAGCAACATTTTTATCTGGAATTGATGTACAATTGCGTTTTTTCAAAGAGGCTATGCAACAAGCAGTTTAAAAAGTACGATAGAAAACTGTCAATTTGTATGTGCACGATACTGTTGACAGTTGCTGCTAACCAAAAAAAGTTTTCTCGAACCAATCCATTACCTATTTGCGATCCTAATTGAAAAGGAGAGAAGATTTTTGCAAGAAGGTTTCTCAATGATGGGGTCCAGTTTGCATTTTATATTTTCCATCTCCATTATTAAAGCGGGGTTGGTGCCGCTTTATCGATGATTGGTGTGGCAATAGAATCAATTTTGTCCCAAAAACGCTTATGAGTTATGCTAGTTTAGTATTTTCATGAATCGTCTATCTATCAGCGTTTGTTTATCTATTGACTGTTGATAAAATTTTAAAGTTTTTGGATCCTTTGAAAGCGTTGGGGCCCATGAGTAATGTTTAACCAAGGCTGAACCGAATGTGAATGCTGGGATCAGATCTGGTTAACTCCACAGCAGTTCAACTTCAAATTGGACAGTGAAATGTCCGTTTTATTTTCCTACTTTGTAGTCCAATGATCTTTTGTTGGTAGTTATCTTGGTCCCAAGTAATGTAAATTTCAATCAAATTGAAAGATCCGTCTGGGGAAACACTCAAGCGGGTGAATTTAGCTCTAGTTAATTGCAGTCTTACTTAGTGTTTCACTATGAAGTCGTGGAGGTCAGACGCCTCAAGTGACCTTTGAATGTAGTCCCCATACAATGAGAAGAACTTTTTCATTTCTTTAGATCTTCTGTTCCGTATACGCCACCAATTCTCAGAGGAATTTGTGAAAGCTCTAAGTTAGGACAGGAAATATCAAAAGAAAACTTGCATCTCGCTACTATGATTTTGTGCCGCTGCACCTAGGTTGACTGCCTGATTTTCTCCCTCCATTTAGTTTACTGTGCTTAGCAATTTGTTGTGCTTCTTAGTACATTCATCTATCCCTGATATCCATAGCATAAGCCTTAGACATCCAGCAGTAACATTCAAGTTATTGATTAATGGACAATTGCAAAAACAATGGGTGTCATCAGCTAATTCACAGTAATTATTTAGCTGTAATTTTATTGCTTAAGCATTCAAACGTTTAAAATTCGATTGTTTCAAAAATCTTGGTTTTTTTAGTTTTTTTTTGCATTGATTATTTCGTCTGCATTCATCTTCAAATGCGCTTTACTTCAAGTCATTATTTGGCTTTAACTTTTTCAGCACATTCATGAAATGGTAGACAATATCAAAAAAATCAAGCTGGTCAAATCTTAGGTTTTGAATTGACTTGTCCTTCGTATGCTCTTATGCTGTTTAACAAGAATGAAATACAGTTTTTCATTTTTTCTCGACAATATTCCAGGCAGCACGTTGAAACTGTGCGGAGTATCAATCCAGACAATGGCAGATTTTGTTTTGCCTTTTAGCAGAGTCTTCAATTGGTGTTTTTTACTCTGAATACGCAATCACGCATATTTTGTCGACTGTTGTGACAAGCCTGCTATACCTCATCAAAATTGTTCAACCTCTCTTTTTGTAGACTGATAATGATCGAGAGTTCAGCATTTAGCTGCATAAAAAACTTTGCGGAAAAAGAGCACGTTGTTCAATACCTGATGATTGATCAGGTGAGTTTAGGTACCCTGAATATTGTCCGTGCTTACTTTTTTGAGGCTTTTTAAGAAGCGAGTTTTAAATCGGACGTGTCAGCGTGTCTGGCTGTTGTGTCAGTCCACTTTGAGACATCTCTCTCCTCAGAAATTTAAATGAAGGATGAATTGTCACGAGATTTTGTTGATTGAGACCGTACATCATCAATCTCCAACGCTCATATTTGTAGTTTGCTTATTAGCTCTTGCTCCTAGGGATATCAAGTTCTCTCTTCTTCAATTCCAGCTGCAGCCTCTGTCTATCTAATTACGCTCGTTCTAGTTCAACTTTGTGCCGAAATCAGTTTGGAACTCCTTCTTTCGTTCCTCAACCCATCGCTTTGCTGAAGATGCTTATGGTTTTGAAGCATTCTTTGTGTCTAAATTAAGTTTTCAGTCGTTTCCTGTTTCATTATTTACTGTCAATGGATTGTGTTATAGTCGTTTTTGTAGTCAAATCTATTCGAAAAAACAGAGTTCGATCATTCTACTATAAATCTTTTGCAGGCGGTTCCGCTTTATTGACTTGAATAGTCGATTAACTTTGTTGATTTGTGATAGTTTTCGGTTCCATTTTTTTTTGTAAAAGATTAATCTGAATGTGATGTACAATTGCGTATTTTTTTTCAAAGATATTATACAGCACACAGCTAAAAGAGTATGAGAGAAAACTGTCAATTTGTGTGTGCACGAAACCGATGACAGTTTCTGCTAACCTAAAGTTGTTTTCTCGAAGCATTCCATTAACTATTAAAGATCCTAATGAGAAAATGGAGAGATGATTTTTGCAAGAAGGTTTCACATTGATGGGGTCCAATTTGCATTTTATATTTTCCATCTTCCGTTATTAAAGCTAGGCTGGTTTGGGTTTAGCAATGATTGGTGTGGCAATTGAATCAATTTTAACCCAAAAACGCTTATGAGTTATGCTAGTTTAGTATTTTTATGAATCGTCTATCTATCAGCGTTTGTTTATCTGTTGACTGTTGATAAAATATTAAAGTTTTTGGATCCCATGAAAGCGTTGGGTCCCAAGATTAATGTTTAACCAAGGCTGAACTGAATGTGAATGCTGGAATCAGATCTGGTTAACTTCACAGCAGTTCAAACTTCAAATAGGACAGTGAAATGTCCGTTTTGTTTTCCTACTTTGTACTCCAATGATCTTTTGTTGGTAGTTATCTTGGTCCCAAGAAATGTAAATTTCAATCAAATTGAAAGATCCGTCTTGGGAAACACTCAAGCGGGTGAATTTAGTTCTAGCTAATTGCAGTCTGAATTAGTGTTTCCCTATGAAGTCGTGGAGGTCAGACGCCTCAAGTGACCTTTGAATGTAGTCCCCATACAATGAGAAAAACTTTTTTATTTCTTTAGATCTTTTGTTCCGTATACGCCACCAATTCTCAGGGGAATTTGTTGTGAAAGCTCTAAGTTAGGACAAGAAAAATCAAAAGAAAACTTGCATCTCGTTACTATGATTTTGTGCCGCTGCACTTAGGTTGACTGCCTGATTTTCTCCCTCCATTTAGTTTTCTGTGCTTAGCAATTTGTTGTGCCTCTTAGTACATTCATCTATCCCTGATATCCATAACATAAACCTTACACATCTACCAGTAATATTCAAGTTATTGATTAATAGACAATTGCAAATGCAATGGGTGTTATCAGCTAAGTCACAGTGATTATTTAGCTGTAATTTTGTTGCTTAAGCATTCAAACGTTTAAAATTCGGTTGCTTCGAAAATCTTGTTTTTTTATTTTTTGTTGCATTGATTATTTCGTCTCATTCATCTTCAAATGCGCTTTACTTCAAGTCATTAATAGGTTTTAACTTTTTCAGCTTATTCACGAAATGGTAGACAATAACAAAAAATCAAGCTGGTCAAATCTTGGGTTTTGAATTGATTTGCCCTTCGTATGCTCTTATGCTGTTTATCAAGAATGAAATACAGTTTTTCATTTTTTCAATATTCCAGGCAGCTCAGTAAAACTGTGCGAGTATCAATCCAGACAATGGCAGATTTTGTTTTGCCTTTTAGCAGAGTCTTCAATTGGTGTTTTTTTATTCTGAATACGCAATCTCGCATATTTTGTCGACTGTTGTGACAAGCCTGCTATACCTCATCAAAATTGTTCAACCTCTCTTTTTGTAGACTGATAATGATCGAGAGTTCAGTATTTATTTGCAGAAAAACTTTGTGGAAAAAGAGCACGTTGTTCAATACCTGATGATTGATCAGGTGAGTTTAGGTACCCTGAATATTGTCCGTGCTTACTTTTTTGAGGCTTTTTAAGAAGCGAGTTTTAAATCGGACGTGTCAACGTGTCTGACTGTTGTGTCAGTCCACTTTGAGACATCTCTCTCCTCAGAAATTTAAATGAAGGATGAATTGTCAAGAGATTTTGTTGATTGAGACCGTACATCATCAATCTCCAACGCTCATATTTGTAGTTTGCGTGTTAGCTCTTGCTCCTAAGGTTATCAAGTTTTCTCATCTTCAATTCCAGCTGCAGCCTCTGTCTATCTAATTACGCTCGTTCTAATTCAACTTTGTGCCGAAACCAGTTTGGAACTCCTTCATTCGTTCCTCAACCCATCGCTTTGCTGAAGATGCTAATGGTTTTGAAGCATTATCTGTATCTAAATTAAATTTTCAGTCGTTTCCTGTTTCATTATTTACTGTTAATGGATTAAGTTATAGTCGTTTTTGTTGTCAAATCTATCCGAAAGAAACAGATTTCGATCATTCTACTATAAATCTTTTGCAGGCGGTTCCGCTTTATTGACTTGAATAGTCGATTAACTTTGTTGATTTCTGATAGTTTTCGGTTCTATTTTCATTTCCGTAAAAGACTGCAAAGCCCTATTTTTATATAGCAACAGTTTTTTTAAATCTGAATATGATGTACAATTGCGTATTTTTTTCAAAGATATTATACAACACACGGGTGAAAAAGTATGATAGAAAACTGTCAATTTGTATGTGCACGAAACCGATGACAGTTTCAGCTAGCCTAAAGTAGTTTTCTCGAACCATTCCATTAACTTTTTAAGATCCTAATGAGAAAATGGAGAGATGATTTTTGCAAGAAGGTTTCACATTGATGGGGTCCAATTTGCATTTTATATTTTCCATCTCCCATTATTAAAGCTGGGCTCGTGCCGCTTTAGCAATGATTGGTGTGGCGAATACAATCAGTTTTGTTTCAAAAATGCTTCTGAGTTATGCTCGTTTAGTATTTTTATGAATCGTCTATATCAGCGTTTGTTTATCTATTGACTGTTGATAAAATTTTAAAGTTTTGGATCCTTTGAAATCGTTGGGTCCCAAGAGTAACGTTCAACCAAGACTGAGCCGCAGGTGAATGGTGAGATCAGCTCTGGTTCACTCCAGAGCAGTTCCACGTCAATTGGTCGTGCGCAAACTTTGTTGCGCTCTAGCATATTTAATATTTGGAGTTTCTTCATAGATTCACTGACAATGTTGATTTTAGACGCATAGTTTTCACCTTCAGCTTTCACCTTCAACTTCACCTTCACCTTCATTGGATAACTTCAGCCGTCTTGATATCTTTTGTTAACGCCTATCGACTGGGATTTTGTCTCCTCTCGCCCGTCACAGGTCCAATGACTGCCCATTCTAGACCCATTAGGACAGTGAAATGTCCGTTTTGTTTTCCTACTTTGTAGTCCAATGATCTTTTGTTGGTAGTTATCTTGGTCCCAAGTAATGTAAATTTCAATCAAATTGAAAGATCCGTTTGGGGAAACACTCAAGCGGGTGAATTTAGTTCTAGCTAATTGCAGTCTGACTTAGTGTTTCCCTATGAAGTGGTGGAGGTCAGACGCCTCAAGTGACCTTTGAATGTAGTCCCCATACAATGAGAAAAACTTTTTTATTTCTTTAGATCTTTTGTTCCGTATACGCCACCAATTCTCAGGGGAATTTGTTGTGAAAGCTCTAAGTTAGGACAAGAAAAATCACAAGAAAACTTGCATCTCGTTACTATGATTTTGTGCCGCTGCACTTAGGTTGACTGCCTGATTTTCTCCCTCCATTTAGTTTTCTGTGCTTAGCAATTTGTTGTGCCTCTTAGTACATTCATCTATCCCTGATATCCATAACATAAACCTTACACATCTACCAGTAACATTCAAGTTATTGATTAATAGACAATTGCAAATGCAATGGGTGTTATCAGCTAAGTCACAGTGATTATTTAGCTGTAATTTTGTTGCTTAAGCATTCAAACGTTTAAAATTCGATTGCTACGAAAATCTTGTTTTTTTATTTTTTGTTGCATTGATTATTTCGTCTGATTCATCTTCAAATGCGCTTTACTTTGTTTACCAATGATCTTTTGTTGGTAGTTATCTTGGTCCCAAGTAATGTAAATTTCAATCAATTTGAAAGATCCGTTTGGGGAAACACTCAAGCGGGTGAATTTAGCTCTAGTTAATTGCAGTCTGACTTAGTGTTTCCCTATGAAGTCGAAGAGGTCAAACGGCTCAATTGAGTGTACCTTTAAATGTGCGCCTATCAATTCCAGCTGCAGCCTCTCTCTGTCGAATTGCGCTCGTTCTAGTTTCACCTTTGTTTCGAAATCAGTTTGGAAATCTTTCATTTGCCCTTCAGCCCTTCGTTTTGCTGAAGATTCTTATGATTTCGAAGCATTCTTTGTATCTCTTTTAAATATTCGGACGTTTCGTGGTACATTAATTAATATCAATGGATTGTTATATAGTTGTTGTTGTAGTCAATTTCATGCGGAAGGAACAAGAATTTGATCAGCCCTCTAAGAATTATTTGCAAGTGGTTCAGCTTCAGTTCCGCTTGAAGACCTGATTAACTTTGTTGATCAGTGATAATTTTCAGTTCGTGGATATATGGTCCCCAATCGGTGTCAAAGTCGTTGATGAGAAATTTCGTTTTTTGTTTAACCGTTGAGAAACCTGTTCAAATCAGTTATTCCTTCAATGAGTTGTCAAAAATGTTATCAATCTCTTTTATCTGTTGGTAGACTTTTTTCAGTGTTGGAAGCCGACCTTGTTACCTTATATTATCGTAACCTTTTTGCAATTTTTGGTCCTAATTGCTATACGCAGAACTTAATCTGGTTTTCCAGGTTGCTTCGACACTCATGGTAGTCACTTCTTTCGTTTTGAGGCAACAGCTTGAGTCTTTACTGATAGTTTGCTGCGGAATAATGTTCTTCTTAGATACCGTGCTTCAGAGTATGTTTCGAACATGATTTCTGCTAAGTCGTCAGTAAATTTGACGGCAATTTGCAGTACAGTGTTCAGCTTGGTGGACCGCAAAAAAAGGCTGCTCTCCCACTATTATCAATAAAAACTTTACACTATACTCAGTTTGTTTTAGCGGTTCCAAATCTCGCCGGATCTTTTTTCAGTTTGCCCTTTAATGGCACTTCTGCTAGGTCAATCCCGCTGCATTACAAGTTTAAACGCGTCACTTTTGAGGTAGAATTTAGACAATTTAAAGGCAGCTAGAAAGTTGCCGTTCTTTCGGATCATATCTATGATTCTTAAGATGTCACACAACCATGAGTGTTTTTTGTAGTATCTCAGATGAGGGATCAAAATGGACTGGATCATGGATCATTAAAGAGTAACACTTGAGTTATTGGATCGTTTCCGTTTGTGTTCCCCAGTACAATTTGCTCCCCCTAGTTACAGAGAACGTTTTATTTAAAAAACTCTTATGTGAAAAAACATGTGAATGTATCCGCCGGTGAGGGTGGGGTTGTGGTTGCAAATAATATGCACATAATAAGCTGGGGGCACAAAAGATCCGATTTCTCTTATTACTTCCTTGAAAGAACCATCTTCCCGAATTCTATAGGAATTGGATATTTACAACCTACACGTTTTTGAGTTTGATTAGGCCAGAAAACGTCAAAAATCTTGATCTCCTTTTTATAGCCACCCGGCTTATCTGTCATTTAGCACATAGCCCCCAATCATGTAAGTTATTCCATAAGCGGAGATCTATTTTCATGGGGCGGCAATAATGCGAAAAAATACGGACATAAATCATAACGAAGGCCGTAAATGTCATTTGTACGAAATAGTTGTTACCCAAATTATCCATCCGGCGGTTAGGTGCCCAATTCAAACAAAAGTTGACACTTCATTGTATTTAATGTATGTATTGTAACACTAGCTTTCATATAATGAATTCTCTGGCTGAGAATTAGTGAGACCTTTTTAAAGATTTTGTATTGATTATAAATTAAAAAAAAATTACGATAACCAAAATTTTAATATTTTTTTCCCAAAAGTTTGAATAACTTTAAGAAAACTACTTATCGACTGTTAATTTAGTACAAATTATTTTTGGTAACCAGATTTTCAACAACAGTTTTTCCAAAGTTTTGAGCAATTCCTAAAAAAACATTATTGATTATAACGTTAAATAGCATATTTTCAAATTGGTACAAGAGATGAGAATCAATTAAATAGACCAGAAGAACATCTCAAAACTAACAAAAAAAAATATCAAACATCACCATTTCTAGTAACACTAATAATCCTTTTAGTTAAAACCAATAAATGAGATATAACACTACCAACAGCAATCTTCAGATCCAAATTAAGTTGTATTGGTTGCGTCCTATATGACCAGTTTGATATCTTGTATCAAACAAATATATCGTATAATACTAATATTATAGTAAGTGTGTTTTATATATGTTCTACGTTTTTTCTATGTTTTATATATGTTCTACGTTTTTTCTATGTTTTATATATGGTTTAACATTATCTGGTAACCTTTTACAATCTTTATTGAAACTCATATTCTCGCTAAAATTCTCGTTATTTTTATTACCCTCACAATTTATGTGCATCCTATCTTGGGATAAAACACAATACCAATGTAACAATAACTTTCAGTACCATCCGTTTTATTAAGTATAATTGCATTATGAGTTTGTTCATTATCATTATTTTTTTATTTTCAAAAAGAAATACAAAATTTTGTATTGTTTTCAAAACAATATCCATACCAATAAGGAAAGAGAAGTTAGTATTAGGTACATGTTTATAGAATGTTTTTTATTTCGTAGAAGTTGAAGTTTATATCATTTTTTTCATTCAATCATTTTATGACAATTATTCGTCATTACCAGGGTTCATTGTAGATACACAGCAAGATATGTCTTGAATTGATATAACAGCATCGTTCTATATAATGCTCTATCATTATTATTTCTTTGATTATAACTTGACCTTGAAACCTTTTATAAGCTTTTCGAAATCTTTAACAGAACCAAATAGATTACTCATCTTATTCCTCATATACAAATGACTTTTCTCACGAGCATTGTAATCATTTTTAAGTTGGTTGCCTTTTTCAACTTGATCTCCAACAGAACCACTCACATATAATTAGTACTAGTGAGTAATTTTTACATAAATAGGTTTAGATGACAATGATCTATGCGTCCAATTGTTCTACCACCTCTTGTTTCATGTTTGACTGAACTAAACAACGCTAACCTACCTTAATTAATTAGTCTAATATCATCACTATCTGCAAATCTAACTACACCATTAGTAGTCGAATATAATTCAATCTCGAGATAAGAATCAGGGATATTCAAACGATTCTCTTCTCTATTGAGATTGATATTCATATTGGTATTAATAGTATTCATGGTTGCTAGATTATCTGGTTTATATTTTATAATATTTGTGAAGATTAATATTATAACTATACGTTGTTTCTAATTCCAACTCCTTTTTCATTGGGTAAAAAATGAGAGACAATCTGCAAAGCAGTGGCACGATTGATTTAATTTTATGGGAATTACAAAAATTACTAAAGTGTTATTTGTTTTTATTTAACATATACTAAATACTTCAAAGAAAGGTTTAGTTAGATTATCTGTTTAAAATTCAGTTTTCAATATAAGTGAAAGGAATAATAAAAAAAACGAAATGAAGATAGAGTACGATTATCAAACGAGCCAAAGATATGGATTTAAAAAATTTCTACCTAGAGCATATTCAATCTAACAAAAACACCAGGTTATGTGATAACATCGCAGCAACAAATATTTTATATCGAAATGGATAAAAAAAAGTTTAAATTGATTTTAATGTTAAAGATGAACACGGTGATTAACATTTTTCATTGATGATGTTTCAACTTCTGCGTTACGCGTAAAATATTGATAATATTAGCAGAGCTATTTAGCAGATCATTTATAAAGTTAACTATAACACTGAAACTGATAATAAAATTATCTATAATATGAATACTAAATCTTTAATATGTTAAACATACTATTAACTAACACCCATTTAACCAATCTTAAAGATCAGTTATTTTTGAAGTTTCTATAAGTTTTTAAAATCTTTTAGATGACAATGATCTATGCGTCCAATTGTTCTACCACCTCTTGTTTCATGTTTGACTGAATTAAACAACGCTAATCTACCTTAATTAATTAGTCTAATATCATCACTATCTGCAAATCTAACTACACCATTAGTAGTCGAATATAATTCAATCTCGAGATAAGAATCAGGGATATTCAAACGATTCTCTTCTCTATTGAGATTGATATTCATATTGGTATTAATAGTATTCATGGTTGCTAGATTATCTGGTTTATATTTTATAATATTTGTGTAGATTAATATTATAACTATACGTTGTTTCTAATTCCAACTCCTTTTTCATTGGGTAAAAAATGAGAGACAATCTGCAAAGCAGTGGCACGATTGATTCAATTTTATGGGAATTACAAAAATTACTAAAGTGTTATTTGTTTTTATTTAACATATACTAAATACTTCAAAGAAAGGTTTAGTTAGATTATCTGTTTAAAATTCAGTTTTCAATATAAGTGAAAGGAATAATAAAAAAAACGAAATGAAGATAGAGTACGATTATCAAACGAGCCAAAGATATGGATTTAAAAAATTTCTACCTAGAGCATATTCAATCTAACAAAACCACCAGGTTATGTGATAACTTCGCAGCAACAAATATTTTATATCGAAATGGATAGAAAAAAAGTTTAAATTGATTTTAATGTTAAAGATGAACACGGTGATTAACATTTTTCATTGATGACGTTTCAACTTCTGCGTTACGCGTAAAATATTGATAATATTAGCAGAGCTATTTAGCAGATCATTTATAAAGTTAACTATAAAACTGAAACTGATAATAAAATTATCTATAATATGAATACTAAATCTTTAATATGTTAAACATACTATTAACTAACACCCATTTAACCAATCTTAAAGATCCAGTTATTTTTGAAGTTTCTATTAGTTTTTAAAATCTTTACTCATAGCTTGAATAAGGTAATTAGAAAATTGTTTCTAAAATTCTATAAATAAATCGGCAGAATTATCAAACTTTTATCCGACGATCATAAAAGAAATCACTATATAGAAAACATTACCTCTCTGTTCCATTAATATGAATAGGTTACAATTTTCTATAGCTCCGTCTCTATTTGTTGAGAATAGGTTTCAATTAAGGTATACCATATTACAATTACTATGTCTACCTCTACAGAAATTTTCACCTATAACTAATTTTATAGCCCTCTCATCATCAAATATGTGATTTTTGATGACGTGAAGTTTTTATCTTCTGGTAATTCATCGAGTGTCGGTAAATCTTTTTCTCTTTAAAAAGCTAAACATCAGCATCTTCATTAACCTTTTTCCATATCATTTTACTGATCACCAAAAGGTCCAATGACATATAATTTATCAAAGTTAAACTTAGTCATGTTTAGTTTTTTTTAATAGAAATGTCTCACCACGATCACTAGGACTAAATATCAAACATCCAAAAATCTTCTGTGAATGACAAAAAATAGTTAATACAAAAATTATCAAAATTATCACTAAGTTTAATACTATCGCTACTATTATAACTATTAATATCATTTTTATTATTATAAAATCAATGGTAACGTTTTATCGCCAGAATTTTATTATTAATATCACTATTGATATCACGTTAATGTTTTTATCACTACTAATTTTATTGTCTTTATTTTTATCTTTAAAAATAATACCATTGAAAAAGTCTATTAGTCTTTTACTATTAATACCACTACTAATAACATTTCTATTATTCCTATTATTACTAATACTATTACCACTACAACATAAACAATAACACACTTGTTATAATTCAACTCACCCACGCTGGTTAGCGATCATATTGAGTGCACTCTTTATTTTTAATCCTTGATCGATAACATAGATGACATATAAACAATAAGCACTACAATATCACTAATTATCTTGTTGTAATCTTTCATCAGTTCCTAGATTGATTTATGCTTGTACAAATTTTAGTAGTGTTTCTAAACCTAATTCTTCAGTGTAATAAATAGTATCACTATCTCTTCTTGTAAATAAAAACGAATGAGCAGCATCAGTAGGATGAAGATGTACAATAAGGTAACTTTCGGCGCAGCCGCCACTTTGTGGATTATCTTCAGTTGTATTTTCTGGTATTTGATCTCTCATTAATATTTCAATTGATGTTATAAATATAACTACCTATTGTTTTATATCAGTATTACTCATAGCATCATTTCTAAATTTTAACAGATCAATAAACTCCAAATGTTAATATGAACCTTTTAGAGATAAAATTATCCATAGTTTCTATTGTTATTATAATACTTTTTTTTGTTTGGATCACCAGTATATTTGTTTGCCCGAAGTGAAAATTCACAAGTAGAGAAAGGTTGTGATGGATGTGAAGGAAAACAGTTTGTTGTTTTTCGTTCTGAGAAAGTTTTTTAATGATGTGTATGGTGCATCTTTATTAAGTAAAACGTATTTTGTGAAAGATTATTTAAAAACAAACGATAACAAACCATTTTTTAATGTTTTGGGATGCTAAATCAGGTTAAAAAGAGTATTATATTTGTGACATTAAAGACTTAGCTATTAGTATTAAGGAAAGTTTCTTGTAATGTAAATTGGTTCTTGACGATATGGGTGAGAAAGTATAAAAAACTATAGATAATTATATATTACAAAAGTAAAGATCATAATATACAAACGATAGCAATGGGCCATAAAGCAACCCAAATCGATAATATGGCTAGAGCAACCACTAGTATCATCTATATTACAACTCATAAAACTAAACTTCATCATGAATATATATAAAGCATTTTTTTGTAATCATAGTTTCCATTATGTATTTCCACAATAGGAAAATGGTATTATAAAATCAAATCCAGTAGAGAAACGATTCATAGTTATAGATAAAAAGAGAAACGTAGTGTAAGATTTTAAAGTACGGAATTAAGACAGAGACGCGTATAGATTAAAAGAATCACTATCGAGCAAAGAGAAAGAAAAATTAAAAAAACTTACAACTAAGTATGTACAATGATATTGATTGTAAAGTCTATTTTAGTGACTATTTATCAATTGAAGGAATTGAATTTAAGAATGATGCTGTAACTAAAGAGAAAATTAGAAGAGAAGGTTTATCACAAGTTGCTAATATAGTATTTACTTTTGGTAGTGTTGTGGGCGTAATTAGTTATTTTTGCCCAGGTGATAAACCATTTGAAAAAAAATGCTACAACATTTGCAATACTAGCTATGTAAGTTGGTATAATACAACATTCTGTAACTGATTATTGCGCTGACAAAAAACTCGAAGTAATTTTTAAGGAGAAAAAAATGTATTATTAAAAGAGACAAAACTCCTAACAGCTCAAGGAAAGCACAATTTAATAATTTAAAAAATTAAATTTGCTATAATCTTATTCATCATTTATTTTTTCAGTTAGATAAAGAAGAAGTTAACAATGGTATCATTCTTGGTAAAGGAAAAAAGAAATAACCTTAACTAAAAATAACCGCAAAAGTATTAATAAGTGAATTTTTTAAACAGCATATCATACTAAAAACACAGATAATAGTAGTAATATTAATAACGGAATCTAGAATAATAATATCACAAAAAATGTAGACAATAATTTTAATACAATTATTAATTTTATTACAATCAATAATATCATTACAGACAATAATACTTTAAACCCAAAAAATAACATTTAGAAATGTGATAATAGTGACAAACATAATTATAAAAAATGTAATGAATATTATTGATGAACATATAACACTTTCCAATGAAAAAGTACATGTAAACAATGCTTATCAGAAAAAAATAGATAACAAAATTTGAAATTCACTATTTTTTTAGAAGTTAAGTCTCAGCACATATTAAAACATCACAGTTATATTTGTGACCAATGTAAAACATAACAAATAAACCAATGGACATGTGATTTAATATTAAACGGTTATTATCTGCAAATAGTATCATATAAGAGTAAACAGGCTATCTTGCTACGCTATCTTGTCTCTCTGTTTAAATATGATCACGCTATCTTGCCCGGCTGTTTTGCCTAATCTTGAATATTGTAGTTAATCATATATTTTTTCTCGATAGTTCTTTTTTATGTCTAAATCTACATCTATGAAGGCAAAAGGATAATCTACAAGTAACATTTTAAATCTAAAATATTGAAAAGTTATTGTAATGTAGACTTAAATGACTATGAACATCTTCTAGTTTTAAGTTGTTATATCTAATAAACAAGTATAAGGTTTGTTTTGACAATCAGTGCCCAGCTTACATCATGTTTTATATTTACAATTTTCACAATTGAGACTACCTAATGCCAATCGAATAGCTGAAACAAAATTAAATATTTTGCTTTTAACATTGGGAGATGATGATGTTGACATAGAAGCACTCAGAAATGAGTTATAAGAAATGGGATTACTTAGAACACTCACAAAAATTTGTGAAATTTGTGAAAAAAGCTTATTTATAAAGGACTCTAGACTATATATATATATATATATATATATATATATATATATATATATATATATAATGTAAATTTATATATATATATATATATATATATATATATATATATATATATAAATATACATATACATATACATATATATATATATATATATATATATATATATATATATATATATATATATATATGAACATAAACGTATATTCATGGAGTCATATTAGGGATTACAGTAAGTGTTTCGGAAGAGATATCAATAAAATTTGAATTAAGCTAGTTTTAAATTAGGTGCAGCTCAGATCCGAGAAACTAGTAATAATATTAAAAGATTGCTTGATGAAAGGATACCAAAATCAATGAGAATAAGATATTGTATAAACTGTGATGAAATGATTAAGCTCAAAGAAGGTTTTGTTGAGAATTATAAATATACTACAAAACATACAATTAATGAACAATATAAAAGTATAGTTGCTAGAGAAAAAACTAGAGAAAGCTCTAAATGTGAAGTATGCATTATTATGATATATATTAGAAGGAATTTAGAACATGTAGCAACTAGTAGATATTTCTCAAATCTTGAAAGAATTATTAATACTGATATTAAAACTTGTCAGGAGTAAGAGTTGATTACTCCGTTTGGAGACACGATAGGATGGAATTCTGAGTTATGCTCTGATTGCAATTAGAATTGAGATAAAATACGAGTGGAATGTGATCTAATGTTCTCACGCTCAATTGTGAATAAAAAATGTCTGAGCTGAATTAACCAAGCCACTAACCAACTGTAGATTGTCTGTTCTCTATCAAGAGTGCTTAGTGCTAACTTCAACATAAGTCAGTCAGGTTGCAGGCGTGCAAATGAATAATTTAGCTCCAAACTGAGAGAACCCAACAACAGTCTCTATAAATAGCACATAAAGTTTATAGTGCTTATAATAACACTTTTACAAGTTTTGGTTGCACTTGGTACTTCCTCTAATACATTCTTTTTTTTAATCTTCAAAAAAGTAAAATTAAAGTTATAACCACCACAAAAACAATTTGTTAAATATTTACATTTTCAAAATCGCCTCATAAATACATGAATAATTTGGTCTTTATACTTCAGTAGAAAATTTCCTAAAGCCTCTTACTTGTCTATCTATTGGAACACGTTCATGCAGTTTGACCATTTTGCTGCTTAATTTTTCCTTAAATTTGTTTATAGTTTTCTCTTTTCGGATTTCAATTGGCAAATGATTCCACTTCCAAGACAAAAATTCTGATCAGTGACCTGTCACTCCATTTGGATTGGTACTTATTCTTTGAAAAAAACTGGACAGTTCTGCAGTTTTTGGTCAATTCGTAATTTTCAAGAATCCTTAAGGAGGAGTTTTTGGTTTCTTGACTGCTCTCTTTATATTGTGAGAGGAGGTCAAAAAATTAAGAAGACAAACTTTTTAATGAAAAGCTCTGCTGGTAAAATTTTGTCTTTCAATAATAGATCTTGCACTGTCAAACTTTTTGCGCAGGTGGCAAACCTTTATTCCCCAATTTATTTGTTTATTAACTCTTTGAAGTGACATAACCGAAAACGATTGAAAACAAATTGTACTGAAATTGAGATGAGACAAAACAAGTGATTTGAAAAGACCGATTCTTGCTTTTCGTGGTAGAAAATGTCCTACTAAGTAAATTGACCTAAAAGCATTTGCCATTTTTGCTAAGCTGACTGTCAAAATTTAGATTGTTATCAATCATTATACCTGAATAACGACAACTTGTTTTTGGCTCTATGAAAATTCCATTATAATGAAATTGTTCAATTTTTGATTCACCATTTTCTTTAAAAAATCACAATTTCTGTTTTACCTCTGTTTAAAGTTAGCGTATTTTGCCTCATTTAACTGTCAGTACTTTCAGATACACTGTTAATTTCGCTTAAGAGATTTTCATCGGATTTGGAATGACAATTAATGCATGTGTCATCTGCAAACTGTAAAACGTCCTCTCTTTTTTTCATTTTTTCTGGGAAGTCGTTGATATATATATATATATATATATATATATATATATATATATATAAAACAATAAAGGTCGGAGAATTGTTCCTTGAGGTACTCCGTGATTTTTCGTCACCCAGTTCAAATATTCAGTGCCGTTCTTTACGCATTGTTTTCTGTTAGACGAAAACGATTCTAGCATTGCAATGAATTCCGTTTTAAATCCATATTTTGTAATTTTTTCGAGAAAAATTTTGTGAGATATTGAGTTAAAAGCCCTGGCTAAATCCAAGAATATACTAACAACGGTTTCCTTTTATTCTAACAAACTATTCATTGATTCTGTCAGCAACGTTACTGTGTCACTCGAAGATTTTTTTTTCAGAAACCCAAATTGATTTTTATTGATTATTCCATACTTTTCAACATGTTTTAGCATTTGTTGGAGCAAAAGTTTTTCAAAAATTTTTGCAAGAGTTGGTGAAACTAAATTTGGTCTGTAATTTTCTGCTTCCAGTGGATCACCTTTTTTGTAAATTGGAGTTACATATGCTTTTTTAAGTACGTCAGGAAAAACATTTTTTGATATGCATTCGTTTATTGCAAACTGTAGATGTGTTCCAATAGACAATTTGCTACACTGATCAATTACAGTAAACAGTTCTCTTCTCGTTATATGTCTGATGGAAAACTCAGTTTTGTCAAAAGCAAGGTCCGGTGGCTCAACCTATTCTGTCTCGCCTTCGTATAAACATAATTTAGAAAAACAACTATTTATTGTGTTAGCCTTTTTTTTCTTTTAAAATATTTTGGTTGAACCGAATTCTAGAAATTTTGCTAATTTTATCCTCGTGTTTTATTTTTGTTCTAATGAATTTCCACTCTTGTTTTGAATCGGGAAGACTTTCGAACAATTTATGTGAAAAATTGTAACTCGCTCTTCTAAGAACTCTGTTTGTATGGTTTCTTATTCTTTTGTATGAGTTATATGTGTCAACGTCTGCTTTTTCCCTCCAAATACTGAAAAGCCTGTGCTTTTTGTTGATTAGATTCAAAATATTTCTGGATAACCATTTCATTTTCGATGATTTTGACGATGGCTCACCTAGTTTAATTGAGTTTGCATTGTTTTGTTGATACATGGGACTATAATCCGCTGATGCATCATTTTGTTAAGATTAGTTCTAGTAAATTTGCTAGTATCCGGGTAAAAGAACTGCGTTTTATGTTTTCATAATCAATGTCCAGTGACGAAAAGAAAACTTGTGTAAAATGATCAGTTCCAAATAACTGCTCGATAACAGTTGTATCAGTTGGTGTTTCGTTGTTAAACAGTGATCAATCAGTGTTTCCTGATTTCCATTTGTCCAGATTGGAGTAATTTTATCTTCTATCTCAAGCCCATTGTTGCAAGCAAATTTTGTCAATAACTCTTTTTCTATTTGATTGATGTTATAGTCTCCGATTAGTATTACATTATCAGTTATGTAATATGCGCCTGAAATTCTAATGTCAACTCTTGTAGATAAAATTCGCCCAAGTTTTTATTGGAACAATAAGAAACGTTTACTGGAAGTTTTTCCTGAAACGGTGCTTTTATTTCAAGCCATAGTGATTCAAAAAAACTTCTGTTAACCGTATTGTATGTTTTAACGTATTTGGCACCCATATCCCTACTCCACCACCTCTCGTTAACTGCATCATTTTTGATCTACTTTGATGAACAAAGTGGTGATTGTTGCCTAAAACTTTAAGGGTATCTTCTGATTATCGTTTATTCATGTTTCAGTAACAATAAAGCATGTTTGTTTGTTCCGCTGCTGCAAAAAATTCGAAATCTCTTCGTGTTTGTTGTTAACGCTTCTAATGTTTGCGTATACAAAATATGGATACAAGTTTGCTTTTGCTTATGTTTATTGTAGCTTTCGAATGTTTGTAAATTAAGTGAATTGGGCCCTGGATTAGATCCGACATCACCGCAAAGTAAAATTAAGTAGGTTATAGTTAGGAACTAATATATTAAGTTTAAAGACCAAAATCCAAGACATACATTATCAACCATTGTTTTTTTTTGAAAATCAAATAAATTAAAGTGCTTGGGTGACATTTGATGGAACACCTACATTCTTTATTTTCTGCAAGAAAAAACAGGCTAAAAAAACACGAGAAATTTCCAATAGGGAAACATATTTTTCAAAGTCACCTAAACGCATTATATCCCATATGACCAATTCTGTTCAATTTATTGACGACATTATCTATTGGCTGCTTTTTGATTTGTCTCATAGATACGTTGCTGACAGAAGGTTGATACTCCACACATGATATTTAATTTTGTAAGCTTAAAACCATTTTCTGGATTCCATTGTGATTAGGATGAATGCAAGGCATCTAATTCGTTTAGGCATCTAATTTCGTCGTCCTCTGGAACCGATATCGATTCTTTGAGGGGGGATAGTACAGGAGTTTTATACACGCTTGAGTTTCCCGAGCTAGCTGTGTTGTAAACCGTCAAAATGGTAGGGTTGAGTATCCTTGCGCGTACGTTTGCTCCATGTGGAGTGTTCAGTTGTTCCGGGTTTGTACTGTCGACATTTGATTTGTTGTAGACTGGAAACACCACTGATGGTGTTGCTTTTGCTGGTTTATTGGCTTGGGTAGTTTGCGAGCCAAAATCGTTTTTGTTCTTTGTATTTTTGGCACTAGATTGCCTATCTTTTGTGCGAGATTACAGACTTAATTGGCTTGTTCGAGGCTGATGTGTGGTCGCTTTGGTGTAATTGTGATGCGACTAATTGTGTTGCCCATCTGCTCTTAGTGCTCTTCTGATGCTTCCTCAGGAGCTACGTTTGTTGCTTGAGCTGATTTGGTTGTTGGTTATAGAATGCTTGGGTCATTATTTGCGATAATTCGGAATAGCGACTCGGATGGGGAGTTTCAGTTGGGCTCCTTTCGGAGGTGATTTGGGTTGTTGTTGCATAGTTGTCCTTCTTCTTTTTTGAGACTTTTGATTTTGTTTAGCCAGCGTTTTTAATCCTTCCGCGCTCCAGTTGGGGTGGTTGTTGTCATTCTATTTTTGTTTATTTTGTTATTTTTGCCAGTTATGCATCTGCTTGTTTTGAGATAGTTGGTTGTTCCTTGTTCCTTGGTGATTATATTACTTGCTTTGTTGGCTGCTTGTGCTTCTTCTAAACAGGACATTTTGATTTTTTCTCTTTTCCTTTTGTATTCGCTTACTGTCTTGCAGTCTAGCATATGGATAAGGCGCGGACGACACTGTTGGCGCGGTTTTGACACCATTGCTGCATCGTTTTAGCGTAAAACAGTATCTTTTCGTGTGGAGGTATCAATTGTTTTTGTATGAGGTGTATAATTTGGTGTAGTGCCATCCTCAATTTTATTCCATTGTGAACTTAAATTTGGGCGGGGTGCTTTTGTTTTGCGCGCAATTGATTTGCGTGCAACGTTCTTTTTATTATATACAATCTTTGTTGTTTTATCTCCAATGGAGATGTGTAATTCGGATGGAATGATCTTACTGGATAATTTAGGGGCTAGTGGGGCGTCATCTGAGTCTGAGTTCGATGGTGGCGCTTGGGCGTCCGATTGTTGGGTTGTGTAGTCCTCATTATATTGTATGTCTAATTCGTCCTCGGACATACCGTCCCGTCTCCACAGTACATCAGGTGTGATGACGTTTTCTCTCAAGACCGTTCTGTCGAAACAGTTCATTTATAATTTTTTGTATGACGTTATTTGAGGACAGTTTTTTCAGAATATTTGAGAGTGTTTTGTTCGGTTTTCATCCGAAGAGTGCTTCGAATGGTGTTGTTTTTGTTTTACGATTTGGGATTGATCTTATATTTTCTTTTATTTGAGCTAGTCTGTTCCTCAAAGTTGCGTTACTCCATTCGGGGTCAATATTGTAAACTTCTTATCTTTATTGATTTATTATTTGTATGAGGCTTTCGACTATACCTGCTCCCCTATTATCTCCGGCTGGAGCTAGGATTAGTTATATAATTCTGTTTTTGCAGAAAATTTCAAACTGAAAAGCTTGTGCCTGGCCACATACTAGTGATTCGGGGATGCCATGTACCCCACAAAATTTTTCTAAGTATCCGATCGCTGTTTGGTCGTCACTCGTGTTGAATGTTTCTGCATGTGGATAGCGTGATAGTCTATCTAATGTTACAAAGATGTAATTCTGTTGTATGTTATTCTTATACGGATTAGGACCTGTGAAATCCATTTGAAGTTCTTCGTTAGGTTCCAGGAGTTTTGATAAAGTGCTTAGGCGGGATTTAGGAATTATTGCTTTAGGATTTTGACCGTTGTCGATACAATGATGGCAAGCCTGGGCTTTCGCCATGATGTCGGAGTGGATGTGCGGCCACCATACTAAATGAGCGAGGGCCATTAGACCCGTTTGGCCTGGATGCTTGTGGTCGATTGTTTTGAGTCCTGTTACACGTAAGGATTGGGCCATGACCATTTTGTTGTCGTATACTAGACAGATGGAAGAGGTTACTGAAAGGTCCCTCCGGATTCTGAAACAAATTGGATTGACCTTCTTTAGATCGTTCCAGTTTTGGACTCTTACTAAATTTATAATTGGTGACAATTCCTTCCTGGCCGCCTCCGCCAGGAATTCTTCATTGAAGACCTTTATCAAGTTCACTCTAAAATAGGATACAGGTAGATTGTTAAAGACTTCTAAAAATTGCGGGTGTTTTTTCTCTACAAAAGATCTAACCCCCTTCGTTTGTTTGAGTTAATATCGGTTTGAGTTCCACTGTAGACTAAGGTTTTACTCCGGGAAGATTTGGGGTTCATATAGATTTTTTTTACTGCGGAATCGGATGTTAATATGAAGGTTAAATATGTTTAAGTTAAGGGGAGCTCCGCGTGGAGATTAATAGAGAATTTGAGGGTTTAAAATTCGAATTTCAAAAGTCAGAAATGGGAATGAAATGTACAATATGATGCGACTGATTTGTGTGTGGATTAAGGCAAAAAGCGTTTACTTGTGTTTCGCTGTTTGACTGGTGTTAATGACGTCATCGTGTTGTTTCATTTTGCGCGCATTGTAACTTGCTGCTGTTTTGGCGCTATTTCATTCTTAAGTAGGCTTAATTTAGTTTCATCAATTGTGTTAATGACGAATTTAGTGTCATTTGTTAACTTTAGTGCTAGAGATGAATTTCCAGCTGGATTTCGACTGAGATAGTCGGCGCATCCCTTATTCTTGCCCGAAACTTTTTCGACCGAATGGAAGTAATCTATCAATCGATCTTTTGAGTCGGCTTTAATATTTTTTGTTGCCCCTATTGTCTCTGAGGGCTGAGAGTAGGACTTATTGATGTTTGTAGTATGATTTTAGAGCCGTATAGTTGTTATTTAAAAAGTTCGAGGGCCCAGACTACCGCAAGGAGTTCTAGCTTGTTTATACTGTATCTTGATTCAAGGGTGTTTAGAAACCTGCTTGCATATGCTATAGGGCTCTAACTGGAGTCTCTTTTTTGTTCCAATCACGTTCCGAGGCCTTTTCTGCTAGCATCACATTCTACTCTGGTTTGTTTATTAACGCCAAAATTCTTGTTTTCAGCGATATTTTTGATCTTTCCTTTTGTTTGTTCGAAAGCGATTGTGTGGTTGTCATTCAAATCAAGTTTGTTGTTGGCATTTACATTAGACTTTGAGAGTAACGGTCTTAGTGGTTTTGATAGTGAGGCGTGATTCGTTATGATCTTGATTAAGTGATGAATACAGTCCATAAATGTTCTAAGTTGTTTAAAGGTTTTTGGATTTTCTAGGCGTATGATGGCATCACATTTTCGTGTAGTTGGAGTAACTCCACTTGGAGTTACTATATATCATAGCCATATTATTTGTTGTTTCGCGAATTCGCGTTTTTGGAGGTTAATGGCTATGATTTCTTTTTTCAATCTGTTTAATAATTCGTGCATCTCTTTTTCATGTTCTCCTAGTAAGCCTTTTGTTATGATGAGAACGTTATCCAGGAAGCCGAATTTTGAGACAATGTTTTGTAGTGTTTTGTCAAAAGTTTTCAGGAACATCACTGTTATATCTGTATGGCCATAGAATCCATTCAATAATCTGTACGTTCCAATAGCTCAACCTCCCAGCATACAAAAGTTGCAATGTTTTTTTATGTTTTTGCCAAGGGTTACTTGGCTGTAGGTCTATTTTAGTTCCATTTTTGAGAAGTACAATGTACCACTATGGTTTTTCCTTTCGGAGATGTAATTAGCGACCGAGTCCAGAAGGTGGTCGATGCTTTGAATCTGATTCTTATTTTTATGTATAGCATCGTTCAACTTTTCTGAATCTAGTACTGTATTTACACTTCTGGCAGTTTTGTCCGGTAATGACCACAGGACTGATGAAATCTTTGTCAGAGCATTTCTCTAGCCGTACTATTTGTTTGTATCCTATTAGTTTTTGTAGTTGTTTTACCAGTTCTAGAAGCTTGAGAGGTACCCTCCTACCTTTGTGTTGGGACGGGGTGTATTCCAACGTAAATACCCCCCATCTGTGCCTTGTCTTGTGCACAGATGGGGGTATTTTTTGCTATCCATCTTATTATATATTTTTTTCAGTTTGAATATTTTCAACCGAGAGTAATTGCCTACCTTTCGGTTCAGACGCTCAAAGTGTTATGCCAAGTTTTTGGAGTATATCCCTGCCCATAATGTTGCTGATATAGTTGTTGACCAGTAGAATGTTTGTGTTCTGTGTTTTCCAAGAACCAGATTGTAGTTCCATTTGGAGTACACCGACAATATTTGTTCTCCTGTTGTTGAAGTATCTGTAGTTTTCTTTGTTGTTGAAGGGTACTGTTGTTGCATCTTTGCATTCCAGTAGGAGTTTGTTAGCTCTGTCGGGTTTCAAGGAGCGGGGCCCCAGTGACCAGTAGCCATTGTAATTTTGTATTGTTTGATTGGGTTTTTACCCTAAAATTCTCCCGAAAACGATGGGTTTATCTTGTTATTGGTTTCCTCTTTTAATTCTGTTAAAGTGAGTTTTATGAGGTAAATGGTCTCCAGTCTCTTTGAGGTTTTTTTTATAAATATCGCTGCTTCAGCGTCGATTAATTCCATTTGTAGCTGTTCTGAAGATTGATCTGACTCATTTGTTTTCGCATGGCGTACTCTTCTGACCTGATTCTCTTTTCCGTATTGTGGGTTGTTGTTGTTGTATCTGGGGTGTCGTGGTTTTCTCTCTGGCATTTTTTCTTTGCACAAGGAGTTGAAGTGACCCACAAGTTTAAATTTACTGCATGTGGAATTTTTAGCCGGACAGTTGAGTAGTTGTGTTGGGTTGAATTGGCTTCCACATTTCCAACACATTGTATTTTTTTGATAGAGGAATTTGTATTTGTTGCCGGGGCCTATCTTGTTTCACGTAGTTGACTTTCGTATAGTTGGAGTTAGAGTTTACTCTATTAATCACCTGTCGGCTTGCTTGGCCCGCTGTCTGTTAATTGCATTGTTCAAGACTTGTGCTATTCCCATCTCCAACAGAAATTTTATTCGAATATTTAAAGTTCTCATGTTTGATATGAAGAGGTGTTTTACTAGATTCTCTTCCATATTCTCGAATTTGCAATGGGATCCCAGTTCTTTTAGCCAGCTGTAGCCTGTTTCCAATGATTCCTTTGGAGACTACATAGCTTTGAAAAATGGGAAGCCATCATTCGTGGTATTTCTAGGCCTTGTAAATGTTATTTGCAGTTATGAACAAGTTTATGTGTTGTGCATGGCTCAATCATGGTATGTGGGTTTCTTTGGCGGAATGTCCTCCATTTTTCAGCTCCTAGGGACAGATACATGAGGCTTTTGACTTTCAGGTCGGCCTCGTCCTAGGGGATTTGGTCCACCATTGGACATTTTCTTTCTATCTGCTTGCATTCATATTCGCAATCCACTTTCCGGCGTTCGTTTTGTTGTTCTCGTTGACGTTCTTCGTCGACATTTTCCCCTTCGACTGCATCTTCGTACGCTGGAAGTGTTGGGTAAAGTAATTGTGCGTTGTTGGGCTTACGTTTGAGCAATTTATCCACGTCCAATTTGTTCCGAGCCATAATGGCCTTCTTCAGGGTGCCGAACCAATTCAGCCACTCTGTGTGAGCGTTTGCTGTTGTTTCCCAGAAGACAGGTATAACAAATGGTGATTTCAATGCTGACTGTGCCATGTCATGATTAAGATTTTAATACTCGATTTGGAGACACGATCGGATGGAAGATTCCGATTTATTCTCTGATTCCAATTCGAATTGACATAAATTACCCGTAGAATATGATCTCTAATATTCTCACGCTCATTTGTGAATCAGACAATTTATAAGTTGAGTTAACTTGGCCACGAACCAACTGTAGTTGGCACTGATAACAATTTGTCTGCGCTCTATCAAGAGTGCGTAGTACTAACTTCAATATAAACCAGTCACGCCGCATGCGTGCCAAGGAACAATTTAGCTCCGAACGGAGAGTGCGTAACAACAGTCTCTATGAATAACATATAAAGTTTATAGTGCTTATAATAATACGTTTACAAGTTCTTGGTTGCAGTTGGTACTTCCTATGCCACAAAACTAATACTGATGATACCGAAACTGATAATAAAATTTCTAGTAATAATAATAATATTAATAATAATAAAAATAATAATAATAATAATAATAATAATAATAATAATAATAATAATAATTGTAATAATAATAATAATTATAATAATAAAAATAATAATAATAATAATAATACTAATAATAATAATACTAATAATAATAATAATAATAATAAAGAAAATAATAATAATAATAATATTAATAATAATAATACTAATAATAATAATAATAATAATAATAATAATAATAATAATAATAATAATAATAAGAACAATAATAATAATAACAATAATAATAATAATAATAAAAAAAATAAAAATAATGATAATAATAATAATAATAATAATAATAAAAATAATATTAATAATAATAATTATAATTTTAATAATAATAATAATAATAATAATAAAAAAAATAATAATAATAATAATAATAATAATAATAATAATAATAATAATAATAATAATAATAATAATAGTAATAATAATAATAATCAGAATAATACTAATAATAATAACACCAAGAATAATTCTAACCCTGCCAAAAACTAATACTGATATTACTAATACTGATAATTATAATACTGATAACACTAATGCTGAGTAAACTGAAACCGATGTCAGTAATACTGATAATACTAATACTGACAATTCTAATACTCAGAAAACTGATATCGATAATGCAATGTGACCTAGTGTAACATGTATCGTAGATAGAGAAACAGGTAAAAGATATATTCTTGATGAATGTAGTAGTATCAATAATAATTTTAACAGTAATGATAATTATAAATCTGGTCTTTGTATAATTTGTTATGCAAATTATAATAATAGAGATAGTCATTAGAAACAAAAAAAAAACAATGAGAAAACGTCATATTTAAATCAGAAAGCGAAGTGAATTGGAGAGAAGTTGTATATTAGTAAGTTTTAAAACATAACATGAGAAATAATCAAGTTTCAGTAACTAGTCTTAATTATGAGGACCCAATATTCTTAGAAGTATCAGAAGAGTTACATAGGGTATATCCACATACAAATTTCAATACCATTGATGAATTTCAGTATAAAAAACATACAAAAAATGAAATCTCCTTAGATTTTGACTTCACAAGAAAATATATAATGCATTGGATGATCTGGTTATTCCGAATAATGAACTACTATTTCAAATGCAAGAAAAAAAATCAATCAGATTGCACTTTGCAAAAGTTTGAAACACGAACAATGTTTTAACATAATTTTTATCCTACTGGTAGAAGTTGGGTTGAATTACCAATTATGTCAAGAGCTGTAATAAATATTAAGAATGCAGATAATAATTGTCTGTTGTTGAGATTGATAGCATATTTACATCCAGCTATAAATAACACTTCAAGAGTTAATAATTCTATTCAACCTGAATATAATAATGAGACTAAATTACCAGATATTGGACCAACTTATGACTATAATCAAATACAGAAGATATCAGAAAAAAATTAATAGAATTCAATGAATTTAATTTCAATGATAAAAACCTCTTAATCCAGTGTTAACTAATCGTTATAAATCTAAGCGTTGTGATATATTAAAAAGATTTTTATGTGTAATGTAAGGACATGTGTATTCCAATTTTTAAGATATTTCATATCAAAAAGATCTGAAAGTGTTTTAAATAAAATTTTATCTCTATTCAATGATATTGGTAGAAGAACATTTTATAATGAAGCTTATTCAAAAATTGGCAAGTATCATTACAAGAAAGGTGTAAAGTTTTCAATGTGTCCTGATTTTGATTGTGGTAATGAAGATGATAGTCATATGACTGCCATTAATTGTATATATATGAATAGTGATTAACCGTTACATGAGAAGGTAGAAGAGAAGATCTTTGTTTAGACGCAACAGTTGGTAAGTCAGCAAATCAATCAATTTTGTTCAAGCTAAAAATATTTTTCACCAATGTACTTCCATAGTGGATCTAAATATGATAATTATCTATTGGTAAAAAAATAAGCAAACAAATTCAATAAGTTGAAACTATTAATTAAGACTGATGAAAGTTATCTTAGTAAACTGTAGGTTGTAAAAATTATCATATTTGTTTCGATTCTTCCATCCACTTAGTTTAGATGTCATAAGTAAAACATTAAGTGATAATGAATGTATAACATCAAATAAATAAATTTTGTTTAAAAAGAAGAAAATATTTATTTCATTATGAATGGTTTGAGAATATAGAATAATTAAATACTGCATCGCTACCACCGAAAGAATGCTTCTAACCAAAATTGATCCAAAGTCATACAAATGATAGTGATTATCAACAAGCATTAGGTGATTGGTATGATATAAATTGTGAAACATTTAAAGATTACCTGTTGGCATTTTGAAAAAGAGACGCACTATTGATAGTAAACAATGTTTTAATGATAGGTTTAAATATGTTGTTTTTTATGATACTATTCAAAGTGATATTAGTGGTTTTATAGCATCAGTAATAGTTGGCTATTACGTTGAAATTAGAAATAAGAAAAATGACCACGAATATACTGGTAAAAAAAATTAAGTAAAGAAAAGACACATTGTACACATCAGCAGTCGTTCAAAGTTTACCTACTAGTCAAATTTATTTATGTAGTAACTTAAATTATACACCATCTAATTATATTATTGATTACACATATACTGTTAAATTAAATATAGAGATGAGTCAAAAAGACAAGACCGGGAAAATTCTATTCTTTCCCGATAAGACTACAGCTACTATATGTCAATTTACTCGGTATCAGGTTTTGGATATGGGTATGTATAAACCAAATGAAAAGAGAATGTTAAGACTATTTGATAAATTATATGTTAGTGATAGCTGAGATGTTTGACTGGCATTTAGATCGCAGTTTGAGATTAGAAGACATTACAAATAAAGAGAAATTACAATATGAAAAAGATGAATGGTTAGAACTTTATTTAGATTTTAAAATTCACAAAAGAAAAGAAGCTAAAGCAAATGGTGATGTGTTCTTTTAAATTAAAAAATATTAATTTTTATGGTAAAACAATAGAGAATGTAATCAATAGACAAGATGTAGAAATAGTTAATGATAATGATAGATATAGTAAACAAGTTGAATTCAAAATTTTAAAATATGGTGTATCATTTAGTGAAGATATAGTAGCAGTACATAAAACAAGAGGTAATGCTAATATAGATAAATTTAATTAAATTGAATTTGTAATAGCAAAGAAAATTAAATTGCGTATGTATAAAGCAGTATGTGATTACTGTGAGAAGTTCTTAGATTGTTCATATCACTGAACAGATACTCATAGTATTAATGTATTTGTAGAAGAAGCTAATGTTAAAATTAGTTAACAAGACTTAGTTAAAATCAGTGGCATACCAAGTAACAGTCAATTGCGTCAGATGAAAGATGAGATACCAAATGCTACAATTAGAAAGCTTGTTGTAATAAAACTGAGTCATTTTTACGAAACTGTAAATGGTGAGATTGAGAAAAATCTGAAATGTTTAGCAAAAGAAATTAATGAGAATCAAATTGATGTTGATGATTATAGGAATTCTGTATTAGCTAACACTGATGAAATTTATGCTAGGAAAATGTACGTTGTAAAAAAATGTCAGATTTGTTTAGATTCTTTCATCCACATAGTATAGATGCCATAAGTAAAACTTTAAGTGATAATGAATGTAAAAGATTAAATCAATTTTGTTTAAAAAGAAGCAAATTTATATTTCACTATGAATGGTTTGAGAATATAGAATAATTAATTACTGTATCGCTACCACCGAAAGAATGCTTCTAACCAAAATTGATCCAAAGTCATACAAATGATAGTGATTATCAACAAGCATTAGGTGATTGGTATGATATAAATTGTGAAACATTTAAAGATTATCTGTTGGCATATTTAAAAGGAGGCGCACTATTGATAGTAGAGGTAGCTGAAAACTTAGAAAAATGGGCTTAGAATCATATGAGATTAATTTATTTTATAATTTTTCTTCTCTTGGATTGACTTGGTTATATGGTTTGAAATGTATTAATGTTAGTTTTAAATATTATGTTGTTTTCTATGATACTATTCAAAGTGATATTAGATGATTTATAGCATCAGTGATAGTTGGCTGTTATGTTGAAATTAGAATTAATAAAAATGATCTTGAATACTCTGGTAAAAAAATATGAAAAAAAGACACATTGTAAACATCAGCAGTCGTTCAAAGTTTACCTACTAATCAAGTTTAATTATGTAGTAACTAAAGTTATACACCATCTAATTATATTATTGAACACACATATACTGTTCAATTAAATATAGAGATGAGTCAAAAGATATGACTTGGAAATTTCTATTCTTTCCCAATAAGACTACAGCTACTATAAGTCAGTTTACTAGGTATCAGGTTTTGGATATGGGTATATATAAACCAAATGAAAAGTGATTGTTAACACTCTTTGATAAAATTATAAGTTATTGAGAGCTGAGATGTTTGACTGGCATTTAGCTCGCAGCTTGAGATCAGAAGACATTACAATTAAAGAGAAATTACAATATGAAAAAGATGAATTGTTAAAACCTTATATAGAGTTTAAAATTCACAAAGGAAAAGAAGATAAATCAAAGGGTGATAAAATTGGTTGGTGATATTTTTTTTTAAAATTAAGTAATAATAATTGTTATGGTAAAACAATAGAGAATGTAAACAATAGACAAGATGTAGAAATAGTTAATGATAATGATAGATATAGTAAATAAGTTGAATACATAATTATAAAAAATGGTGTATCATTTAGTGAAGATCTAGTAGCAGTACATAAAACAAGAGCTAAAAAATTGCTAATATAGATAAATTTAATTAAATTGAAATTGTAATAGCAGAGAAAAATAAATTGCGTATGTATAAAGCAGTATGTGATTACTGTGAGAAGTTCTTAGATTGTTCATATCACTGAACAGATACTCATAGTATTAATGTATTTGTAGAAGTAGCTATTGGTAAAAATAGTTAACAAGACTTAGATAAAAATCAGTGGCATACCAAGTAACAGTCAATTGCGTCAGATGAAAGATGAGATACCAAATGCTACAATTAAAAAGCATGTTGTAATAAAGCTGAGTCATTGTTACGAAACTGTAAATGGTGAGATTGAGAAAAATCTGAAATGTTTAGCAAAAGAAATTAATGAGAATCAAATTGATGTTGATGATTACAGGAATTCTGTATTAGCTAACACATGTGAAATTTATGCTAGTAAAAAGGTAGATTGTATAAAAATGTCAGATTTGTATAGATTCTTTCATCCACTTAGTTTAGATGCCATATGTAAAACATTAGGTGATAAAGAATGTATAACAATAAATAAGTTTTGTTTAAAAAGAAGAAGTTATATATTTCATTATGAATGTTTTGGCAAAATTGAATAGTTAAATATTACATCGTTAACACCTAAAGAATGCTTCTAGCCAAAATTGAAACAAAGTCATTTAAGTGATAGTGATCATCAACAAGCATTAGGTGATTGGTATGGTACAAATTGTGAACCATTCAAAGATTATCTGATTATGTTTTTAAAAACAGATGCAATTTTAATGGTAGAGGTAGTTAAAAACTTAGAAGTATGTGTTTAGATTGATATGAGATTGATCCATTTTATACTTTTTTACTCCTGGATTGACTTGGTTATTTGCTTTGAAATATATTAGTTTTAAGCTTTTTGAAATGTTAAGCTGTGTTGAACTGTTAATTCAACCAAATTGGATCTTTTCCGATTGGCCCCCCAGCTTAGTGGGTACATTTTTTGCACCCCCCTCCCACGAGCCATATTTTCGCATAATGATTTACTGCGTAATGGCACGTGCTCTGTAACTCGGGGGTGCATAACTTACGAGGGGGCACAAACTGAAAAGATCAACCGAATTTTATTTGTGATAATATCCTTTGCACACAGTTTTTTATTCAATACAAATATTTGGTAATTAGTTTTTTTTGTTTTGGTTCAAAACGTTGGGAAAATTTTATGTTAAGATTGTGATTTTGCTCATTTTTGTTATGGATTTCGAAATTTTGTATGTCCTTTTGTTTTTCTCTTCTTGTATACCTTTAAGAACCATGTCCTTTAAGAGCCATTAAGAACCCAGGTTGAGGTCGCGCTCGAAATTGCCTCTGATCAGACCGTCCCAGACAAGTGGGACCTCTGATCAGACCGTCCCAGACCGAAGTGACCTCTGATCAGACGAGGATGCGCTCGAAGACTAATGTGCGCTCGAAGCCGCCTCTGATCAGACGAGTTCCAGACCGAAGTGACCCCTGATCAGACAAGTTCCCGACCATTGTCCAGACGAGTTCCAGACCATTGTCCAGACTAAAGTGCGCTCGAATTATTGTCCCAGACTAAAGTGCGGTCGAAATTACCTCTGATCAGACAAAAGTGCGCTCGAAGTTGCCTCTGTTTAGACTAAAGTGCGTTCGAAATAGTCTGATCAGAGAATGATTTTGAACATGAACAAATATCTCAATATCGTTATAATATATTCATTTCATCTATCATTTTATCAATCTTTAATTCAACTAACAAAAAACCAATCCTGAAAGTGTTGCTAATGAAAGTAAATTGAAAAAAAATGATCAAAAAAAATTACCGAGTCTGCCATTTTTTTATGCTTTTAACTGAAAAAATGAACTTAGACAGCTTTGCATAAAAACGTCTTGATCTACTTTGATTCAAAATCTTTTCTTGAGGGGACGGGCAGTTGTTATCAGCTGGACACCTTGATTCTGATCAAACCCATCAGATTTTCAGATGAAGTTCTGATCAGGATGATATTTTATTGTTGACTCTTGCCAGAGTCAACAAAAGTCAGTAATAAAACAAAATTGGTCTCTGATCAGATTAGTGTGCGCTTTAAACTGCCTCTGATCAGACCGTCCCAGACGAAAGTGACCTCTGATCAGACCGTCCCAGAACAAAGTGGCCTCTGATCAGGCAAGTTCCAGACCATTGTCCAGACAAAAGTGCGCTCGAAGCCTTTTCCAGACCATGTAATTCGAGCGCACCGGGAACATGTGTGCGCTCGAAACTCGTCTGATCAGGGGTCACTTCGGTCTGGCCACCTCGACCTGGGAACCTTTAATGTGTACCTTTAAGAACCATTCCGAATCAAAGTTTGATAACAAAGATTTGTATTAATTCACTTTCATTTTTCTTAATTTATTTTTTTAATACGTAAAGGCACGCACTCTGTAACTCTGTATGATTAATTAGAAAATTCGGGTTTTTCCTCTTGTTATACCCGCCAACCGTCCTAGTGGTTGTACCCCTTGAGGTTAAGCCTTAAGGTTATCACGGTTAAACATGTTAAGCCTGCGTTCTAAAGAGGCCTACACTGTCACTAAATGACAGAAGTTCTCAGTGAGTTCCCGGAGAATCACGAAACATATAAATTCAAATTGTTATCAATAATGGGACCTATTCCGTCTCTGCCCCAATCTTAGTGGGTGCACCATATGCACCACCAAGACATACGTGCTGTATTTTTTCATAATGGTTTACTGGGTAACTGCACGTGCTCTGTAGCTGGGGAGAACATAACATCCCAGGCCTATGCCTCGACTTATGAAAAGACTTTAAAATTATAGCAGGGTGAGGGGGCAATATAGACAATAATTACACGGTCGTGCTTCCTAGTTAAAGCCGAGCTAATGTTTTTTCATGGGTCGAGCTAAAGTCTTTTCATAACGAAGAAAGTCCAGCTAAAGTCTTTTCATGGGTCCACCATTAGTCATTTCATAACCAACAAAGTCGAATTAATGTTTTTTCATGTGTCAACTATTAGTCTTTTAAAAAGTCTGTTTTTTTTCAGAATTCGAATTTTTTTTCCTGCTTCTGTACATACAGAAAAACAGAACCGAAACAAGACTAAATTGCTTTGCACCAGAGCAGTCCAACTTAAGAAACAGATGGAAAACCCCCAAAAGCGTTAAGAATTTTGTCAAATTTCAAAATAAAGAGTTATAGCAGCTTAAAAATATGGGTCTTTAGCATTTTAGCCCTCCACCATGAAATTAAAGACCCCAATATGGTATAAATACCATGATTGTGGGCAACAGGGTTATCTGACCATAAAGCTGGGGGGCGTTAATGGGAAAGACCCAAAATATTACCACATTTCTTGATTCAATGAAACAGCTAGCTTAAGTGTATTGGTCCTAGTCCCATTAGCCATGACATAAACCATTCAGTTTGTCTTCCCTTCCAGAATTATGGGCTATGTTTTTTTTTAAATTTAATGCAGGTTTTTGAGGAATTTTTGGTTCTTTTGAATCGTAAAACATGAAGGAGCATACTTGCGGACTACGTTATATGCAATATTGCACGTAAATATTTAATGGCAAAAAATCAGACTTATGAAAAGACCAATGATGGACCCATGAAAAGACTCTAACTCGACTTTTTTTGCAAACAATGTGTCGAGCTTAAGTCCAGCTCAAATTTTGGGTCGAGCCAAAGTTTTTTGTGAAATTTGGGCCCAGCTAAAGTCTTTTGCGAAAAATCTGAGTCGAGCTAAAGTCCAGAATATCTTAAAGTTCACTAAAAACTTTTCAAAGCTCAATTGAGTCTAGCATGGTCTTTTCTAGTACATTTTGGTCGAGCATTGTCTTTTCATAAGTCTCTACCTAGACGTGGGATAGGAGGCACAAACGTAAAAAGGGGATCTATTCTGTTTCGCCCAGTCCCCCCCCCCAGCAGAAATTTTTTTTATTACCCCCAGGCGCATATGAATTTTTCTTACATATGAACCTGCTATATAACAACATATAATTTGTAACTGGGGCCATAAAATCACTGGGGGCCGAAACAGAATATATCCGTAAAAGATCCCTACTAAATCATTGTGTATAAATGTGGCAAGTGCTCTTGGGGTGCGCTTGGGGTATTAGTCGCACGCACCCACCGTGCTAGTCAAACGCACTTGCGACATTTATGCACAATGATTTAATAGGACCTTTTCCGTTTGTGCCCCCCCCTATGTTATGTTCTCCCCAGCTACAGAGCACGTGCAATTACGTAGTATACCATTATGTAAAAATATAGCACGTGAGTCTGGGTGGTGCAGATAATGCACCCAATAAGCTGGGGGATAATGCACCCAATAATCCCGGAAAAGATCCCTCTAACTATGTTTTGTTATTACCCGGGTCGAGGTTTGGCGGTGAATTTTTGTAAGAAATGCGGTGAAATGTGATGAAAAAAATTTTCACCGCGTTTTTCTTACATCTTTTTGCGGTGAATGCGGTGAATCGCGGTGAATTATTTATTTTCACTGCGATCTCAGCATTCTTACAAAAAAGAATTTTCCCTACCCGGGTTTGACTCTCCGACTTCCTGCATGTTTTCAACTGCTTATTCCACTGCGCCAATTGTCACGTACATCCTTGACTTTTCATGTGCATTTAAATCAGATTAGGTAAACGTTGGAAAGCAAATGCGGTGAATTTTTGTAAGAAATGCGGTGAATTTCGCGGTGAATTTTTGTAAGAAATACGGTGAAATGCGGTGAAGTATTTTTTTCACCGCATTCACCGCTTTGACCGCATTTCATACATTATTTTTCCACAAAATTCGATGCGGTGAATTTTTGTAAGAAATGCGGTGAAATGCGGTGAGATATTTATTGTCACCGCATTCACCGCAATCAACGCATTTTCTATCAAAATTCATTGCATTCACCGCATTTCTTACAAAAATTTACCCAAAAACCTCGAGCCGGATAATTTGACCTTCATCTTTGTTATTAACTTTGTTTCTGTTTCATTTTCGTCCCCATTATTATTCTGGGATCCCTTCCGTTTTGCCCCCATCCGGTTTTATCAGGTGCATACTGTTTGCAGTCTTCCACAAGTCTTTCACATCAGAAGGGGTTTTCCCAAACGATGAAGGTTCCTTATCCTTATAGCCCACAATCAAAGTAAGTATCGCATGAGTGCTATAAGTTTGTGGGGGGGGGGGGGGGTTATAATGAGAAAAACCCCTTTTTCATCAACAAAATGAAACTGCCATTGAGCTAATACTCTTGAAAGTTCTTGGAGGCTTAAAAATTTTGTGCTATTATGGTATTTAGGACAGTTGGGGTATATTTAGACCAAGCAGGGGCGGGGACCATGATGGAATAACCCAAATTTTGGCAAATTTACCTGAATGAGGTTGAACGACAAACACAACATCAGTTAATATTATAACAAGGTAACGAAAATGTTGCCTTTCCATCGATAGATGATTATTCTTACAGATTGTAAGCAAATGAAAGAAAAAAAGACCAACCGAGTAACGTAATTTGAAAAAATTTTTGAACAAAAAAATGTGTGTTGTTCTCGGTAGGCTACCTTTACAATTGAATTACTATATTAGTCATGATGACTTTACACACATGCGTGACTTTTACATCAATTGACATCGCGGCACAAATGAAACTATCAATTGATTGCGCAGCTCAATTGACACCCAAACTTGGTTGATATTCATTAAAACAGTCATATGCAAATCTTAAAATGCTGAAAGTCTGCAGTGCCAGAAGTTGAAATGCCAGAAGTTGCCACTTAGCCAGAAGTTGACTTCCGTTGACTTTCGTCATTTAAAAACGTGCGCGTTTTGTGTTTTAAGCATGATTAAGTGACTCTGCAGAAGTCACTTCGAAATTCTGACTTAATATCTCAAAGTATTTCGCGGTTCTCGATAAACGCCAGAAGTTCTCAGTGACTTCAAGCAGTCACGTAACCATTACTTAATGGATTGGAAACAGGAAATCGGGTCCTTCTCTCTATGCCCTCCCCCTTCCTAGCTTAATGGTCAGATAACCTATACCCCCATCATTGCCAGAAAACAATATTTGGGGAGTAGAGAGGGGCTATATTTTCAGGGGCTACAATTTAGGGGTCTTTCCAATTATAGCCCCCCCCCCCCTCCCGCTATGAAATTATAGCCCCCCCCCGCTATTAAATTATAGCACCCCCGCTATGGAATTATACCCCCCCCCCCCAAATCATGGTAACTATACCGTAATGTGTGTGTGTGTGTGTGTGTGTGTGGGGGGGGGGGGCTATAATGGGAAAGACCCCAATTTGGCCCAATAATGGGGAAAATCGTAATCGTAGTATTTTTAGGTTTCTCCCATTATAGCCCGTCAGCTTAGTAATCACATAATGTATACCCTCCATTACATTAAAAATACCGGGATATCATGCAGGATTAATTTTGGGGGTGGGGTCAATAATGGGACCCGTAATTTTAAGTAAGAGACTATTTTTTTTACCCTCTGTTAGGCTTTACTCCATTAAAAACTCAATACACCAAAACACTTTTCACAAT
>NC_134481.1:34161948-34338533 GCF_964194025.1 Convolutriloba macropyga | reverse complement strand
AATTGTGAATAAAAAAATGTCTGAGCTGAATTAATCAAGCCACGAACCAACTGTAGCTGGTCTGTGCTCTATCAAGAGTGCTTAGTGTTAACTTCAACATAAGTCAGTCAGGATGCAGGCGTGCAAAATGAATAATTTAGCGCCAAACTGAGAGAACCCAACAACAGTCTCTATAAATAGCACATGAAGTTTATAGTGCTTATAATAACACTTTTACAAGTTTTGGTTGCATTTGGTACTTCCTGCAATACATTCTTTTTTTTTAATCTTCAAAAATGTAAATTTAAAGTTATAACCACCACAAAAACAATTTGTTAAATATTTACATTTTCAAAATTGCCTCATAAATATATGAATAATTTGGTCTATATACTTCAGTAGAAAATTTCCTGAAGCCTCTTACTTGTCTATCTATTGGAACACAATTCATGCAGTTTGACCATTTTGCTGCTTAATTTTCCTTAAATGTGTTTATAGTTTTCTCTTTTCGGATTTCAATTGGCAATTGATTCCACTTCCAAGATAAAAATTCTGATCAGTGACCTGTCACTCCATTTGGATTGGCACTTATTCTTTGGAAAAAAACTGGACAGTTCTGCAGTTTTTGATCAATTCGTAATTTTCAAAAATCCTTAAGGAGGAGTTTTTGGTTTCTTGACTGCTCTCTTTATATTGTGAGAGGAGGTCAAAAAAATTAAGAAGACAAACTTTTTTAATGAAAAGCTCTGCTGGTAAAATTTTGTCTTTCAATAATAGACCTTGCACTGTCAAACTTTTTGCGCAGGTGGCAAACCTTTATTCCTCAATTTCTTTGTTTATTAACTCTTTGAAGTGACAAAACCGAAAACGATTGAAAACAAATTGCACTGAAATTGAGATGAGACAAAACAAGTGATTTGAAAAGACCGATTCTTGCTTTTCGTGGTAGAAAATGTCCTACTAAGTAAATTGACCTAAAAGCATTTGCCATTTTTGCTAAGCTGACTGTCAAAATTTAGATTGTTATCAATCATTATACCTGAATAACGACAACTTGTTTCTGGCTCTATGAAAATTCCATTATAATGAAATTGTTCAATTTTTGATTCACCATTTTCTTTAAAAAATCACAATTTCTCTTTTATCTCTGTTTAAAGTTAGCTAGCGTATTTTGCCTCATTTAACTGCCAGTACTTTCAAATACACTGTTATTTTCGCTTAAGAGATTTTCATCGGATTTGGAATGACAATTAATGCAAGTGTCATCTGCAAACTGTAAAACGTCCTCTCTTTTTTTTATTTTTTCTGGGAAGTCGTTGAAATATATATATATATATATATATATATATATATATATATATGTATTAAAAAAACAATAAAGGTCGGAGAATTGTTCCTTGAGGTACTCCGTGATTTATTGTCACCCAGTTCAAATATTCAGTGCTGTTCTTTACGCATTGTTTTCTGTTAGACGAAAACGATTCTAGCATTGCAATTAATTCCGTATTAAATCCATATTTTGTAATTTTTTCGAGAAAAATTTTGTGAGATATTGAGTTAAAAGCCCTGGCTAAATCCAAGAATATACTAACAACGGTTTCGTTTTATTATAACAAACTATTCATTGATTCTGTCAGCAACATTACTGTGTCACTCGAAGATTTTCTTTTCAGAAACCCAAATTGATTTTTATTGATTATTTCATACTTTTCAACATGTTCTAGCATTTGTTGGAGCAAAAGTTTTTCAAAAATTTTTGCACGAGTTGGTGAAACTAAATTTGGTCTGTAATTTTCTGCTTCCAGTGGATCACCTTTTATGTAAATTGGAGTTACATATGCTTTTTTAAGTACGTCAGGAAAAACATTTTTTGATATGCATTCGTTTATTGCAAACTGTAGATCTGTTCCAATAGACATTTTGCTACACTGATCAATTACAGTAAACAGTTCTTTTCTCGTTATATGTCTGAAGGAAAACTCAGTTTTGTCAAAAGCAAAGTCCGGTGGCTCAACCTATTCTGTCTCGCCTTCGTATAAACATAATTTAGAAAAACAACTATTAATTGTGTTAGCGATTTGTTTTTTTTCTTTTAAAGTATTTTGGTTGAACCGAATTCTAGAAATTTTGCTAATTTTATCCTCGTGTTTTATTTTTGTTCTAATGAATTTCCGCTCTTGTTTTGAATCGGGAAGACTTTCGAACAATTTCTGTGAAAAATTGCAACTCGCTCTTCTAAGAACTCTGTTTGTATGGTTTCTTATTCTTTTGTATGAGTTATATGTGTCAACGTCTGCTTTTTCCCTCCAAATACTGAAAAGCCTGTGCTTTTTGTTGATTAGATTCAAAATATTTCTGGAAAACCATTTCTTTTTCGATGATATTGACGATGGCTCTCCTAGTTTAGTTGAGTTTGCATTGTTTTGTTGATACATGGGACTATAATCCGCTGATGCATTATTTTGTTAAGAATAGTTCTAGTTAATTTGCTAGTATCTGGGTAAAAGAACTGCGTTTTATGTTTTCATAATCAATGTCCAGTGACGAAAAAAAAACTTGTGTAAAATGATCAGTTCCAAATAACTGCTCGATAACAGTTGTATCAGTTGGTGTTTCGTTGTTAAACAGTGATCAATCAGTGTTTCCTGATTTCCATTTGTCCAGATTGGAGTAATTTTATCTACTATCTCAAGCCCATTGTTGGAAGCAAATTTTGTCAATAACTCTTTTTCTATTTGATTGATATTATAGTCTCCAATTAGTATTACATTATCAGTTATTGAATATGCGCCTGAAATTCTAATGTCAACTCTTGTAGATAAAATTCGCCCAAGTTTTTATTGGAACAATAAGAAACGTTTACTGGAAGTTTTTCCTGAAACGCTGCTTTTATTTCAAGCCATAGTGATTCAAAAAAACTTCTGTTAACCGTATTGAATGTTTTAACGTATTTGGTACCCATATCCCTACTCCACCACCTCTCGTTAACTGCGTCAATTTTGATCTACTCTGATGAACAAAGTGGTGTTTTTTGCCTAAAACTTTAAGGGTATCTTCTGATTATCGTTTATCCATGTTTCAGTAACAATAAAGCATGTTTGTTTGTTCCGCTGCTGCAAAAAATCCGAAATCTCTTCGTGTTTGTTGTTAACGCTTCTAATGTTTGCGTATACAAATACGGATACAAGTTTGCTTTTGCTTATGTTTATTGTAGCTTTCGAATGTTTGTAAATTAAGTAAATTGGGCCCTGGATTAGATTCGACATCACCGCAAAGTAAAATTAAGTAGGTTATAGTTAGGAACTAATATATTAAGTTTAAAGACCAAAATCCAAGACATACATTATCAACCATTGTTTTGTTTTTGAAAAGCAAATAAATTAAAGTGCTTGGGTGACATTTGATGGAACACCTACATTCTTTATTTTCTGCAAGGAAAAACAGGCTAAAAAACACGAGAAATTTCCAATAGGGAAACATATTTTTCAAGTCACCTAAACGCATTATATCCCATATGACCATTTCTGTTCAATTTATTGACGACATTATCTATTGGTTGCTTTTTGATTTGTCTCATAGATACGTTGCTGACAGAAGGTTGATACTCCACACTTGATATGTACTTTTGTAAGCTAAAAACCATTTTCTGGATTCCATTGTGATTAGGATGAATGTAAGGCATCTAATTCGTTTAGGCATATATTTTCGTCGTCCTCTGGAACCAATATCGATTCTTGGAGGGGGGATAGTACAGGAGTTTTATACACGCTTGAGTTTCCCGAGCTAGCTGTGTTGTAAACCGTCAAAAAGGTAGGGCTGAGTATCCTTGCGCGTACGTTTGCTCCATGTGGAGTATTCAGTTGTTCCGGGTTTGTACTGTCGACAATTGATTCGTTGTAGACTGGAAACACCACTGATGGTGTTGCTTTTGCTGGTTTATTGGCTTGGGTAGTTTGCGAGCCAAAATCGTTTTTGTTCTTTGTATTTTTGGCATTATATTGCCTATCTTTTGTGCGAGATTACAGACTTAATTGGCTTGTTCGAGGCTGATGTGTGGGCGCTTTGGTCTAATTGTGATGCGATTATGTTGCCCATCTGCTCTTAGTGCTATTCTGATGCTTCCTCAGGAGCTACGTTTGTTGCTGGAGCTGATTTGGTTGTTGGTTATAGAATGCTTGGGTCATTATTTGCGATAATTCGGAATAGCGACTAGCGACTCGGATGGGGAGTTTCAGTTGGGCTCCTTTCGGAGGTGATTTGGGTTGTTGTTGCATAGTTGTCCTTCTTCTTTTTTGAGACTTTTGATTTTGTTTAGCCAGCGTTTTTAATCCTTCCGGGCTCCAGTTGGGGTGGTTGTTGTCATTCGAATTTTGTTTATTTGGTTATTTTTGCCAGTTATGCATCTGCTTGTTTTGAGATAGTTGGTTGTTCCTTGTTCCTTGGTGATTATATTAGTTGCTTTGTTGGCTGCTTGTGCCTCTTCTAAACAGGACTTTTTGATTTTTTTCTCTTTTCCTTTTGTATTCGCTTACTGTCTTGCAGTCTAGCATATGGATAAGGCGCGGACGACACTGTTGGCGCGGTTCTGACACTATTGCTGCATCGTTTTAGCGTAAAACAGTATCTTTTCGTGTGGAGGTATCAATTGTTTTTGTATGAGGTGTATAATTTGGTGAAGTGCCATCCTCAATTTTATTCCATTGTGAACATAAATTTGGGCGGGGTGCTTTTGTTTTGCGCGCAATTGATTTGCGTGCAACGTTCTTTTTATTATATACAATCTTTGTTGTTTTATCTCCAATGGAGATGTGTAATTCGGACGGAATGATCTTACTGGATAATTTAGGGGCTAGTGGGGCGTCATCTGAGTCTGAGTTCGATGATGGCGCTTGGGCGTCCGATTGTTGGGTTGTGTAGTCCTCATTATATTGTATGTCTAATTCGTCTTCGGACATACCGTCCCGTCTCCACAGTACATCAGGTGTGATGACGTTTTCTCTCAAGACCGTTTTGTCGAAACAGTTCATTTATAATTTTTTGTATGACGTTATTTGAGGACAGTTGTTTCAGAATATTTGAGAGTGTTTTGTTCGGTTTTCATCCGAAGAGTGCTTCGAATGGTGTTGTTTTTATTTTACGATTTGGGATTGATCTTATATTTTCTTTCATTTGAGCTAGTCTGTTCCTCGAAGTTGCGTTACTCCATTCGGGGTCAATATTAAAATCTTCTAATCTTTACTGATTTATTATTTGTATGAGGCTTTCGACTATACCTGCTCCCCTATTATCTCCGGCTGGAGCTAGGATTAGTTATATAATTCTGTCTTTGCAGAAAATTTCAAACTCTCTAGACTGAAAAGCTTGTGCCTGGCCACCTACTAGTGATTCGGGGATGCCATGTACCCTACAAAATTTTTCTAAGTATTCGATCGCTGTTTGGTTGTCACTCGTGTTGAATGTTTCTGCATGTGGATAGCGTGATAGTCTATCTAATGCTACCGAGATGTAATTCTGTTGTATGTTATTCTTATACGGATTAGGACCTGTGAAATCCATTTGAAGTTCTTCGTTAGGTTCCGGGAGTTTTGATAAAGTGCTTAGGCGGGAAGAGGTTACTGAAAGGTCCCTCCGGATTCTGAAACAAATTGGATTGACCTTCTTTAGATCGTTCCAGTTTTGGACTCTTACTAAATTTATAATTGGTGACAATTCCTTTCTGGCCGCCTCCGCCAGGAATTCTTCATTGAAGACCTTTATCAAGTTCACTCTAAAATAGGATACAGGTAGATTGTTAAAGACTTCTAAAAATTGCAGGTGTTTTTTCTCTACAAAAGATCTAACCCCCTTTGTTTGTTTGGGTTAGTATCGGTTTGAGTTCCACTGTAGACTAAGGTTTTGCTCCGGGAAGATTTGGGGTTCAAATAGATTTTTTTACTGCGGAATCGGATGTTGATATGAAGATTAAATATGTTTAAGTTAAGGGAAGCTCCGCGTGGAGATTAATAGAGAATTTGAGGGTTTAAAATTCGAATCTCAAAAGTCAGAAATGGGAATGAAATGTACAATATGATGCGACTGATTTGTGTGTGGATTAAGGCAAAAAGCGTTTATTTGTGTTTCGCTGTTTGACTGGTGTTAATGACGTCATCGTGTTGTTTCATTTTGCGCGCCTTGTAACTTGCTGCTGTTTTGGCGCTAATTCATTCTTAAGTGGGCTTAATTTAGTTTCGTCAATTGTGTTAATGACGAATTTAGTGTCATCTGTTAGTTCTAGTGCTAGAGATGAATTTCCAGCTGGATTTCGACTGAGATAGTCGGCGCATCCCTTATTCTTGCCCGAAACTTTTTCGACCGAATGGAAGTAATCTATCAACCGATCTTGTGAGTCGGCTTTAATATTTTTTGTTGACCCTATTGTCTTTGAGGGCTGAGAGTAGGACTTATTGATGTTTGTAATATGATTTTAGAGCCGTATAATTGTTATTTAAAACGTTCGAGGGCCCAGACTACCGCAAGGAGTTCTAGCTCATTTATACTGTATCTTGATTCAAGGGTGTTTAGAAACCTGCTTGCATATGCTATAGGGCTCTAACTGGAGTCTCTTTTTTGTTCCAATCACGTTCCGAGGCCTTTTCTGCTAGCATCACATTGTACTCTGGTTTGTTTATTAACGCCAAAATTCTTGTTTTCTGCGATATTTTTTATCTTTCCTTTTTTTTCGAAAGCGATTGTGTGGTTGTCAATTCAAAATAAGTTTGTTGTTGGCATTTACATTAGACTTTGAGAGTAACGGTCTTAGTGGTTTTGATAGTGAGGCTTGATTCGTTATGATCTTGATTAGGTGATGAATACAGTCCATATATGTTCTAAGTTGTTTAAAGCTTTTTGGATTTTCTAGGCGTATTATGGCATCACATTTTCTTGTAGTTGGAGTAACTCCACTTGGAGTTACTATATATCATAGCCATATTATTTGTTGTTTCGCGAATTCGCGTTTTTGGAGGTTAATGGCTATGATTTCTTCCTTCAATCTGTTTAATAATTCGTGCATCTCTTTTTCATGTTCTCCTAGTAAGCCTTTTGCTATGATGAGAACGTTATCCAGGAAGGCGAATTTTGAGTCGATGTTTTGTAGTGTTTTGTCAAAAGTTGTCAGGAACATTACTGTTATATCTGTATGGCCATAGAATCCATGAAATAATCTGTAGGTTCCAATAGCTCAACCTCCCAGCATACAAAAGTTGCAATGTTTTTTTATGTTTTTGCCAAGGGTTACTTGGCTGTAGGTCTATTTTAGTTCTATTTTTGAGAAGTACAATGTACCACTATGGTTTTTCCTTTCGGAGATGTAATTAGTGACCGAGTCCAGAAGGTGGTCGATGCTTTGAATCTGATTCTTATTTTTATGTATAGCATCGTTCAACTTTTCTGAATCTAGTACTGTGTTTACACTTCTGTCAGTTTTTTCCGGTAATGACCACAGGACTGATGAAATCTTTGTCAGAGCATTTCTCTAGCCGTACTATTTGTTTATATTCTATTAGTTTTTGTAATTGTTTTACCAGTTCTAGAAGCTTGAGAGGTACCCTCCTACCTTTGTGTTGGAACGGGGTGTATTCCAACATAAATACCCCCCATCTGTGCCTTGTCTTGTGCACAGATGGGGATATTTTTTGCTATCCATCTAATTATATTTTTTTTTCAGTTTGAATATTTTCAACCGAGAGTAATTGCCTACCTTTCGGTTCAGACGCTCAAAGTGTTATGCCAAGTTTTTGGAGTATATCTCTGCCCATAATGTTGCTGATATAGTTGTTGACCAGTAGAATGTTTGTGTTCTGTGTTTTCCAAGAACCAGATTATAGTTCCATTTGAAGTACACAGACAATATTTGTTCTCCTGTTGTTGAAGTATCTGTAGTTTTCTTTGTTGTTGAAGGGTACTGTTGTTGCATCTTTGCATTCCAGTAGGAGTTTGTTAGCTCTGTCGGGTTTCAATGAGCGGGGGACCCAGTGACCAGTAGCCATTGTAATTTTGTATTGTTTGATTGGATTTTTACCCAAAAATTCTCCCGAAAATGATGGGTTCATCTTGTTATTGGTTTCCTCTTTTAATTCTGTTAAAGTGAGTTTTATGAGGTAAATGGTCTCCAGTCTCTTTGAGGTTTTTTTTTATAAATATCGCTGCTTCAGCGTCGATTAATTCCATTTGTAGCTGTTCTGAAGATTGATCTGACTCATTTGTTTTCGCATGGCGTACTCTTCTGACCTGATTCTCTTTTCCGTATTGTGGGTTGTTGTTGTTGTATCTGGGGTGTCGTGGTTTTTCTCTGGCATTTTTTCTTTGCACAAGGAATTGAAGTGACCCACAAGTTTAATTTTACTGCATGTGGAATTTTTAGCCGGACAGTTGAGTAGTTGTGTTGGGTTGAATTGGCTTCCACATTTCCAACACATTGTATTTTTTTGATAGATGAATTTGTATTTGTTGCCGGGGCCTATCTTGTTTCACGTAGTTGACTTTCGTATAGTTGGAGTTAGACTTGTGCTGTTCCCATCTCCGATAGAAATTCCATTTGGATATTTAAAGTTCTCATGTTTGATATGAAGAGGTGTTTTACTAGATTCTCTTCCATATTCTCGAATTTGCAATGGGATCCCAGTTCTTTTAGCCAGCTGTAGCCTGTTTCCAATGATTCCTTTGGAGACTGCATAGCTTTGGAAAATGGGAAGTCATCATTCGTGGTATTTCTAGGCTTTTTTTGCAGTTCATGAACAAGTTTATGTGTTGTGCATGGCTCAATCATGGTATGTGGGTTTCTTTGGCGGAATGTCCTCCATTCTTCAGCTCCTAGGGACAGATATATGAGGCTTTTGACTTTCAGGTCGGCCTCGTCCTAGGGGATTTGGTCCACCATTGGACATTTTCTTTCTATCTGCTTGCATTCATATTCCCAATCCACTTTCCTGCGTTCGTCCTGTTGTTCTCGTTGACGTTCTTCGTCGACCGTTTCCCCTTCGACTGCATCTTCGTACGCTGGAAGTGTTGGGTAAAGTAATTGTGCGTTGGTGGGCTTTAGTTTGAGCAATTTATCCACGTTCAATTTGTTCCGAGCCACAATGGCCTTCTTCAGGGTGCCGAACCAATTCGGCCACTCTGTGTGAGCGTTTGCTGTTGTTTCCCAGAAGACAGGTACAACAAATGGTGATTTCAATGCTGACTGTGCCATGTCATGATTAAGATTTTAGTACTCGGTTTGGAGACACGATCGGATGGAAGATTCCGATTTATTCTCTGGTTCCAATTGGAATTGACATAAATTACCCGTAGAATATGATCTCTAATATTCTCACGCTCATTTGTGAATCAGACAATTTATAAGTTGAGTTAACTTGGCCACGAACCAACTGTAGTTGGCATTGATAACAATTTGTCTGCGCTCTATGAAGAGTGCGTAGTACTAACTTCAGTATAAACCAGTCACGCCGCATGCGTGCCAAGGAACAATTTAGCTCCGAACGGAGAGTGCGTAACAACAGTCTCTATGAATAACATATAAAGTTTATAGTGCTTATAATAATACGTTTACAAGTTCTTGGTTGCTGTTGGTTCTTCCTATGCCACAAAACTAATACCGATGATACCGAAACTGATAATAATATTTCTAGTAATGATAATAGTAATAATAATAATAATAATAATAATAATAATAATAATAATAATAATAATAATAATAATAATAATAATAATAATAATAATAATAATAATAATAATAATAATAATAATAATAATAATAATAATAATAAAGAAAATAATAATAATAATAATAATATTAATAGTAATAATACTAATAATAATAGTAATAATAATAAGAATAATAATAATAATAATAATAACAATAATTATAATAAAAATAAAAATAATAAAAATAATGATAATAATAATAATAATAATAATAATCTTAATAATAATTATAATATTAATAATAATAATAATAAAAATAATAATAATAATAATAATAATAATAATAATAATAATAATAATAATAATAATCAGAATAATACTAATAATAATAACACCAAGAATAATTCTAACCCTGCCAAAAACTAATACTGATATTACTAATACTGATAATTATAATACTGATAACACTAATGCTGAGTAAACTAAAACCGATGTCAGTAATACTGATAATACTGATACTGACAATTCTAATACTCAGAAAACTGATATCGATAATGCAATGGGACCTAGTGTAACATGTATCGTAGATAGAGAAACAGGTAAAAGATATATTCTTGATGAATAAAGTAGTATCAATAATAATTTTAACAGTAATGATGATTATAAATCTGGTCTTTGTATAATTTGTTATGCAAATTATAATAATAGAGATAGTCATTAGAAACAAAAAAAAAACAATGAGAAAACGTCATATTTAAATCAGAAAGCGAAGTGAACTGAAGAGAAGTTGTATATTAGTAAGTTTTAAAACATAACATGAGAAATAATCAAGTTTCAGTAACTAGTCTTAATTATGAGGACCCAATATTCTTAGAAGTATCAGAAGAGTTACATAGGGTATATCCACATACAAATTTCAATACAATTGATGAATTTCAGTATAAAAAATATACAAAAAATGAAGTCTCTTTAGATTTCGACTTCAAAAGAGAATATATAATGCATATTGGAAGATCTGGTTATTCCGAATAATGAACTACTATTTCAAATGCGTGAAAAAAAATCAATCAGATTGCACTTTGCAAAAGTTTGAAAGACGAACAATGTTTTAACAAAAATTTTATCCTACTGGTAGAAGTTGGGTTGAATTATCAATTATGCCAAGAGATGTAAAAAATATTAGGAATGCAGATAATAACATATTTATTATCTGCCTTCCTAATGTTGAGATTGATAGCATATTTACATCCAGCTACAAATAACACTTCATGAGTTAATAATTCTAATCAACCTGAATATATTAATGAGACTAAATTACCAGATTTTGGACCAACTTATGACTATAATCAAATACAGAGGATATCAGAAAAAAGATTTAATAGAATCCAATGAAGTTAGTTTGAATGATGAAAACCTGTTAATCCAGTATTAACTAATCATTATAAATTTAAGCGTTGTAATATATTAAAATGTATGATATTTATGTGTAATGTAAGGACATGTGTTTTCTTTTACAAAAATCAAACAAAAAAATTATCCATTTTTAAGATATTTTTTATCAAAAAGATCTGAAAGTGTTTTAAATAAAATTTTATCTCTTTTTAATGATATTCGTAGAAGAACACTTCATAATGAAGATTATTCAAAAATGTACACTTATCATTACAAGAATGGAGTAAAATTTTCAATGTGTCTTGGTTTTGATTGTGATAATGAAGATGATAGTTATATGACTGCCATTAATTGTATATATATGATTAGTGATTAACCGTTACATTAGAAGGTAGAAGAGAAGATTTTTGTATAGACGCAACAGTTGGTAAGTCAGCAAATCAATCAATTCTGTTCAATCTAAAAATATTTTTTACCAATGTAGTTCCATAATGCATCTAAAAATGATAATTATCTGTTCGCAAAAAATAAGCAAACAAATTCAATACAATGAAACTATTAATTAAGACTGATGAAAGTTATCTTAGTAACTTGTAGGTTGTAAAAATTATCATATTTGTTTAGATTCTTCCATCCACTTAGTTTAGATGCCATAAGTAAAACATTAAGTGATAATAAATGTATAATATTAAATAAATTTTGTTTAAAAAGAAGAAAATATATATTTCATTATGAATGGTTTTGAGAGTATAGAATTGTTCATTACTGCATCGCTGCCACCGAAAGATTGTTTCTAATCAAAATTGAACCAGAGTCATATAAATGATAGTGATTATCAACAAACATTAGGTGATTGGTATGATATAAATTGTGAAACATTTAAAGATTGTCTGTTGGCATATTTAAAAAGAGACGCACTATTGATAATAGAGGTAGTTGAAAACTTAGAATAATGGGCTTAGAATTATATGGGATTGATCTGTTTTGTAATTTTTCTACTGTTGGATTGACTTGGTTATGTGGTTTGAAATGTAATAACGTTAGGTTTAAAAATTATGTTGTTTTTTATGATACTATTTAAAGTGATACTAGAGGTTTTATAGCATCAGTAATAGTTGGCCGTTATGTTGAAATTAGAAACAATAAAAATCATCATGAATATACTGGTAAAAAAATAAGTAAAGAAAAAACACATTGTACACATCAGCAGTCGTTCAAAGTTTACCTACTAGTCAAATTTGTTTTTGTAGTAATTAAAGTTATACACCATCTAATTATATTATTGAATACACATATACTGTTAAACTAAATAAAAAGATGAGTAAAGAAACATGACTGGGAACTTTCTATTCTTTCCAATAAGACTACAGCTAATATATGTCAAGGTGTCAGGTTTTGGATACGGGTATATATAAACCAAATGAAAAGTGAATGTTGAGACTATTTGATAAAATTACATGTTATTGATAGCTGAGATGTTTGATTGGCATTTGGATCGCAGTTTGAGATTAGAAGCCATTACAATTAAAGAGAAATTACGATATGAAAAAGATGAATGGTTAAAACCTTATTTAGAGTTTAAAATTCACAAAAGAAAAGAAGCTAAAGCAAAGCGTGATAACATTGGTAATGTAGTTTTCAAATTAAATTATAATTATTTTTATGGTTAAACAATAGAGAATTTAAACAGTAGACAAGATGTAGAAATAGTTATTGACAATGATAAATATAGTAAATAAATTGAATACAAAATTTTAAAATATGGTGTATCATTTAGTGAAGATCTAGTAGCAGTACATAAAACAAGAGGTATTGCTAAGATGGATAAATTTAATTAAATTGAATTTGTAATAGCAGAGAAAATCAAATTGCGTATGTATAAAGCAGTGTATGATTACTTTGAGAAGTTCTTAGATTGTTCATATCACTGAACAGATACTCATAGTTAATGTATTTGAAGAAGTAGCTATTGTCAAAATTAGTTAACAAGACTTAAATAAAATTAGTGGTATAGCAAATAACAGTCAATTGCGTCAGATGAAAGATGAGATACCGAATGCTACAAATAAAAAGCATGTTGAAAAAAAAGCTGAGTCATTGTTACAAGACTGTTAATGGTGAGATTGAGAAAAATCTAATATGTTTAACAAAAGCAATTAATGAGAATCAAATTGATGTTGATGATTATAGGAATTCTGTCTTGGCTAACACTGATGAAATTTATGCTAGTAAAAATGTAGTTTGTATAAAAGGTCTGATTGGTTTAGATTCTTTCATCCACTTAGTTTAGATGCAATAAGTAAAGCACTAGGTGATAATGAATGTATAACATTAAATAAGTTTTGTTTAAAAGGAAGAAATTGTGTATTTCATTATGAATGTTTTGGCAAAATTGAATAGTTAATTATTACATCGTTACCACCTAAAGAATGCTTCTAACCAAAATTGAAACAAAGTCATTTAATTGGTAGTGATTATCAACAAGCATTAGGTGATTGGTATGATATAAATTGTGAATCATTCAAAGATTATCTGATGATATATTTAAAAACAGATGCAACATTAATTAGAGGTAGTTAAAAACGTAGAAGTATGTGTTTAGATTGATATGAGATTGATCCATTTTATACTTTTTTACTCCTGGATTGACTTGGTTATGTGGTTTGAAATATATTAGTTTTAAGCTTTTTCAACTGTTAAGCTGTATTGAACTGTTAATTCAACCAAATTTGATCTTCTCCGATTGGCCCCCCAGCTTAGTGGGTGCATTTTTGCACCCCCCTTCCACGTGCCATATATTCGCATAATGATTTATTGCGTAATCGCGTAATGGCACGTGCTCTGTAACTGTGGGTGCATAACTTACGAGGGGGCACAAACTGAAAAGATCAACCGAATTTTATTTGTGATGATATCCTTTGCACACAGTTTTTTTATTCAATGCAAATATTTGGTAACTAGCTTTTCTGTTTTTTGTTTAATATGTTGGGAAAATTTTACGTTAAAATTGTGATTTTGCTCATTTTTATTATGGATTTCGAAATTTTAAATGTTCTTTTGGTTTTCTCTTCCTGTGTACCTTTAAGAACCATGTACACATTACTACCTTAAATTAATTTCTTAATATGTAAAGGCACGCACTCTGTTAGGCTGTATGATTAATTAGAAATGTTTTCCTCTTGTTATACCCAACACCCGTCCTAGTCGTTGTACCCCCTCCAATACCGCAAATATATCCTTATGGGCCTATGATGAGAAAGACCAAAAAACTGCCTTACAAGATCGTAGACGATAAAATTCTGGAAGCTTGAGATTAAGCCTTAAGGTTATCACGGTTAAACATGTTAAGCCTGCGTTCTAAAGACGCCTACACTGTCACTAAATGACAGAAGTTCTCAGTGAGTTCCCGGAGATTCACGAATCATATAAATTCAAATTGTTATCAATAATGGGACCTATTCCGTCTCTGCCCCAATCTTAGTGGGTGCACCTTATGCACCACTCAGACATACGTGCTATATTTTTACATAATGGTTTACTGGGTAACTGCACGTGCTCTGTAGCTGGGGAAAACATAACATCTCACGCCTATGCCTTGACTTATGAAAAGACTTTAAAATTCTAGCAGAGTGAGGGGGGCAATATTGACCATAATTACACGGTCGAGCTTCCTAGTTAAAGCCGAGCTAATGTTTTTTCATGGGTCGAGCTAAAGTCTTTTCATAACGAAGAAAGTCCAGCTAAAGTCTTTTCATGGGTCCACCATTAGTCATTTCTTAACCAACAAAGTCGAACTAATGTTTTTTCATGTGTCCACTATTAGTCTCTTTATAAGTCTAAACCGACAAATGTCGGAAGAATTGCTCTTGACCGACAGGCGAGGCAATTTAATTCAGGGGCTGTAGCCTAGATCAAATTATGGGTGCAAAAAATTTTTCCCCCGCCGAGATTCGAACCACTGCCCTCCCGATCCACAGCCGCAACTACTTACCACTGCGCTACAGATCACAAACCTCACATATTCTGCAACCGAATTTATATTAGCTTTTCTTCAGAGCAATAGAGATCACTCAAAAATGAAGAACGAAAGCGCGAAAAAGTCACTTGAGAAGTCAAAGAATGTTCTAGAAGAAAAGCGCAAAACTGAAAAATTTGCATTAAAAAAAGACACACATGTTTACAATAATTGCTATGAACTGCGTTCAAGAGCAATTAAAAACAGAACCGAAAACAGACTAAATTGCTTTGCACCAGAGCAGTCCAACTTAAGAAACAGTTGGAAAACTCCCAAAAGCCTTAAGAATTTAGTCAAATCTCAAGATAAAGAGTTATAGCAGCTTGAAAAAATGGGTCTTTAGCATTATAGCCCTCCACCATGAAATTATAGCCCCCCATTATGGTATAAATACCATGATGGGGCAACAGGGTTACCTTACCACTAAGCTGGTGGGCGGTAATGGGAAAGACCCAAATTATTACCACATTTCTTGATTCAATGAAACAGCTAGCTACATTCAATCAAGTGTATTGGTCCTAGTCCCATTAGCCATGACATAAGCCATTCCGTTTGTCTTCCCTTCCAGAATTATGGGCTATGTTTTTTTACATAATTAATGCAGGTTTTTGAGGGATTTTTGGTTCTGTTGAATCGTAAAAGATGAAGGAGCATACTTGTGGACTACGTCATATGAATTATTGCACGTAAATATTTAATGGCAAAAAAGCAGACTTATGAAAAGACCAATGATGGACCCATGAAAAGACTTTAACTCGACTTTTTTTGCAAACAATGTGTCGAGCTTAAGTCCAGCACAATTTTTGGGTCGAGCCATAGTCTTTTGTAAAATTTGGGTCCTGCTAAAGTCTTTTGCAAAAAATCTGAGTCGAGCTAAGTCCAGAATATCTTAAAGTCCAGCTAAAATCTTTTTATAGCTCAGTCCCCCCAGCTAAGTGAGCATTAATTTTTTTATTACCCCCAAGCGCACATGATTTTTTTCTTACATATGAACGTGCTATATAACGACATATAATTTGCAACTGGGGGCCATAAAATCTCTGGGGGCCGAAACAGAATATATCCGTAAAAGATCCCTACTAAATCATTGTGTATAAAGGTGGCAAGTGCGCTTGGGATACGCTTGGGGTATTAGTCGCACGCACCCGCCCCAAACGCACTTATCACATTTATACACAGTGATTTAATAGGACCTTTTCCGATTGTGCCCCCCCATGTTATGTTCTCCCCAGCTACAGAGCACGTGCAATTACGCAGTAAACCATTATGTAAAAATATAGCACGTGAGTCTGGGTGGTGCAGATAATGCACCCAATAAGCTGGGGGAGAGGGGGGGGGGGGTTAAAACGGAAAATGGATCTAGTGTTTCGAGGCCACCCCCTCCACCCGCTTATTGGGCATATAACTTTTACGTCTCATATGGATGCTGTAACGAAATAGATCCCGGAAAAGATCCCTCTAACTATGTTTTGTTTTTACCCGGGTCGAGGTTTAGCGGTGAATTTTTGTAAGAAATACGGTGAAATGTGATGAAAAGAAATTTTCACCGCGTCTTTCTTACATCTTTGTGCGGTGCATGCGGTGAATCGCGGTGAATTATTTATTTTCACCCCGTTCTCAGCATTCTTACAAAAAAGAATTCTCCCTACCCGGGTTCGACCCTCTGACTTCCTGCATGTGTTTAACTGCTTATTCCACTGCGCCAATTGTCACGTACATCCTGGATATTTTTTGTGCATTTAAATCAGATTAAGTAAACATTGGAAAGCAAATGCGGTGAATTTTTGTAAAAAATGCGGTGAATTTCGCGGTGAACTTTTGTAAGAAATGCGGTGAAATGCGGTGAATTATTTTTTCACCGCATTCACCGCTTTCACCGCATTTCATACGTTAATTTTCCACAAAAGTCGATGCGGTGAATTTTTGTAAGAAATGCGCTGACTTTTGCGGTGAATTTTTGTAAGAAATGCGGTGAAATGCGGTGAAATATTTATTGTCACCGCATTCAACGCAATCACCGTATTTCTTACAAAAATTCACCGCCTTCACCGCATTTCTTACAAAAATTTACCCAAAAACCTCAAGCCGGGTAATTTGACCTTCATCTTTGTTATTAATTTTGTTGTTTCTGTTTCATTTTCGTCCCCATTATTATTTTGGGATCCCTTCCGTTTTGCCCCCATCCGGTTTTATCAGGTGCATACTGTTTGCAGTCTTCCACAAGTCTTTCACATCAGAAGGGGTTTTCCCAAACGATGAAGGTTCCTTATCCTTATAGCCCACAATCAAAGTAAGTATAGCATGAGTGCTATAAATTTGTGGGGGTTATAATGAGAAAAACCCCTTTTTCATCAACAAAATGAAACTGCCATCAAGCTAATATTCTTGAAAGTTCTTGGAGGTTTAAAAATTTTGTGCTATAATGGTATTTAGGGCAGTTGGGGGTATATTTAGACCAAGCAGGGGCGGGGACCCTGATGGAATAACCCAAATTTTGGCAAATTTACCTGAATGAGGTTGAACGACAAACACAACATCAGTTAATATTATAACAAGATAACGAAAATGTTGCCTTTCCATCGATAGATGATTATTCTTACAGATTGTATGCAAATGAAAGAAAAAAAACCAACCGAGTAACGTAATTTGAAAAAATTTTTGAACAAAAAAATGCGTGTTGTTCTCGGTAGGCTACCTTTACAATTGAATAACTATATTAGTCATGATCACTTTACACACATGCGTGACTTTTACATCAATTGACATCGCGGCACAAATGAAACTATCAATTGATTGCGCAGCTCAATTGACACCCAAACTTGGTTGATATTCATTAAAACAGTCATATGCACATCTTAAAATGCTGAAAGTCTGCAGTGCCAGAAGTTGAAATGCCAGAAGTTGCCACTTAGCCAGAAGTTGACTTCCGTTGACTTTCATCATTTAAAAACGTGCGCGTTTTGTGTTTTAAGCATTGTTAAGTGACTCTGCAGAAGTCACTTCGAAATTCTGACTTAATATCTCAAAGTATTTCGCGGTTCTCGATAAACGCCAGAAGTTCTCAGTGACTTCAAGCAGTCACGTAACCATTACTTAATGGATTGGAAACAGGAAATCGGGTCCTTCTCTCTATGCCCTCCCCCTTCCTAGCTTAATGGTCAGATAACCTATACCCCCATCATTGCCAGAAAACAATATTTGGGGAGTAGAGAGGGGCTATATTTTCAGGGGCTACAATTTAGGGGTCTTTCCAATTATAGCCCCCCCCCCCCCCCCTCCCGCTATGAAATTATAGCCCCCCCCCCCCCCCGCTATTAAATTATAGCACCCCCGCTATGGAATTATACCCCCCCCCCCCCCAAATCATGGTAACTATACCGTAATGTGTGTGTGTGTGTGTGTGTGTGTGTGTGGGGGGGGGGGGGGGCTATAATGGGAAAGACCCCAATTTGGCCCAATAATGGGGAAAATCGTAATCGGAGTATTTTTAGGTTTCTCCCATTATAGCCCGTCAGCTTAGTAATCACATAATGTATACCCTCCATTACATTAAAAATACCGGGATATCATGCAGGATTAATTTTGGGGGTGGGGTCAATAATGGGACCCGTAATTTTAAGTAAGAGACTATTTTTTTTACCCTCTGTTAGGCTTTACTCCATTAAAAACTCAATACACCAAAACACTTTTCACAATTTGGATCTATTCTCATCACCCCCCCCCCCCCCCCCAGTTACATGACTTTTTTATGACCCCCAGTTACAAATTATATGTTGTTATATAGCACGTTACTATGTAAGAAAATAGCACGTGCGCCTGGGGGTCATAAAAGATTTATGCTCACTAAGCTGAGGGGGGGGGGGGGGTAACAAAATAGATCCCACAATTTCCACAAACTAATAACCCCCTATTGTATTTGGGGTCTATAGGTCCTAACGCCTAACTAAGCTTTTTGTATAATAGCAACGAGCCCAAATTATGTATATTGTTTGAGATAACAGTTTATCAGGCTTGCTAATGTGTGATTTCACATAATCTGATGTGCCTCCCCCCCACCACCGGAGACTAGCAGGTTAATGAAATGTGCATCCCTAAGCTTACGAGCCGTACGTGCTTACAGAGCAAAAACGGAAAAAATCGTATTTTCTGCCTCTTTGATGCAAAATATCTTAGCTATCCAAAAAACAGAAAAAATCTGTAAACAGATTTGTTTTTAAAACTTTATTTTCGGAATCAGCCTCAGAAAACTCTGGCAATATTTTAGTCAACACTATTTTAGTCAATAAAAATAGTGCCTAATCTCAACGCATGTTGAGATTATATACTATTTCTAGTCTCAAGAGACAAACAGTTAGCTTCAGGTTGACCATAGCCTGATAAATGTTGGCTGCAATGATGATACCACGTGAAAATTTCAGACGCAAAACAAGTGGCCATAGTCACCAAAACAGAGCAATACTGCTCATAAAAAGAACAGTCTGAAATGTGGGGAGTAATAAGAAAAAGGGCAGCTGAGAACAGGCCAAAGTCGCCTGATGCTGTTCCGCTGCGATTACGCAGGAACAAAAATTATTATTATTATTATATTATTATTAATATTATTATTATTATTATTAATATTATTATTATTATTATTATTATTATTATTATTATTATTATTTTAATGTTTTTATTATTGTTATTATTATGATTATTATTATTATTATTTTTAATATTATTATTTTTGTAATTAGTATTATTAATATTATCATCATTCTTCTTATTATTATTATTATTATTTTTATTATTATCATTATTATTATTATTTTAATTATTGTTATTATTATTATTATTATTATTATTATAATTTTTATTAGTGTTATTATTATTGTGGTGAGGACTACTATCCTCTACCGTAACAAAGACACTAAAAGTACTATTATAAACACTGCCACCAATTTATTATGTCTATTATATTTATTTCTTAACTTTTGTAAATACGTACTCATACTGATCTGTATACCGGCCGGTCGCACCAGCCACTTTAGTTGATAGTTGCGAACGGAACAGAGAGAGAAGGCGCACATAGTAACTATCATGAACGTAAAGCAGCAGCAAAAGAGATTGTTAGAGCCTTCATCTTTTTGACCTTCAAAAAGAATAGGCTAAATTCAAAGAAGATAGGCGAACTGATAAAAGCGCATCACCACATGGCGCAGTCAGCAAACCCGCAACGAACTCCCGTAGGAATCCCCTTCTATTGGGACAGAGGCGTCGACCCACCAACAGAATGGCCCATATGGGCAGCTACCCTCAAGATAGCAATAATCGCTAAGGAGTCAATAAACGTGGACACACTACTTCGCTACAAACCTGAACCGAAGGACCTTTTCTACCCGGCCGAACCAACATGCGAACCCCCGGGTCAGAACGAAACTCAAGTACAAAAGAGAGATAGGGACCAACGCAATGTAAAGAGAAAAGCAGACTGGTAGAACGAATGCAAGGCAATAGAATCCAAGGGACCACTTGTGGACGGATTCCCATGGGATGAAGCCGACACAAAAGTCAAAGGCCTAATCTACTTGTGCATTGGAGGGGAAGGACAACGCATATACCATCAACGTTTCCCCCCACTCCAACATCAGCACAATATCTGCATTCGAACTGTTCCACGAACTGTTACTTGCCTTCACTCGCCCGCGGATTACAACATACGATAGATTCCTCCTATTCACATGCAAGCAAAAGGAGAACGAAAAGCTAGAGATCTTTCACTGCAGGTTGAAGGCCCTAGGAGCACAGTGTCGACGGGGCACCGCAGAAGACGACCTAATCAAGGATCTATTCATAGCTTTTATGAATAACACGATTCAAAGCGAACTCCTCTCTGAAACCAGGACACCTGCACAAGTTCTACATTATGCCCTGAATAAAGAGAGAGGCCACGAAAACCAACGGGCAATAGCAGGCAGACTTAGAGAGACAAACATCATGGACCATCAGATTGCACACATTGGCTCCAACCAACAACCCCAACAACAACGACGCCCACAGGCACAATATCCACGTATTGCAATACAGCAACAGCAAAGACGCCCACAACAACAAAAAATCAAGGACAACCTAACGCATGTCGACTATGCGGAGCCCCGTTCTCACTGGAACATCTTCAAATCTGCCCCGCCAAAAAGGCACAGTGCAAAAATTGCAAACGAACAGGTCACTTTGCCAAAGTATGCCCATCAGACCCACCTGGAGCAACAACTAACAACAACTCGGACTCAACAACCCCCACCACGACGCATAAGAACAATTAGGGAACAAAACTCGACGTCATCAATTGCAGGAGAACACAACAATACTATAGAACAAGCTCAAGAGACCTTGGACCCTGAGAGCACATACTATTTTCAAGAAATCGTGGACAGTTGGAACCAAGTAAACCACGTGAAACCAAGAACATTCCAGAAGAAAAATCTCTTGGGACTCGACGCATCCCTCAACAACGAGATCTGGATAAAAACAAAGTCAAACAACATAGACATAGAATGAATTGCTGACACAGGAAGCCCAAAAAGCTTCGTCAACGAAGAAACAGCAAAAGCCATACTCCAGAAAAGCAACAAAGCAACCAGACTCCCATACAACCAAGACCCAGAAATATACCGGTGCTTCAACAATATATCCATCCCAATCACTGGGATACTCCAACTGGACCTCACATCAGGCGACTGGACTTCGAAGAACAACAAAATTCTAATTGTACAAACCCAAACGGTCAACCTCCTCGGGAGAGACATACTAGCAAACCTTGGATTCTCACTATCCCAAAAACCAGGTAAACAAATAAATTACATATATACAGATCTTTCGTTCAAAACAAAAAAAATGGAACAATTCCCCCACCTAAGCACACGAATAGGAAAATCAAAAAAATCACATTGCTAAATCAGACATCAAAAATAACATTTTCCCCACACAACACAAAGGAAGACGTGTTCCACTACATCTGACCGACAAAATGGACAAAGAAATAAAACATTTGCTAGACATGAATCAAATAATAAAGCTCAACAAGTGCGCAGACGACGTATTCATCAGCCCAATTGTAATAACAGGAAAACATTACAAATCAATAAAACTCGCGCTCGACTCACAACTCCTGAACAACGTCAAATGCAGTCTATAGACAATCTAATGGTTGCGGTAGCAAAATATATAACTGACAATAAACATATCCCCGGGGAATTCCTTTTAGCAAAATAGACCTAAAATACGCTTACAGCCAAATACCACTCCACCCCTCTACTCAAAAACACTGTAACTTTAATATCCTCGGGGGAAAATCTACAGGCATATATAAATTCATAAATGGTTGCTATGGCCTATCAGACATGCCCGCTACATTCCAAAAAACGATCGATAAAACTCTCGAAAACATACCAAACAAGTTCAACTTCCTCGACGACATCCTGTTAATAACAAAAAGTACTCTATCAGACCACAATTCAGATATCAAACTAATACTAAACAAACGATTAGACGAAGAAAATCTAGCGATTAAACTAGAGAAATGCAAATTTGCAAAACTAAACATAACCTGGCTCGGCTACAATATCACCCAATCGGGCATCTCCCCGAACAACAAGAAAACAGACTCAATAACAAGCCTAGAACCCCCGAAAACACTAAAGCAATTAAGATCCCTAATGGGATCAATCCATCAATTAATTAAATTCATACCTAACTTGGCAAGCCTCCTCGACCGAATCAGACCATTACTAAAAAAGAAAACATTATCAATAACAAAATACAATGGTCAGACAAATACACAGATGCGCTAAACAGTATAAAAAACCAAATAACCAAAATCACCGAACAAAAACATTTTGACAAAGAAAAACCCACCCGGGTAAAATGCGACGCAAGCTACAAAGGACTAGGCGCAACACTAGAACAATGGGACCCCAACGGATGGTTCCCCATCGCGTACGCCAGCCGATTTTTAAACCCAGGGGAGCAAAAATACAGTACTAACGAACTCGAACTCTTAGTAGTCGTATGGGCTACAGAACATTTCAGATACTACCTCTTTGGCTCAGAATTCACAATCGCTACTGACCACCAAGCATTACTATCCGCCCTAAAATCAAACCAAGGCAATAAATCAAACTACAGTCGCCTAACCAGATATGTAGACCGATTACTACCGTTCACATTCAAAATTCAACATATACCAGGCAACCAAATGGGTTTCACCAATTATTTAAGCCGCCATCCACACTCCCCTGCATCTGAAATAAGCAAAGATGATGAACTTTTTGTAGTTAACCGCATAAATGACTTTAATTTTACATTAGACGACAAATTTCGACGCCACGCACTTTCGGCCGATAGAAACGCAACGCAAAAATCACTCCAATTGGATGACATAATTAGCCACGCTCAAAACACACGCATTAAACAAAGCGCATTTTACCTTAATTTTAATGATGCCTCTTACGCACTCAATTTCAAATTCTAATCTTTCCATTGCTAAATTTCCAACATTAAATCACAATTCACTTTCAAAAATTACTTCATCCGACTTACACTTTAACCCCAACCATACTCAACTTCAAAGTACTACAAGACAAGACCCGACTGGACTCTTCATAAACGCAATTACTAGACAAAATCCAATTAGAAGCATATCAGACATAACCATCAAAAGACGAATCAGAGCCCCAAACAAAAAGGACAAAATGGAACCTATTGACAAGAACTCCAAAAGCACACAAACAGAAACAGAGGGAGATTCCAACATTGGCAAAGGAAAAGAGCCAATCATAGAAGACAAACACGGCCCACTATTTCAATACAACGAGCAACCAACCCCGGAATACCGCCTGAAACTACAACAAGTATTGGGAGAAGCCTTTCCAGCAGAAGCAACCGCGAACGACAGAAATTTACAGAATATAATCAGAATTGTGGAGAAACAAGACTGGGACGAACTCAAGCAGGTCACCAAATACTACTACAACATCAGACGCGACTTAGCAATTTCCCCATCGGGATGCCTTTTGCTTGACGGAAAACTAGTAATCCCCTATCAACTTCAAAACACAATAGTCAACACAGTCCATAGAACCCACCCGGGACAAGTAGGCATGCTAAGACTTGCCAACCTAATCTGGTTCCCCCACATCCAACGAACAATAAAACTCCGTGCGGAGAACTGCAAACAGTGCACAGACCAAGGTAAAAACCTAAAATCTCTATTTCCAAAATCCGATTTAGGCTGCCTCCCCAAACTGCTCGAACCTAATCAAGAAATACAATTAGACTACGCAGGACCCATACCAAACGAATCTAATAATGATACATACATACTAGTAGCAATAGATCAATTCTCCTGCTACCCATCGGCTATAGTACACCCTAACTGCGACGCAACCACCGCCATAGATTTCTTACAAAAAATTTGCGAGTTTCACGGCATTCCACGCAGCATACGCTGAGATCAAGCGCAAACGTTCAAGGCAAAATTATTCGACTTTAATTGTAAGAATAAAAACATTTAATTAATATTCTCCCCGACACACGACCATAGAGCCACAGGCATGGTCGAAAGATTAATACAAATTCTTAAACGTCGACTAGCCTCGATGACACCAGACCCACTATGGAATAACACAACTATGGCAGAAAAAATATTCTTATAATAGAATCGATCAGACTTATACCCAACCGGGTAACAAAAATAACACCATTCGAAGCGCACTTCGGCCAACTCCCAAACACCGAACTATCTAACATAATAACAAAACCAAACAAAACAACCTATCATACATTAAAATTAAATCTTTCTACCTAGACAAGAAGCTGCTTCAACACGCTGCACTGACGCCAAGCGACATCTGGGATCACGAGGCCAACAGCGAGGCGAACCTCAACATCCGCTACCAACAGCGTCACCAATCTCCAGAAGGAGCCGACTCCGAATCGGAATCTGGGTCAGACAACACCCCATTGGGAAGCCTTGCAAACAGGGGTACGATCATACCTTCTAAAATAAGTTTCCAACTAGCAGATAAAACAACGATCATTGATCAAACTAGAAAAAACCTAGCCTGTAAAACGATTAGAAGGCGAGTCCCTGAACCACGGGGAACCCTTAAACCACTCTGATCAATAATTCCCGACGGAACAATAACTAACTATACCCCTCCTACTATAACCATAAATACTCACAACAGAAAGAACACAGTAATAAAAAATAGCGATATATCAATATCAAAAGAAACAGCTAAAACAACAGAAAACACACAAAACACAAACCTAGTAGAAAAAACAGAACCCAAATTACGTCTAATTAATTTCGTCGCATGTAAGACAGTAGGAGAGTATAACCGAAATAAAAAGAAAATCGAAAAATTCTGATTAGAGGACAAACGCAAACGGAAGGCCGAAGAAATGACGCAGGACAATAGGAGCAAACAATCGGCACCCGCAGCGCCAACTCCTATATCCGACATTCCCGGACCTTCTCGTACAACCACGGCACAGTCCACCCCTGTGGATATTTCGGGACCCTCTCGGGCCCCATGTACACACTCGATCTCGCCAATCAAACTGCTAGCGAGAAAACTGCCAATACGTAAACCCAAGAAAGCCACAACAAAGATCATCCCCAAAAAGCAGATGAAACACCCCAAGCAATCCACAGCACAAAACTGACCAACTTAAGGCAGTCACAAGTCTTCGCAACCAAGCATCGAACAAATATTGATGTAAGCAAAATCAAAAGCCCCAAAGTGAAAAAATTCAAAGTGAAAGCCAACACACCCTACAACAAGGACCTTATTATCATAACGTCGTCGTCACTCATGGACTTCATGAGCTCACCCACCACTCAAAGCAACCCAATCTCAGACACCATAACCAAGAGCCCTACGAGCCCGAACCCAAGAAAGAGATCAGCCGACCACACTGTACGCAAGCTCCACGTGGAAAACATGCAATCAACCTGCCTATGACACCACCAAATGCCGAGCCCGAAATCGTCGACTTAATTGAATCGTCCGACAATCCCACTCGTCCGGATATCTCAATCCAGCCCCCCTCAACTGACTTCGGCAAGTCTTGCATCATATTATCTTCCGACTCACAGGAGTCGATAATGAGTTTCCATAGGGCTGCACCCTCAATCGTACCTCAGAAGCAGGAACCAAGCACCCAACCGGACCAAGCCACTAACATGGAACACGAGATTGACAACCATGATCAAGATTAAAATTACCTTCCGAATTAACTTCCGAATTTATTTCCCCGGGGAGAATGTGGTGAGGTCTATTATCCTGTACAGTAACAAAGACTCTAAAAGTACTATTTTAAACACTGCCACTAACTTATTATGTCTATTATATTTATTTTTTAACCTTTGTAAATACGTACTCATACTGATCTGTATAACGCCGGTCGCACCAGCCACTTTAGTTGATAGTTCCGAACGGAACAGAGAGAGAAGGCGCACATAGTGTCTAACGTGAACGTAAACAGCAGCAAAAGAGCTTGTTACAGCCTTCACCTTTTTGACCTTCAAAGAGAATAGGCTAACTTCAAAGAAGATAGGCGAACTGATAAAAGCGCATCACAACAATTATTATTATTACTATTATTATTATTATTGTTATTATTATTTTTATTATTATTATTATTATTATTATTATTATTATTATTATTATTAGTATTATTATTATTATTATTATTGTTATTATTATTATTATCATTATTATTATTATTATTATTATTATTATTATTATTATTATTATTATTATTATTATTATTATTATTATTAATATTATTATTATTATTATTATTATTATTATTGTTATTATTATTATTATTATTATTATTATTATTATTATTATTATTATTATTATTATTATTATTATTATTATTATTATTATTATTGTTATTATTATTATTATTATTATTATTATTATTATTATTATTATTATTATTTTTAATGAAAACGTAAAAGACAAATAAATATTTCAAATTTTTTTGGTATTTTAAGGTTAGCAGTGGAAGCATATAGATTCCATATATTATGCCCATTTGAAACATCTGAATACATTACTGGTCCATCATTTTAACGTAGTTTTGATTATCGAAATCTGTTTTACAAAAAGCGCGCTTTTTTCTGTTTACCTATTTACCGAGGTCAAGATACTTCTCTTGACGCCAGATTTAAAGCTTATAGATTCGTAGCAAATTAGCAGGAATATAAATGACCATAAAACTATCGAAAAAAAATACACCAGACCATTCATAGTGTTGGTGGGTATTTGAAGCCACAAAAGCAGCCGTTTCTGCTGCTAGCCGTTTTTTTTCTCACAAAAACTCATACTTTTTTGACCAACTGCTTTACTTGCGCATTACTGCTAACAAGTTTTTTGCTGAGCAGTAGCTTTTATTACTTAATGCTCTGTCTCTAGGCCGCTTTAATTGAGATAGGAATTTTTAAGAACCACGAGGACCTACGGATACCTAAAATAAAAAGAAACAAAGAGGCCCGGTAATGTGCGATTGCACTTAAGGTTCCGACCCGCTCATGCACAATTTCGGTATAATTGTCTACCAAATGAGGAACAGATAGAAAACCTCAAGAGTTCAAGTATTTTTCAAAAAACAAATGGTGTAAGAACGAAAGGTAGCCTCCAAAGCAAATAACTCAGTGGAGTAAAAAATGATGATGAATTAGATTGATGAGATATGTCATTATTAAGAAAGCGAGTCAAGACGAACAGCAAAATCAATTAACAACAACAAACATTAATTACATCAAAAAATTTATGTTCGTTTTAAAAAACAAAACTTAATAATAAAGTCATAATAGCGTCAGATAAAACTGAAACCAATCGAAATAATTTGAAAATCACCAGAAAAGACATAGGACCAGTCCAAGATAAGGCTTGGTAACAAGTAGACAATAAAGAACAAAAACAGTAAACTTCAAAAATTGGACAGTTTTTTTTTTTAAAATCAATTAATTTCAAAGTAATGAACACCATTAGAAATCAACTAAAATATCCCATAGGCTTACAATTATTAGTGTTTTTGGAATTAAGAACCGTCGGTATTCAATTTTTATGCGGTTACAAAAAGAACAACAAATTGGTAACAAACAAAAAATCAGTTAAATTCTGCCAGAAAACAATTTTGTAGCCGTAAAGCCATACTTTGGCTCTCAAAATATCTTCGATAGCACGTTCTTTGAAAACCGAATAATGTGTTAGTGAACTCTCATTAAAGAAACCAGGTAACAACTAGACAAAAAAGAAAAAAGGCAAACTTATTTATTACAAATTTTTTTTCGAAAAAAATTATTCCCGAAGACATTAAAGCTTTAATCAAAAAATGAAATAATTAAATCGATTCATTTATTCCTCCAAAGGAAGCCCTTGAGACCAGCAATTATCCAGAATATATCTTACATTTACAAAAAGAACGTAAACTTTGACAAAAATCAAAAATTAGTTTACTTTTTTTTTGTGAAAAAACCGTGTCGAAGCCAGAAAAATTATAACGAAATCTTTAAAAACAAAAGATGTTGTGACATTAATCCCTTTGACTTCACCCTTCGACAAAAATTTTGTCATTTTAAACCTGTAATTAACGAGACTAGGTAACAAAGAGACAATAAAAAGAACAAAATTGCGAAGTTAAAAAGTGTTTTTTTTATTTTAGAAAACAATTGTTTTCAAAGTCATGAAAGCTATCAGCTATCTACTAATATGAAAATATCGGCCCATCTATTCTGCCATGAAAAACCAATGGAACCGGGACATTGTACAAAAAACTTAATACAACTAAAAAGACAAAGTAAAAACGACAGTCAAAGACAAAATAGAAAAACTCAAACTCTTCGAGAAAGTTTTGTCGAAGCCGTTAAAATCAGATTCCTTATGGACTTTAATATTATCAATTGTGCCGTATTTGGAACGCCAATTATGTGGTATATGATTTGTCAATGACGTGATAATTTGACAAAACTAGAAAAGGTGAAAAATGGGCAAATACTTGAAAATAAAAAAAATGTGAAATCTAGCTGATGCTGTTCGTCCATTAGGAACACTTATTTGTTCAAATGTTATAGATATAGATATTTTGATAGTTAAAAAACCAAAAATAAGTGCTGCGTTTTTGATAATCAAGGAAAAATAAGCTAGCAAAAAACGTCAAAGTTTTAATTACGGAGCCCTCACAACGGAAGTTGAAGTAGAAATAGCTATTTTTGAGTCCACAAAGTTTGTGTTAGTGGTGTTTGGTCGTGTAATTCCTGCAAATTTACTCAAAGTGGACTAAACAAACTTAATTCGTGCTATTTTTCATGAAAAAGACTAAATTTTGATCCATTTAGCCAGATTTTTTTACAAAAAATAATTAAATAAAAATAGCCGGCAATATTTTTTGTCCTTAGAAATAGAATCAACCAAACTTTCACAAAAAATTGAACAAATTATAGCAAAATTAGCGAAAACTTAGTCAAAAATTCCCAAAAATGAGAATAAAATCAACGTAATTCACTCCACTTTCTCAAAAGTTAAAAACCTTGATAACTCCCTGTAATAAACGAAAATCAAAAAAATCTTTTTGATTCCGTATTCCATGCTGAACAAGCTTTCTAATGAGACCTGTCTCAATTCTCTACGAAGAATATATCGATTGGCCAAAATTGACTGAACAAAGAAAACCCATTTGAGTATATAGTTCCTCCCTTCTCAAGAAGTATCGGAACAATTTGGTCAAAGGTTGTTCCTTGCACGGTTCATGATTCATATGGTGGCAACTTAGAGAGAATTTTGAGAGAAAAAGATCACAAAATTAAATAACAATGACATCTCTGGAACATGTATCGTCCAGGCACAGGCGATAGAGGCACTGTAACGGCTGCTTTCCTGCTATGACATGGAAAACATTGCACCGTGGAGTTCTTTTCAGAAGTTTAAATTGTGGTCGGATAATACGTTTTTGCAGTTAACTTTTGTGAACTGTTGTATAATCTGCTATACTGTAGATTACCGTTGCATTACAACAAATTATAGCCTTATAACTCTAGCTAAGCAAATATTCAGTGTTTTTAGATAATTATAGAAAAATGACGAGTTTACTATAATGTAACTGAACAAACATATTAATTTGCTAAATTCAATGTTAGCAAGCCTCTTCCTTGGTTTCAAAAACTCCAATGTAAAAATAGAGTAGGCTCCAATGAACCTAGTTAGAGAGACGGCTTGTGTACTTTACAAAAAATTTCTCTTACTTAGGATTTTGTCCTCAGAAAGAATGTTTGAGATTATCAAAATGTTAATTCTCTTTTTAAGAATTCAATGTTAAATAAATAGTAGAATCATCAAAATTTTTAATACAAACAGGATACAGGTACAACTATTTTTTGTCAAGTTTGAGTGCTTCAATACGACTGTATATCAGATTGAATAGGACAAAACTGAAGGGTTTCAACTGAAATTAGGTGGTTTTTCACGCTTATTTAAGGCTGCCAGTCACGTGGTTGTTTTTTTTACTTCAAATTGAATTTTCTATTCATTGAAGATACAAACGTTATCAGATTGTAAATATTTGTCTATTCTTTTTTTATTTTTTAGCGTAAGACTGATGTCACAGGAGTTTCGTTTCAGCCATTCAGAACTTTTGTCAAAAATTCTGTATCCAAAACAGTTTGAACCTGTTGTTGCAAACCAATCGTAGGGAATATTATGAAACTTCAATGAATTTTCCGAAATGTTTCAAACATCGCAACCCCAATATGGTGACATTGAGGGCAGTTTTAGTTTAACTTGCACTTATGTTCCATGTAGTATAATTATCTACAAAAAATGGCTAAGATATAATGATATTGACTGAGTAGACATATCAGAAGGCCTCGACAGAATGTACCAATGACGTTTGCTTGTCAAACTTTTCGAGTTTCTCTTTTTTGCTTGGCCTTGACTTGGTTTGTTCAGCCGTTCCAATTTTTGCGGACCAAGTTACACCGTCAGAACCATCGAGGGCCTTCATAACTTCATCCTTTAATAGTGTCCACGCTTGTCGCTCTCTTTGGTCAACCAAACGAGATCGCCTTTTTCACAGTTTTGTCGAGCACTCAAAGCATATTGAGCTTCTGTTTGTAGAAACAATTTTCTATAATTGAAAAACTCTTCTGCAAGAAGTACGTATGATGAGCGAAGACTCCTCTGGCCAAACAAGAGGTGATTGTCAGTCAAATTCTAAGTGATCAAAATTTGACTTGACTTGAATCGCTGTTGTTGGTCTCAATGTCTGTTCTAAAATACACAACGTAGTTGAAAGATGGTCCTCGGCATCTGATTCGTTCCCCTACATTACGTATTTTTTCGCTTTCAAATTATAACCAATCAATTCCATACTTATCCAAAATGAGGCGTCAAACTGCCATCTGATTCCTCGGCGAACAAGATGTTCTAAGATCCATGCTTTGTGCCGCGCCACAACGTACTCGTGATTTCCCGTTCTTTTCCAACAAAATTTATCTTCTTGGCTATGAGACAAATCTGTGTGTCCAAAATAGGAACTATTTCTGTATGAGCCGCACCATAGTTGCAAAATTCAACAAGCAATGTCATTGATTTTCATTTTTTTCGCCCAATTTGAACAGTGAAGGGAACACAAAATTCCGGTCCAAAATTCGTAATTTTTGTCAAAACCTCTAAATTATCTTCGTGTAACACGCGTTTTCTTGTGTTATTATTTGTGCCTTGTTTTTACCTCTTCTGTAAGTATCGCACTTGATCTCAATTGATCGTAATGCGTTGCGTATGCTCAAAATTCACCACTACCGCAGGAAAACTTTGCTTACATTTTCACAATTTGATATTTTGCTTTAAAAAGCAATTGACTGTTGCTTGTTCACCTACTACTGATAAGTTTTTCTTCATCGAAGAAGGGAAAACACTGTAGGGTTTTCCTCCTTTTTGGAATTTTGTGTTCAGCTTCGAGGTATTCTTTTTTTCACCAAACTGTTCTCGCTGCAGTAGGTTCAGGATGATTGCTTTTATTTTGTCTCTCTCTTCAATGCTAAATACAAATGTCACAAGTGTCAAAGCTTGATCTACGTATGCTCTTATATTACCAGGACTTTTTTAGTTACTTAAGGGTTGCCACTGAACAACAACTTTATTTCATTCAGCTTGTGTCATGAAAACAGATAACCAAATGTTCTATTACTCTGAGTCAGAGGTGGAGTCTACTTGCTGAGGTTTTTCGATTTTTTGTTATCTCAGTCTGACGGCCCATTGAGCCACTCCGCAGATTTTTTCAGCAACTGGATACGTCACAAACACTTGTTTTTAGAAGGATGGGAGCTGAGTATACATTCCAGAAATGTTTTTGACTCTTACCACAATGTAAAATTATGCTTCTTCAAATTGTAGTCTTTGATTATCTGCTCTTTCAACCTCACTGCTGTGACTGTCGCCTGCAATTCCAAACAAGGTACTAAAATATACCTCATAGGTGTTAGGCTGCAAGAACAGATCTTAATTCAGCTGAGTGCGCTCCATTTGGCAACCTATCTAGGCCAATGCACCCATCGTGTTTTCAGATGCGTCAATATGAAGTTTGGTTTTGTCCATTGCTGTCTTGAAGTATCTTTTATCGGAGCTCGTTTTAACTGCAATTGTATTTGTTTTTTCAACCTCAAGAGTTTTGCTGCTTCACTGGTTTTCACTTTGTTGTGCCAATGTTGTCCATTCTTGGTCCAGATGCTTTGTAAGGTTCATCTCAGTTGTACAGTGAACGGAGTAAACAATTTGGTTTGGTCATTTACTGAAGATGCAACAGGTAGAATCTTCCTATGATTATAAGCGTTTGAACTTCCTTTTTGGTACTTCTGCCCAACTGAAAAATATTATCAGTTACTGTTCATTGTAGTTCAAACACCGAAGAGTATCCGTTTTGGGGTCCAATTCAACTTGCTTCGTGTTACTGTTTGAATGCAAGTTTTCTTAGAGTGCTTCAGACACCTCGTCGTTTTTGCTTATTTTTGAAATTGTCCAGTTATCCGTGTCGAAGTTGTTTTGTATAGCTTTTGCTTTAATGGGATACATTTCGTCGTTTTTGTGTCACCTTTATTTCAAAGCATTGATTGCACTAGTCGAGGAACCTTCACTTCTAATTAGTTGACATTGATTTTCGTATTTTGGAACCAGTTCCTTAGTCCTTGGACGCCATAGAAACCTCAACTTCTAAGCTGCTCAGAAACATGCTCCTATAGTTCGGATGCCAAGGCTTATGATACTTAAGTGGTACTTAGTTTTTAATTTGTTAAATACTGCTTTTTGCAATGATGCTTTTGAACTGTGGTTTGTCAAGTATTCTTACGAATTATTTCCCAACATTTGTAATTTGTTATTAATCACTCAAACTCTTTAGGTTCAGCTCCATTTTAAATCTTCGCTCCATTGTTTACAAGTGACCCGAGCCGAGGCTTGGCCGTGGTTGTTACGTAGGTTTGGTTCTGATTGACTCCGCAGTATTCTCATTCGAACCGCTCACCCCTAAGATTTTTAGTACTCTCTGGCATCCTAATACCTTACAGCTGCCTCACTGACTGATTGACAACGTTGACTTTTGAAGCAGAAGTTTTTTGTCCCACCAAATGTAGATATTCTGAGTCTCCTCGTTCTCATCTTTTGTGAAGGCAAAATGACAAACGTTTGGTCGTCTTCTTTTGCCCGCCAAGAGATACTCAATGGTCCAAAGACTATCCGTCCCAAATTTTATTGAACGGCCAAGGTCATTTTTCTATCTTGTAGTCCGAAGGGCGTTGTAGTTCAAAGTCATCTTGATCATGAACGATGCCAACCTCTATCAAGTTGAAGCTTTTGTGGGTAGAACGGCCAATCGGTTGATGTTTTTCTGCACATTTTGTAGTCGTGTTCTGTTTTTTCTAATGAGACTAAACGCTGTCCAAACGTTTCGACAGAAAGCAACACTGACTGTAGTGCCTTTCTTTTTAGGAGATCTTTTTCTGACTTCACACGTTTTTTTCCGGTTATGGCGGCTATGATTAGCGTAACAGTGGGCTACCGTAACAAAGTACCACTGTACATTGGGCTAGTAACTGCTCTTGCCAATTTTGGTTGGTGAGCGGAACCGTTGTTCCACTATCAAAGTAAGCATATGTGCTCAAATTCTTACAAACTCACTGTATGGAACCAAGAACTATCTGAAGGGAGCCAAGGTTTTTGTTAGCCGGATTGTTTGTTTCGGCACCTACAATAACTACGTGATTGCACCGACCATTTGGTTTTTGGATTGGCAATAATTTGTTCGTCTCGGTAAATCCATTTATTCTACAGACATCCATAAAGTAAGCGTCGCTTCCACACTTCTACGTACCGACCATTTACACTCACTTTCATGATTGATAGCCAATTTCAAATTTTTTGATTGCTAGAAGCTAGCGGACAAAAATCGTTTAGCATTTGCTTTGTATTCTCAAGTTTCAAACTTGCACTGAGTTTCTGTGTCTTGGAGAACAGTTTGTCACTATTGGCAATTCTTCGGTTTTCTTCTTTTCGCTCTCTCTTACAAGTTGAAAACTATATTTGCACAATCGCCCTTATTGATAGCCATTTTTTAAACAGAATCAGATCAGTCCAGTGTTTATCTTCACTTGACTTTTCTTGCACAGCCTTTGCTTCTGTGCATCGCTGATCGCATGTGCTCTTCAGGATTTCCACTCCAAAATTCTCGAAACAGTAGCATAGAACTGTTCAGGAAACTCCATTCAAGATATTGCTGAAATGGAGTTGTCTGTTAGTAGCGTTTTTAGATGGCTGATATTCTACGGGTATAATATTGGTCGCAGAACCACTCAAACTAATCGCCAATGTTTCAAACACAGTGGTCCAACTTCAGATTTGGTAGCTAAATGATACCTGAGTAACCACTGTTATATTGTACCTTAACTTGTGGGAATTTTCCGCGTCTTCAACGCTTGATAAATGGTTGCTTGACCTCCGATATCGTGAGATGTGACAATGCTATTCAGTTCAGGTGTTGCTTCAAAGCTAGTTATTGATCGATCTGGCGTTAGGAGGTTCTCGTATCTCTTCGCCCAATGCAAAAAATCCCTCTTCATGGAGGTCAAGTGGAAGCGTGGTCTGTCCCGAGCCTTGATTAAATGATATTGAACGTCGACTTTTTCTATTGCCAATCTGTTAACGTACGGTCCTTGTTGGCGCCACTTCAGATCAGCTAGAGAAGCCACCAGACAGCAAGAAATAACCTTTGAAACTGAAAAAAATTAGAATTTGTCAAAACTCAAAAATGGTCAAAAATGAAAAATTTTACAAGATGTGACCGAAAATCTGAACAACCCCCGATTATGGGAAGGCAAAACCAGAGCAACCCGAGGTTATGGCAGACGGTTAGGGTTACTTCTAAACTACTCATGGACCCAACGAACATTATTGCATCATACCCACAAGTGTGGCTATTAGCACTTATATGGTGCAAAATTGGCATTTTTCGATATTTTGTTATTTATTGTTAAATTTCTCAAGTTGTTTATTTTATGATATTTTAGATGATCATTAAAGGTGAAATAACGTACATTCGAGGCATTTAGAGCCACGTAATAACCATCCGTGCTTATGTCAACAAAAGTAAATACTGCAGTAATTTGACATTTACTATGTAAACAATGACCTAAATCATTTTCCTGATCAACCAATCAGAAACAAGTAGCGATGATGTTATAAATGATAAATACTTGATTATTTACTTTAACCCAATTGTTTGATTAGTGAAACCGCATTGTATTTAGAACCATTAGAAACTGTTACCAAGAGCAGTTGGCTCTCAGATTGACTAAAATTTGATACTTTAACAACTTTAGTCTTTTTGCTAAGTTTTGCTAGATCTTAAGATTTTGCGAGTTCTAAGTTAGTTGAGCTGACTTACAAGAAGATAGCAACATTACTAATACTGGTTGAAGCCTTACAAACTTCAGCACGAAATTGAACATAAATTATCACTTCGGATTTTCTCAACTTCAATCAACAAAATTAAAGTTACAGTCCTTTAATACGTCTGAGCGACTAATTACTTCTGCGAGATCGTTAGTCAATCGAACCCAGTGAAGAACCAGGCCGGCGTAAAACTCGAGAACCAGGCTGTGATATATCGGTTCCGATAAGAGTCTTGAGCAGCCGCAACATTTGGTCCGCCGACCCGGACAACAACAACAGCAGTGACACGAACAGCAACGAATCTTCGATTCAATCTGGTGGACCAAAACACAACCAGCAACGTTGGGCAGCAAAATTCCCAACAGACACTGGAACACAGCTGATTGGAAGGCGAGTGGTCAACTCAAGACGTTAGAGAAAGAGCAAGCTGACCTACTCAAGTCCTTCTCCAGACAACTCAACGAGCTAGAAGGCTACCTGACAAAAAACAAAGCAATGACAGCCGAGGGTGCTTATCGATGTTTCTTCGAGACGTACGACAACTTGGAAGACAACCGGCAACAGCAAAGGTTACTGTTAAAACCAAAATATTTTGAAAAATTTGACTGTGACATCAAGCGTATGTTAGAAGAAAAGAGGAAAGTTTTGCGACGGGTAGTTGACAAAGTACCAGATCTCCGAGACGATGAAGATTGTCGCGCAGTAGTCGTCGACTACTGGAAAGACACATTGCAATGATACAAATTATTGGAAGATTCTGTTCCAATCGAGAACGAATTGTCAGAGCTGGAACAGAAATTGAAAGCAGAAATTTTAAGCGAATCCGAAAAACAGATACTGTGTGATCAGGCGGAACGATTATTAGAAAAGCTAGATGAAATTTTCGATGAAATGTCTAGATGAAATGTCTTCGAATATTGAAGACAGAAGCTTGTCACTATGGGTTTACGAATTTCAGTAATGCTAGGGGTCACTATCAAGACTTGATCAAACAGTACAGGCTCAGCAAGGATTGTGGAAACCAAACATCGTTAGTGACATCTACATCGGCTGGAGACAAAAACCCAAACGACGAAACTGTAATTGATACAAGTAATGAAATCATAGAAAACGCTGAGGAAAAAACCCAGTATCGCCAACTCGCGATCATCAAAAAGGCGACAGATCGAAGAAATGGAGCTCGAAAACCTAAGAGCAAAGAAAGAAACAGAGCAACGACTGAGAGAGCGCCAGTTGGAGTTAGAGCAGGAGCGTGAAGAAAAAGAACTTCGTCGCCAGCAAGAAGAGTTACGCTTACATTAGCAAAAACGAGAAAAAGAGTTACAAAAACAGCAACAAGAGCAAGAGTTACGTCTAAGGATGCAGCAAAAAGAAGACGAACTGCGTCTTCGACAGCATGAGCGAGCCCTTGAGAACAAAAGAAAGAAAGCAGAGGAAGACGAAGAACAAAGACGTCTGAAACTTGAGCTCACTAAAGGAAGCTCAAGAGCATCTGGATCAGTGGCAGATGAGATAGAAAGTGTTGGATCAATACGAAATCACGAAAGAACAGCCGGGTGGGCAGAATCAGTGGCTCAACAGCCTGCCACTAGACGGCCACTATCTCCAAATGTTGTTATCGACCCACCAACGAATGTCACACAGGAGAGAGTTGACAAACGTTTCAGCACTTACCCGAAAACTACCCCACTGTTCCAACCAGGCAAAAGACTTTTCTCAAAGCAACTGACAGAACCGAGCATTCTCAAGAAACCAGAAGTCCGTAAACCAATTAGAGTAACGGACCCACCAGCACCGCCGTTGACAAGGACGACGTTTCAGCAGCAGGGAACGTCAGCAATTCAAACTAGAAACAGGAGTAAGAGTCCCATTAACAACTCTCGAAACAGGTCTGACGAGAGCAGAAACAGGAGCACAATGAATCACACCACTCCCCAAGTCATTTACCAACCAGTACCAAGCAATGTTACCAGTGGCTTGCCAAAACTAAAACTGACTGAGTTTTCAGGAGATCCTCTGGAGTGGCCAGAGTGGTCAGGTCTCTTTGATATTGTTGTTCATCAAAAGCCAATCAGCGATACAGAAAAGATGCAATACCTCAAGACCAGTCTCACGGGTCAAGCAAAGCAGCAATATCGGGAATGGGATTCAGCTCACAATCATACTATCACGCTTGGGATATACTCAGTGAGAAGTATGGCAGATCAGATGTCATAGTCAACGCTCAATTCAAGAAAAAACATACTGATCCTCTACTTCGATACGACGATTCTACGAGTATCGTCAAGTTTGCAAATGTGGTTACAAATGTGGTAAAAACCTTGACTCAACTTGGATACACATCAGACCTAGAAGCAGAAACAGGGCTAAGTTCATCAACGACAAAAACTTTCTCCGCAACTGAGAGAACAGTGGTTGCAGTATATGCAAGATCGTCGACAACTCAGAGGCAACCTGATTGTCTTCAAAGAGTGGCTTACCTCCAAAGCTGTAATTCATGAGAACTTGTTAGCACAGACAAACTCGTCGTTTGGCAGAAACAAATTTCAAAGCCGTGATAAACCGAAGACGAGTACCTTTGATTCAAACGCTGAAGAGTCGAGCAAACCCAAGAATTTCGAATGTCCCTTCAAGGACGGACAACACCCCATTTGGACATATAAAAAATTCAAATTAATGAAAGTAAATGAACAACGAGAGCATGTTCAGAAGCTCCGACTGTGTTTCAATTGTTTGAAACCGGGTCACAAGTCGAAGGACTGCAGAAGCAGGACATGCAGTGTACCCAGCTGTGGAAGGCGACACAATAGGCTTTTGCACAGCGACCTACCGAAGAAGGATACTGCGAAGAATGTCTCAGATGCTACAACGGCAGGAGCAACTAACATCACCCAAGAAGGACTCCCAGTGGTTCGAATCAAGTTGATAAACAGAGACTTAAGCTTAAATGTACTAGCAATGTGTGATTCAGGATCCTCAATCTCATTTGTGGACAAATCAGTGGTGTCAAAACTCCAACTCCAAGGCCAAAAAGCATCTCTATCAGTAGCAGGGATCCATGGCTCACAAGATGTCAAGACGGAAATAGTGCCGATAGCTGTTTCAGTGCATGAGAAGTCTCGACCATTGACAACAGTGCAATTCTATGTGCACGAGAAACTGAAGTTGGGTGACCAGATTGTGGAGCTGCAAGAGTTGAAAGACCGTTACCCATATCTGAAGAGCTTGCCAAATCGGAGCTACAATCTAAACGATGTTCAAGTGATTCTTGGACAAGATTGCTACGACATTCATCATCCTTTCGAATACATGAAGTCAGAAGACAAAGCTGAACCATGGGCAGTTGGTTGGGCCTTAAGTGGACCCCTACCAGCGAAGCAGGCAGCAACTCTTGCCACAACAGCAACATCACTTGCAGATGATAAACTAGCAAAGCAGTTGAGTAAGTGGTGGGATATCGAGTCCTACGCTTCAAACTGCGATGTCACCGGACACTCAAAGGAAGAGCAACGAGCAATCAAGACGTTGGAGCAAACAACGCGATTCAACGGTGAAAAATATGAACTAGGACTTCTGTGGCGAGAGGACGAAGTGAAATGACCGAACAACTTCTACTCTGCAATGGGGCAGCTCAAGTCCCTAGAACGACGCCTGCAGAAAGACGAAACACTAAAGAAGCGGTACCAAAAAACCATTGACACAGATGTCAACGCTGGATTCGGAAAAGTAGACCAAGCTGAACTGAATGAAACCAAAGACAAACTGCAATGGTATTTACCACATCATCCTGTCATAAACCCTCATAAACCCGAAAAATTCATAGGAGTATGCAACGCAGCAGCAAAGTATCAAGGTGTAGCCCAGAACGACAAACTTCTATCTGGGCCAGACTTGCTGCAGAGTCTGATCGGAATTTTTTCGCTTCCGAGAACACCAAATAGCTTTATCAGCCGACATAGAAGCAATGTTTCTTCAAGTTGCTGTCCCGAGCGATGACAGCCGATGTTTACGATTTCTCTGGCGAGAAAAATCAAAGCAGAGAATAGAAGTCTATGAGTACACAAGACACGTTTTTGGGGCAAAGGGCTCGCCGACTTGTGCAAATTACGCTTTGCACCGAGTGGCGAAAGATAACGCGAAAGAAGACGAAAACCTTGTCAAAGCAGTCCAGCGAAACTTCTACATGGACGACTTCCTAAAGTCAGTCAGAACCCCTCAAGAAGCAATCGAAATCTACCAGAAAGTCAGAGAAATCCTCATCAAAGGTGGATTCAATTTGACGAAATGGATAACAAGTGACGATGAAGTCAAGTCAGAGATCCCAGAGACAGACAGGTAAATGAAAGTTGTGTAAACGTTCGAAGAAGAACCACAATCATCTTTAATCCTAGGACTCAATTGGATTTTGGACACAGACAGTCTCATTGTCTGTCGTGGAACTGAGAAAGAAGTTCTAGCAAAAATAACTCAGAGAATTGTCCTATCCTTTGTCTCAGCAAAGTTCGACCCACTTGGGATATGTTCACCCTTTACCATATGATTGCGGTTTCTACTCAAAAGCATCTGTGCAGCGATGGGACAAGCATAGGACAAAGATTTGACAGCAGAACACTCAAAACTGTTCAGTGATTGGTGCTCTGAGTTGAGAGAAATTAGAACGATGTCAAAAAAATCGACTTTATTTTGAAAACGGATGCACAAAACTCAGACTTCACATTTTCACAGACGCATCAGAGGAAGCGATATGCATCGTGGCATACCTGCAAGACGAAACAACGCTAAAACTGACATATGTAATAGGGAAATGTCGTGCGGCACGCATCAGACACATGACGATACCGAAACTAGAATTTCAAGCCGCAGTCTAGGGAGTTCGTCCCAGAAAGCAGATACTCAATGAACATGATGTCAGAATTGACAAAATCTATCATTGGACCGACTCATCAACAGTGCTACAGTGGCTACAGGCAGCGCACAAGAAACAACAAGTGAGTGTTCGTTGCTAACAGAGCAGCGGAAATACTGGAAAACTCATCGATGGATCAATGGAGACACCTCAAAGGTGTCGAAAACTCTGCCGACATCAGAACTCGAGGAATGTCCATCGAAAGCCTCAAGGAGTCCGAATGGCTAAACGGGGCGGCAGGGCTCCAGGCAGATGAAGAAAATTGGCCAAAGCCGTGGTGCCAAGTGACCGAACTCGAACCTGAGCAAGTTACGAGTACTGTAGCAACAGAAAATAAACTAGACCAACTATTTGACTGGAAACGATACAGTACCTTCAACAGAATTAGAAACTTCATGGCCTACTGCATGAGGTTCAAGACAAAGCAGAATGGTACCCTCAAAACAGACGAAATTCGTCAAGCCGAGCGAATACTGTTTCGATTTGTGCAAAACAAAAGCTTCCCCAATGTTTCGAAGTGTATAGCAAACAGAAAAGAAATTTCCAAAACATTAAACAATGTCAAATTGTCACCCTTCATAGGGGAAGATAGAACAATTAGAGTGAAAGGCCGACTGAAGCATTCGAACCTTCACTACAATGCAAAACATCCAATATTGTTGACAGCAAAACATCTAGTTGTACAAATTGTGTTGGAAAGAGCGCACCAAGACAACCTACATGAGGGCACAAAATACGTGAGAAACAAGCTCCAACAAAAATAATGGATCATGAGACTGAGGAATGCATTAAGGAAAATCGAGATGCATCAAATGAAGACACAGGAACGCCAACCCAATTCATCCACCGATGGCAGATCTATTTCGAGAACGACTTGATGAACAAGTGTTCCCATTCACCCGTACCGTAGTCGACTACTTTGGACCCTTCGACGTCAAGTTCCTACGACATACCTTGAAGAGTTGGTGCTGTCTTTTCACTTGCCTGACAACCAGAGCAGTACACATCGAAGTCCCACAGTCATTGGACACCGAGTCCTGTCTAGCTGCATTGACAAGATTCATTGCAAGACGTGGCTACCCAAGTACCGTCATCAGTGACAAGGGAACAAATTTGGTTGGAGCAGCCAATGAGCTGAAATCATTCATGAACGAGTGGGACAATGAAAAAATTGAGAGTGACTTAGCACAGAAAAAGGTTGTTTGGAAATTCAATCCTCCCGGAGCTCCTCACTTTGATGGAAACTGGGAAAGACTGGTTCAAAGTTGCAAGAAGGTCATGATTGCAATCTTGGACAACAGAAGCTTCACCGATGAGGTACTCAGCACAACAATGTGTCTTGTAGAGCAGACTCTCAACGCAAGACCCCTGACAGCAATAAGTGACGACCCTGAAGATTTGACAGCACTCACACCTAATCATTTCTTGCTGTGACAAGAGAACGCGAGTGCACCATTCATGCAATCCAGTGAACGCTACCATGACCTGCAAAAATCATTCAAAACGGCTCAAGCATATGCCGATATGATCTGGAAAAGATGAACTCGTGAATATCTTCCACAATGGAACCAGAGATCCAAGTGGTCAAAAGAACATGTGCGAAACCTTAAAGAAGGCGAGTTAGTTTGGCTAGTAGATGACTCTGTGAAACGCTGTGAGTACAAACTTGGACAAATCATTGAGATCTTCACTGGCAACGACGGAGTTGTGAGATCAGCGAGAGTCAAAATGTCACACGGAGAGCTAAACCGGCCAGTCGTGAAGTTAGCGCCAGTATTCTACGATGGTGTTTCCGAGATCGAAAACAGGGCCGGCGATGTTGGCGCCACTTCGTATCAGCTAGAAAAGCCATCAGACAGCAAGAATTAATTTTTAAACTGAAAAAACTTAGATTTTGTCAACACTCAAAAATGGTCAAAAATGAAAAATTTTACAAGTTGGGACCGAAAATCTGAACACCCCCCGATTATGGGAAGGCAAAACCCGAGCAACCCGAGGTTATGGCAGACGGTTAGGGTTACCTCTAAACTACTCATGGACCCAACGAACATTATTGCATCATACCCACAAGTGTGGCTATTAGCACTTATATGGTGCAAAATTGGCATTTTTCGATATTTTGTTCTTTATTGTTGAATTTCTCAAGTTGATTATTTTATGATATTTTAGATGATCATTAAAAGTGAAATACCGTACATTTGAGGCGTTTAGAGCCACGTAATAACCATCCGTGCTTATGTCAACAAAAGTAAATACTGCAGGAATTTGACATTTACTATGTAAACAATGACCTAAATCATTTTCTTGATCAAACAATCAGAAACAAGTAGCGATGATGTTATCAATGATAAATACTTGATTATTTACTTCAACCCAACTGTTTGATTAGTGAAACCGTATTGTATTTAGAATCATTAGAAACTGTTACCAAGAGCAGTTGGCTCTCAGATTGACTAAAATTTGATTCTGTAACAACTTTAGTCTTTTTGCAAAATTCTGCTAGATCTTAAGGTCTTGCGAGTTCTAAGTTAGTTGAGCTTACTTACAAGAAGATAGCAGCTTTACTAACACTAGTTTAAGCCTTACAAACTTCAGCACGAGATTGAACATAGATTAATCCTGCGAGATCGTTAGTCAATCGAACCCAGTGAAGAACCAGGCCGGCGTAAAACTCGAGGATCAGGCTGTGATATATCGGTTCAGCTGAGCTTCTTGAGCAGCCGCAACAGTCCTCCATCAGTAGCTATTGCTTTGTTTGAAGTTTCTGCATTTGCAATTGTAGCTCTAATTTTCTTTCTTCAATCAGTGCCTGTTTTAGTCAAAATTTGCTTTGAATTGTATATGAAAATTCATTATCCGTTCTTCAAGCCTTTGCTTTACTGAAGTTGTTTCCAAAATATGATCCTTAACCTGAACCCTTGCTGTTGCCAAGTTTTATACCGTTTTTGAAAGTGAATAGTCAGTTTGGTAGTTTTTGTTAATCTTCATTTCGTTCAATGCTCAAATAGTGTTGCTCTGCTGTGCATTCTTCCTGATTCAGTGTTTATATATGCAAGCCAATTAATGTCCAAAATTGCCTTTTTGGCAGATGCTGCTCCCCTTTTGCTTACAAGGAAAGCTTTAAAACCGTCCAGTTCGTTTCAACGATTTCAAGTCTGTCCGAATAATAGCTCTTCTGCAGTTGATTTTTTTGAACCGTTTAATCGGCTTTATTCTAGATTGAAAATAAAGTTCCTTGACTTGATACTAAATTAGTCCCGATATTTTATCGTTCAATTTTGCTGTTCATCGATTTCTTTCGCTCAGAATACATAAAACACAAAGAAACCTTTTCTAAAGCTTTTCGTTTCTCAAGGCACAAAATGAAAAACCACATGTTAATTAAGACAAATTTTAGCCCTCAAAGTTGGCTGTACAATAGAAAATATCCATTCTTCTGTTACTAAAAGTTACACTTACTAAAATGTACCTGAAAAACAACAGTAGTTTTCTAACTTCTTTGTTAGAAGGTCTCTCTTTTGGTTTCAAATTCTCCTATTTTGAGTAGAAAACATCAAACACCAGAGTAACTATTGTTATATCCTGTCACGGGGACAGTCTCTTATTTTGAGCAAAATTTCTCCTACTTAGCAAATTTGTTGCTCACAACAAAGTTTATGAATATCGAAGTTAATTGTCTTTTACAAAAATTCAAAGTTAATTCAACGGAACAATCAGAAAGATGATTTTGAGAAACCGGACAAAAACGCAATATTTGTCAGTTTTGATAGGACAGAATAGATGTTTTCAGTCCGTGCCCCCTCAGTATGTTAAGCGCCCCCAGTTAAAGTGCATATGTCATTACATACTAAAAAAACCATTATGTGAAATTATGGTACGTGGGAAAGGGGGTTGGGGAGTTGCAAATAATTTGCTTTCACTAAATTGGGGGAGGGGTACAAACGGAAGAAAATCTTTTATTAGTTGTAGACACGAATGCCGACCGAATGTGAAGACTTCTCAATAACATCAATTTTTAAGTGTAAATCTGATGTCATAGAAAGTTTGTTGAACATATAGATCTTTTATCGAACACTCTTTGTCAACAATTATTTGGTTCGTAAAACAATCGTAGAGAATCTGATGCAGAATACTAATGAATTGCACAAACTCTTCATAAATCTCAATAAAAATGGTGGTGGTGATTGTATTTTGAGTTTAATTTTCACCTCAAGTATGATAAATCATGTACGATGATCACGTACTACTGAGAATTACAGTATAAAATGTTGACCAAGTGAACAAACCAATTTCCCTTCGATAGAAGGTAGCATGAAATCTTGTCTGTCTTGCTGTTTAAACTTGACAGCTTCATTTCGACTTGACGCTCAGCCTTAACAAGCAAAATGAGAGAATCATATATTGCAAAACACAAAAATAAAATTCATAGTTGGCTGGAAACTTCAAAAATCTATTCGAATTGTCAAGTATGGGTACTCATAAATAACGTGTCGAAGGAAAGGAAACTATATGAAAACATAGATTATATTCTTGGTACCAAAATAAGAAATTATAAGAAATTTTTGCATGACTTGTCTGAAACCATCTATGGATCTTGCATATGGCTTCCTATCAATTTCCCTCACGAGCGATTATCAACTGATTTGATTGGGATTGATGGTGCCTCGTTTATTATGAACATTTTCTTTTTTTTCCTTCACGATGAATCACCTATTTAAATTGTTGTGCAATGCAACGAAGGTTACTTTTTTAAATATTTGTTATAAACTAGTTTTTCGTGTTTCATGTTACTGAAATTTGTTAAGGCTGCAAATGAGTTTCGTTTTGTTGTTTATCGAAGTGAATTGGTTTTCCATTGTGATATAAGAAAAAAAATATGCGACAAGTTTTTTATGCAAATTGGATTTTGCTTGAATTTTATTGAGATCACTCTGAGAAGGAACAGTTTGATATTCCCATCCCTTTCGAAATTATAATCCGCGCTGATAAAAATAAAGTGACAGCCTTGAGGATCTATTGGTTATAAGAAACGAAATCGGGGTCTTTCCCTTTATAGCCCCCCGCTTAGAGGTCAGATAACTTATAGTCATAGTCCCCCCAATCAAACTAAAAATACCAGAATAGGGGATAATAATTTTGGCGGGAAGGGCTATAATGGCAACGACCCAAAAGTCGGAGTGAGACTCTATAGCGGGAAAGAGCCAACATTTCACCAAACAGGTGAAAATTGGCTGCAAAAATCATTGATTTTCCTAGCCTAATTTATACCATAATTTTCTGCTTTAGCTAAAAGAACAAAAGAACGGACTTTAAAGCTAAATATGAAAGGCCACCACAATTAATTGTCCCTTAAGTCAGTTGTTAGAGAATCAAAGTTCCTAAAAGTAACCTCAGAAAGTTACACTCAAACGATACTCAATCAACTTTTATAATCCTATTTTTAGAGTTATGCATTAGAAATTTGTCGAATACAACCCTCTGAACAGTCATCTCTAGTGAAAAGTAAGTATGAGAGAAGAGTATAGCTAAAAGATTTTTTTTGAAAAAGCTTCCGCATATTTTTTTGTAGACGATAGCATTAATTAACTCTGATACATTCTTCATGACCGGATTCTAACTGTAAAGAAAAGTTCCCGCATTTGCAATTGTAGCTCTAATTCCCTTTGTCAAACCGTGCCAGCTCTAGTCACAATTTTTTTTGATTTGCATAAGGAAATTCATCATCCGTTCTTCAAGCCTTTGCTTTACTGAAGTTGTTTCCAAAATATAATCCTTAACTTTACCCCTTACTGTTGCCGCGTTTAGTACCGTTTGTGAAAGCAAATAGTCAGTTTGGTAATTTTTGTAACTCTTGCGTTCGTTCATTGCTTAAATAGTGTTACTTTTCTCTGCATTCTTTCTGATTGCGTATCTGTGTTTATATATGGAAGCCAATGAGTGTCTTAATTTGTCTTTTTTTACAGATGCTGCTCTTCTATTGCTTACAAGGAAAGCTTTACAATCGTCCAGTTCGTTTCAACGATTTTGAAGTCTGTCCGAATATTAGCTCTACTGCAGTTGATTTTTTTGAACCGTTTAATCGGCTTTATTCTAGATTGAAAATAATGTTCCTTGACTTGATACTAAATTAGTCCCGATATTTTATCGTTCACTTTTGCTGTTCATCGATTTCTTTCGCTCAGAATACATAAAACACAAAGAAACCTTTTCTAAAGCTTTTCGTTTCTCAAGGCACAAAATGAAAAACGACATGTTAATTAAGACAAACTTTAGCCCTCTAAGTTGGCTGTACAATAGAAAATACCCATTCTTCTGTTATTAAAATTTATCTTTACTAAGATGCACCTGAAAAACAACAGTAGTTTTCTAACTTCTTCGTTAGAAGGTCTCTCTTTTGGTTTCAAATTCTCCTATATTGAGTAGAAAAAGTCAAACACCAGAGTAGCTATTGTTATATCCAGTCACTGGGACAGTCTCTTACTTTGAGCAAAATTTCTCCTTCTTAGCTCTAAGCTCTTTTCTCCTAATTTGTTGCTCAGAACAAAAGTTTGTGAATATCGAAGTTAATTAAATTTTACAAAAATTCAGAGTTAATTCAACGGAACAATCACAAAGATGATTTTGAGAAACCGGACAAAGTATTATGTAAAGTTCTGCTCAAGTAATTGTTAGTCAAAAACGCAAAGTTTGTCAGTTTTGATAGGAGAGAATAGATGTTTTGGTCCGTGCCCCCTCAGTATGTTAAGCGGCCCGAAGTTAAAGTGCATGTGTCATTACATACTAAAAAAACCATTATGTGAAATTATGGTACCTGGGAATGGGGGTGGGGGAGTTGCAAATAATTTGCATTCATTAATTTGGGGGAGGTGTACAAACGGAAGAAAATCTTTTATTGGTTGTAGACAAGAATGTCGACCGAATGCGAAGTTTTCTCAATAACATCAAATATTAAGTGTAATTTTTTTGATGTCATAGAAAGTTTGTTAAACATATAGATCTTTTATCGAACACTCTTTATCAACAATTAATTGCTTCGTAAAACAATCGTAGAGAACCTGATGCAGAATACTAATGAATTGCCCAAACTTTTCATAAATCTCAAAAAAAAATGGTGTTGGTGATTGTAGTTTGAGTTTAATTTTCACCTCATGCATGATCAATCATGTATGATGATCACGTACTAGTGAGAATTACAGTATAAAATGTTGACCAAGTGAACAGAACAATTTGCCTTCGGTAGGAGGTAGCATGAAGTCTTGTCTGTCTTGCTGTTTCAACTTGACAGCTTCATTTCGACTGGACGCTCAGCCTTAACAAGCAAAATGAGAGAATCATATATTGCATAACACAAAAATAAAATTCATAGTTGGGTGGAAACTTCAAAAATCTATTCGAATTGTCAAGTATGGGTACTGATAAATAACGTGTCGAAGGAAAGGAAACTATATGAAAATCATAGATTATATTCTTGGTAACAAAATCAGAAATTATAGGAAATTTTTGCATGACTTGCCTGAAACCATCTATGGTTCTTGCACATGGCTTCCTATCAACTTCCCTATCGAATAAACATCAACTGATCTGACTGGAATCGATGGTGCCTCGTTTAATATGAACTTTTTTCTTTTTTTCCTTCACGATGAATCAACTATTTAAATTGTTGTGCAATGCAACGAATGTTATTTTTTTGAATACTTGGTATACACTAGTTTTCGTGTTTCATGTTACTGAAAATTGCTCAGGCTGCAAATTAGTTTCGTTTTGTTGTTTATTGAAGTGAATTGGTTCTCCATTGTGTTATAAGAAAAAACTATGCATTTTTTTTATGACACAACTATACATTTTTTTATGCGAATTGGATTTTGCTCTGATTTTCCATCAGATGACTCTGAGAACGAGCATTTTGGTTTTCCCATCACTACGAAATTATAATCCTCGCTTGTAATAATAAAGTGAAAGCATTGGGGATCTGTCGGTTATAGCCAAACAAAATCGGGGTCTTTCCCATTATAGGCCCCCGCTTAGTGGTCAGATAACCTATAGTCCCCACAATCACGCTAAATATACCATAATGGGGGGTTTTAATTTCGGGGGGAGGGGGGCTATAATGGGAAAACCCCAAAATCAGGGTGAGGGTCTATAGCGGGAAAGAGCCAAGATTTCACCAAATAGGTGAAAATTCGCTGCGGCAGAAAAAATCATTGATTTTCTTGGCCTAATTTATACCATAATTTTCTGCTTTAGCTTAGAGAACAAAAGAACGGACTTAAAAGCTAAAAATTAAAGGCCACCACAATTAATTGACCCTTAAGTCAGTTGTTAGAGAATCAAAGTTCCTGAAAGTCACCTTAGAAAGTTAAACTCAAAAGACACTCAATCAAATTTTATAATCCTGTTTTTAAAGTTATGCATTAGAAGTTTGTCGATTACAACCCTCTGAGCAGTCATCTCTAGTGAAAAGTAAGTCTGAGAGAAGAATGTAGCTAAAAGATTTTTTCGAAAAAGTTGCCGCATAATTTTTTGTAGACGATAGCATTAATTAACTCTGTTACATACTTCATGACCGGATTCTAACTGTAAAGAAAAGTTCCCGCATTTGTAATTCTAGTTCTAATTTCCCTTGGTAAAGCCGTGCCAGCTCTAGTCATAATTTTCTTTGATTTGCATATAAAAATTCATCATCGGTTCTTCAAGCCTTTGCTCTACTGAAGTTGTTTCCAAAATATGTTCCTTAACCTGAACCTTACTGTTGCCGCGTTTAGTACCGTTTGTGAAAGCGACGTGTCAGTTTGGTAATTTTTGTAACACTTGCTTTCGTTCATTGCTTAAATAGTGTTGCTTTTCTCTGCATTCCTTCTGATTGCGTATCTATGTTTATATATGGAAGCCAATGAATGTCTTAATTTGCCGTTTTTGCAGATGCTGCTCTTCTATGGCTTACAAGTAAAGCTTTACAACCGCCCTGTTCGTTTCAACGATTTCAAGTCTGTCCGGATGTTAGTTTTCTGCAGGTGATTTTTGTGAACAGTTTATCCGGCTTTACTGTGGATTGAAATACTGTTGCTCGACTTGATACTCAATTAGTCCCGATAACTTATCGTTCACCTTTGCTTTTCAACGGTTTGTTTCGCTCAGAATACATAATACACAATGAAGAGTTTTCTAAAACTTTTGCCAATTTCTCACGACACAAAACGAAAAAGGACAAGCTAATTATGACAAAATTTAGCCCTTTGATTTGGCTGTACAATAGAAAATAGCCTTTCTTCTGTTACTAAAAATTACATTTACTATGATGTACCGGAACAACAACAGTAGTTTTCTTTGTAGAAGGGCTCCATTTTTGGGTTCAAAGTCTCCAATATTGAGTAGAAAATATCAACCATTAGAGAAGCCTTGTTATATTTATGGTAGTAGTATTGTTCTATCCAGTCACTGGGGCAGACTCTGTAATTTGTGCATAATTTCTCTTACTTAGGAAATATTCTGCTCAGAACAAAAGTTTGTGAGAATCAAAGTTAATTATCTTTTACAAAAAGTCAAAGTTAGTTCAACGGAACAATCGCAAAGATGATTTTCAGAAACCAGACAAAGTATAATGTAAAGTTCTGCTCAAGTAATTGTTCGTCAAAATCGCAAAATATTTTTGTTTTAATAGGACAGAATAGATGTTTTCAGTTCGTGCCCCTCAGTATGTTATGCGCTCACCAGTTAAAGTGCAAGCGTCATAACAAACTAAAAAAACCTTTAGGTAAAGATATGGCATGGGGAATGGGGATGGGGTAGTTGCAAATGATTCGCATTCAACAAATTTGGGTGAGGGGGTACAAACGGAGAACAATCTTTTATGAGTTGTAGACAAGGATGCCTACAGAATGTGAATACTTCGCAAAAACGTAACTTTTTTTAGTGTAAATCTGATGACATAGAAATTTTGTTAACCATATAGATCTTTTATCAAAAAACTCCATATCAACAACTAGTTGGTTCGCAAAACATTCTTTGAAAATCCGACGCAGGTTACTAATGAATTGCCCAAATTTCTCAAAATTCTCAATAAAAACGGTGTTGCTGATTGTAGTTTGAGTTTCATTTTCACCTTATGTTTGATAATCACGTACTAGTAATAATTACTATGTAAAAATGTTGACCAAGTGAACAAACTAAATTGCTTTCGATAGAAGATAGCATGAAATCTTGTTTGTCATGGTAATCTAACTTGACAGCTTCAATTGGACTTGAGTTCATTTTTTTATTCATTAAACATGCACGGCCTTAACAAGCACAATGAGAGAATCATATATTGTACAACGCAAACATAGAATATATAAGTGGGTGAAACCGTCAGAGATCTATTCGAAATGTTATGTATGGGTACTCAAAGATAACGTCTCTGAGGAAACCATATGAAAACCATAGATTACTTTCTTGGTAAACAAAACAAGAGATTGTAAGAAATTTCTGCATGACTTGTCTGAAATCATCTATGGTTCTTGCCTATGGTTTCTCATCAATTTCCCTAAAGAATAAATATCAACTGATCTGACTGGAATCGGTGGTGCCTCGTTTATTATGAACATTTTCTTTTTTTTCCTTCACGATGAATCAACTGTTTAAATTGTTGTGCCATGCAACGAATGTTACTTTTTTGAATACCTGGTATACACTAGTTTTTCGTGTTTCATGTTACTGAAATTTGTACAGGCTGCAAATTAGTTCCGTTTTGTTGTTTATTGAAGTGAATTGGTTCTCCATTGTGCTATAAGAAAAAATTATGCGACAAGTTTTTTTTATGCGAATTGGATTTTGCTCTGATTTTCCATCAGATGACTCTGAGAACGAACAGTTTGGTTTTCCCATCACTACGAAATTATAATCCTCGCTTGTAATAATAAAGTGAAAGCATTTGGGATCTGTCGGTTATAGCCAAACAAAATCGGTGTCTTTCCAATTATAGCGCCCCAGTAGTATATATAAGTGGTATAGTCATACTACGGGGGGGGGGGGGGACATTACATGTTTTAAGATAGGGAATAATCATGTATGCAAGCATAGATGGGACATTTGTACTTTTTGGCCGAAAATTCAATTTTCCGAGAACTTTTGAAAATTTTTCCTGGAGTTATGTCAGGTAAAAAGAAATCGATTTTGGGGGGGGGGGGAACATGTAATGTCCCCCCCCCCCCCCGTAGTATGACTATACCACTTATGTATACTACTCGCCCCCCCCCCCCCCCCCGCTTAGTGGTCAGATAACCTATAGTCCCCACAATCACGCTAAATATACCATAATGGGGGTTTTAATTTCGGGGGGGGGGGGGGGGGGGGAGGAGGGGGGCTATAATGGGAAAAACCCCAAAATCGGGGTGAGGGTCTATAGCGGGAAAGAGCCAAGATTTCACCAAATAGGTGAAAATTTGCTGCGCCAGAAAAAATCATTGATTTTCCTAGCCTATTTTTTACCATTTTTTACGGCTTCAGGTTGGAGAACAAAAGAACGGACTTAAAAGCTAAAAATTAAAGGCAACCACAATTAATTGTTACAAAAGTCAATTGTTAGAGAACCAAAGTTACTAAAAGTCACCTTAGAAATTTAAACTCAAAAGCTATTCAACCAACGTTTATATCGCTATCATTAGAGTTATGCTTTAGAAGTTTGTCGATTACAACACTCTAAACAGTCATCTCTATTGAAAAGTAAGTGTGGGAGAAGAGTGAGTATAGCTAACAGTTTTTTTGAAAAACCTGCCGAACAGGTAGACAGTAGACATTAGACAGTAAGATTTTTTAGACAGTAGCATTATTTAACTGTGTAACATATCTCATTACGGGAGTCCAAAACGACATCAAGCTAAACCGCACCCTCTACCTTGTCTACCTAGACAGGGGCCGCATACCATTCAACAAACGCGTCTAGGATTTCCCTGAAATTAAAAGGAAAAGAGAGGCAAAGATAAAATAAGATTTCTGCAAAGTTAGTTTTCCGCTCTTCTGATAACTTTGCGCTTTTCAGCAAATGCAAGTTTAATAATCTACTTTAAATCAGCTTGAAAACGCTCAGTTGTCCCTCTTATAAATTGATCTGGCATTGAAATAGTTGATAAAAGAACATTTGATAGATTTTTCGTCAATCTTTTTTCAGTAATTAGTAATTCTACCAAATTTTTTGATTAAGAAAGGATATGAAACTATGAAACAGTTGTGTCCTATTATACCGCAAAACATATTATTTTGCTTCCATTTTTTATAGTAAGTTTTTGAATGAAAAAACTCGAACGAAAGGGAAGGAGTTTTTGCTTCTTTTTCTTTCAATTCTGGATGAAAATTCGGAATGATTTATTGTGTTTCTTAACTAAATGATACTAATAGTGAATTATGTATTTACCTTGACTAAAAGAATTTAATTTACCTGAAAGCATCTCAATCAAAATCAGTATCTAGAGAATTTTTGGAGATTTGGTTTTGTTCTGGAGAATATAATCAATATTGATGACATTAATTGAGTAGTTATATATATGAAAACTTGTGTGCCTTAAAAATTTTTGGAACTTAGGGCTAATATAATGAGGATAAATTGATTTAAAAAGCTTGGCTCTATTAGCGTTCCAATTGTTGCAACCAGGGAAATTGTTTTTTAATCAGAAAACCTGCCTTATTTGAAGTTCCATGCAAATCAAGTATTAATCAAGATTAAATCGTTCGTTTTGTGCTTTTGAAAGACACAATACTGGATCTTTTCTGTTTATGCCCTATATTACGTTATGCCCCCCGGTTACAGAGCGCGTGCAATTACATAATCAATCATCATGTAAAAGTATGACACGTGCGTCTGGGAGGTGTAAATAATAAGCTGGCGGGAGGGTTACAAACGGAAGAGATACGAAGTATTTCAGGTTATTGACAAAGAATTGTTTTCTCTCAGTTATCCTAAAAAGCCTTAGAAAACTTAGGATACCGGTCACGGGTGCATCAAATTTCAATCTTCTCTTGTGAGTTTCTTCAAGTATTAATCTAAAGAAACACAAATGAGTTTTTACTGCTGATGTAAGAAACTAAAGTGAATTACACCGTTACGCAGCCTGGTTTGTTGAGACAAAGATTTTAAAGGACTGTATTTTTAATAAGTATCCTCTTTAAATTTAATATCAACACTTCTTAGTGCCGACTGTTCTTTATGAGAGCAATGATTTTTCTAAACAATTGCATACACAAGATATTCACATTGAACAGGATATAATATAACAAAAATTCCTGTACCCAAGTCAAAGGTAAACATGACGCAACATTAAAGGTCGCAACGTTCCATTTGAAAAGTAAAGTCTATAAAAACTCCAAAATGACACGAACTATACCACAAACAACAGAGTACAACATTTTTAGCGTTATGTAACTAATTTTGAACATTAGGAAGAACAAATTTAAAAAATCTACTCGAATTACTGAATAAATAATGAGTAAACAATTGTCTATGACCATCGTTGCATGCTCTGAGATTCATAGTGATATTTAAAAAAAGTTCCGTTGTATTGTTAAAACGGGGAACTATAGAGCCTAATACTCTGGTGACAATTATAGGCTAAAACAGAATAGGTAAATGTAAACAAACATTATGAAAGCACAGCGAGGCTCATATCAATAATAAATCATAATCAGTCCGTGTTAAAATATAATAATCAGTTTTGAATATGAAAGTTAAGCTTTGGGATAACCTATTGGACTCTTGCCTGCTTTACCAGAGCAAACACAATTAACACAAGGCATGTACATATGACATAACCAATCAAATTTTGCACTATATGAAAGTAGTCGTAGTAAAAAATGGTTTTATTGTAAAATAATACAACATACAAATTTTACATCGCTTCTATGTGATAGCTGATGGGGTTGAATACATTAAAGGGCGTCATTGTTAACTGTAATGCATACAATAGTTGCGGTAAAAAACGTAGCAGACAAAAAGTACGATATTTTGGCGATAACAGCTAAAAGTCAGTTTTCTGCCGTACGCCAGCACTGACGAGTAATTCTACCAAAGAATTAGCCTTCTCATAAAGATAAATCAATTAATGCAAAGGTCTTCAATCTCTATTTTTCAAAATTCTTCGGTTTCAACATCCGGGTGTCTGCGGACTAAATTTTTACTGCTGATAAAAATTACTACAAAAGTGAATTAGACCGTCACGCAGCCTGGTTTGTTAAAACAAAGATTTAAAAGGAATATATATATATATATAAAGTATCTTCTCTGAATCGAATCTCAACACTTCTTTGTGATGATTGTTCTTTATGACAGCAATGAATATTCGAAACAATTGTATACACGTGATTTTTATTTTGAACAGGATACAAAATAACAAAAATTCCTTCACGCAAGTCAAAGGTAAACGTTAGGCAACAATTGCAGGTCGCAACGTTCCATTTGAAAAGTAAAGTCTATAAAATTTCCAAAATGACATGAATTATACCAAAAACAACAGAGAACATCATTAATAGCGTTATATTTTGAATTTTGAACATTAAGAAGACTAAAAAAATCTACTCGTATTACTGAATAAACATAGAGTAAACAAATGTCTTTGTCGATTGTTTCATTCTCTGAGGTTCATAGTGATAAAAATCAAAAATATTCCGTTGTACTGATAAAACGGGGAACTATATTGCCTATTACTCTGATGAAAATTATAGGCTAAAATAAAATAGTTAAATATAAACAAACATTATGAAAGCACAGCGAGTTTCATATCTATAATAATTCTATGATATATCTTTAATCTAAACAAAATCAGTCTGTGTTAAAATATTATAATCAGTTATGAATATGAAAGTTAAGCTTTAGGATAACCTATTGGACTCTTGCCTGCTTTACAAGAGCAGACACATTTAGCACAAGACATGTACATATAACTAACCAACTTAGCACTATTTCAAAAAAATTTTTGTTTGAATTGGTTTTATTGTAAAATATTACAACATAGAAAAATTACGTCACTTCTATGTGATAGCTGATGGGGTTGAATACATTAAGGGGCATCACTATTACAATAGTTAAGGTAAAAAACGTAGCAGACGAAAAGTACGAAATTTTGGCGATAACAGCCACAAATCAGTTTTCTGCCGTATGCCAGCACTTCTAAAATTTTCAAGAAAACTAGCACTGGTGAGTGGTAACATGATGTAGGACTTGCCCAGGGAGTGTGCCAACTCCCATTTTAGGATCCTAACACTTTGACCATGAGGGATGTTTGGGGTCAAATTTCGCGTTTTGACAAGTTTTTTTTGGACAAATCTGCACTCTTTAAGGGATATATAAATCGTATTACGACATAAATTGGTTTAGCATCATAAGCACAATAGACTACACTCTTGTTAGCACATATTAAGTAATGGGAAGCATTAAATTTAGTTTTAAACTTACAAAAATGCCGGTTTTCTGAACCAATTTTTGACATCTCATGAAAAAGAGCCGTTTTGGTTTCAAGATTAAGTTTGCGAACAATTAAACAGTAGGTTCAACGAAGTTGAAAGGTTCTTCCTATTGAGCAAAATCATTGTTTTGGTTTCAGAGCTTAAGTTTTTGATCGCAACATAGCCTACCCAGATTTTGCTTACATTATAAAAAATTCGTTTGCGGTCACTATCAACTGGTATCAATTGACAATTGACCCTTTGTAGGTTCCATTAGCGCTCCTGACCATTACAGCTCCAGCTGTGTTGTCATCCCCAGTGAACAACTCCAGAATTTTTTCCAATGATGAATTGAATGGTTCTACGTCCTTTCCATTGATATCCATCTGTTCCAGATATCAGTTAGCAGCTTTTGGTGTTCTCTGAATAGTTGTCTGTAGCCGACTGGCTTACCAGAGAACAAACAATTCGGCCAAGTTACATTCAGGTGTTCAATGCTTCGAGGTCTTCCACATCTCCACTCACTGCTGTTGTCGGGCGATTGTTCGTCAATTGTTCGACAATGCAAAGTGTTGTGCGGAGTGAATCTTTCTTCATTGTCTGTCCCTTGAGGACATTATACATTGCTTTTTTACAAGACCTGAAAAGTCTTTCCCAAACACCACCAAAATGGGGTGCTGCTGGACAATTGAATGACCATTTGATACTTTTCTCGGCCAGCTGTTTAGTGACTGCATCCTTTTTCAGCTCACTGAAAGCCGCCATGAATTCGTTGGCAGCACCCACGAAATTGGTATCTTTGTAAGCCAATATTGTCTCAGGATGCCCTTTTTAGCTGTGAATCTACGCACAGCTTCCAGGCAGGCTGCTGCGTCTCGACTATCAACAAGTTCCAAGTAGACAGATCGCACACCAAGACAAGTGAATTAGCAAGCCCTCTCTTTTATGGTTCTTCTGAAATGCTTGACTTGTATAGGCCCAAAGTTTTCTACTCCGCAGTTTGCGAAGGGTCGTACTCGAGCCTCAACCCTGCTTCCTTAATCTGTGGTAAAATTTTACTGGCATGTCTTCTGCAGGTCATACGATTGTGTTTCACTGATATGAGAGAATTTCTTAGCCCAAAAATCCAAAATGGTCTTTGAAACATGCTGCAAAGATATTCAACGCCCTCTTGATGGTAATGCTGATGTTCATGTTTGTGATTAAGTTCAACCACCCGATGATGACAGCTCAAAAAGATAGTATATTTCGACTCGAAATCCATCTTAGCTCTCCGTATCCTACCTTTGGCTCATAGTACATCTTCGGCATCAACGAATGGAGCTGAAGTATTAATTTTACTGTTAGAGGAAGTTTCCTGTCCTAATAACAGAGCTTCCTTCTCGTTTGGAAATAGTTCAGATTGCACTGATTTCCAAATTGTCGTTTAGCTTTTTGACAAAATTTCAATTGTATCCTCATTCGTTTTCCATTAAAATATGTGAGCGGTTGTTCGTCTTTATCGTCTAAACTGACTGAAACGGTGCCACTAAACGAATGCCTCCTTCGTTTTCCCGTTTACAAAACAAAAAGTTCTTCAAATTCGTTTGTTGCCAGATGGAGAAATTCTTCGACAAGAACAACCGGTTTTGTAACCAGTCCTGTCTTTCAAATCTTTCACTGTTGCTTAGTTCTTCAAAACTCATTCCGCGAGTTCCGAGGTTGCTTGGACTTTTTGTTCGTTGTTTGTGGTGTCACTCATCTACAGTAGCCGTATCCAAAATCTCAGCAACTCTGTTGGCAACAAATATCGGCTTCTTCTCGTTGCTGGATCGTATTCCCTGAATCATGGTAGTTGAGTCCGATCACGTGAACACTTGTTGGAATTTTTTTACACTCTGCCAGAATAGCGTTCTTTTAACGATTTCCTGTTAGCGCAGCCATGAGTTCTAATTTCGGTATCGTGTGGTGCTTCACGGGCAAGACCTAGCTTCACCAATAACAAATATTTTTATCTTCTGGATCATTGTAGTTGGGTCCGATCACATGAACACTTGGTTGAAAATTTTTTAACAATCTCTCAGAATAGCGTTCTTTGAACGATTTCCTGTTAGCGCAGCCATAGTTCTAATTTCGGTATCGTGTGGTGCTTCACGGGCGCGACTCTAGCTTCACCAATAACAAAGGATTCTTCACGTTCTTGAGCTGAGTTCTCAATCACAAAATACGCCACAGCACAAAATGCATCTTTTGAAGCATCACCGAAAACTTGTAGCTAATTTTTCACTGCTTCATCAGTTGTTCGATACCAACGTGGTACGTCAAATGGTTCTCCCGCGTTGAGCTCAGCTACCCATCTGTAGAAATCGTCATTTAGATCGTCCCTGATGTTTGAGTCCCACTGTTGACCACGCGTTTGCCATATACGATTAAGGATTTTTCTGCCTCGAATAACGGAGGGCGCTAAAAATCCCAAAGGATCGAACACACCGGAAACTACTGATAAGACTTTTCGTTGCGTCCAGTGCTGTATTGGCTCAAAATTGAGTGCTCGGCGGACTTTCAACGTGTCAGTAACGTTGTTCCACTCCAAATCAAGTATCATTAGTGCCTTTTCGCGTTCAATCTCTTCGTCGAAATTCGTGGCCCACTTTGTCAGCTTGAATCCTCCTCTAGCAAGCACGTCAGTGAGATCCTTCTTGAAGATAATTACCTTTTTTTTTGTCAACAGAAACGAGAAGGTTATCAATGTAAAAGATGTTTTGAGCGACCTGACTTGCCAAAACAAAATCATCAGCATTATTCTGCGCAAATTTTTGCAACGCTTAGTGTGCACATGATGGAGGAGATTGAGCTCAAAAAACGTGACGTGGGAACGATAAGTCTGATTATTCCCGTCTGCAGTTTGCCACAGGAAACTTAAGTAGTCACAATCTTCAGCTCGTACTTCTACTTGTAAGAACACATCCTCAATATCTGCACTTCAAGCAAAAGTTTTCTTTTGGGATCTAGCGAGAATGTCCTTTTAGTTGACTAATAAATCTGGTCATGATAGCAATATTCATGCTCTCTTTATCCGGCTTATTAGAGATAATCACAGGATGATGAGGCACATACCAGACGCCTTGATTACTTGAATCAGCTCCTCACTCTTCAGAATACAAACATACCCTTTGGTCAAGTCAGTTGAATTCTTGCATTGAGTTGGTCGAGTAACTGCTCGTCCGAATTGAGTCGTCTGTGTTATAATTTAAGTTGTCCGAGAGCTGATGAGTACTTGTTGCTCAAGTGCTCTTGTTTCCCGTACCAAAGTAATTTTACTTCGTAACTCTCTCCGTTGAACATCACCGGTGAATTCAAAATTTTAACCCCTATTTTGTCTCCTTTGTTCCGTTGATCAACAACTATCGAAGATCCGTAGGATTCCATATCCCACCACTTTCTGACAACTTCAACCAATTGCAAATTTCTGGGTTTGCTAATTGACAAAATGCTTCAAACACTATCAGATCTGTTTTCAGCAAAGGTTAACTTAATGTTCAACCAATTGGACGTTTCACTGCCCATGGTTTGTTACGTCCACAATTTTTAATTTCTAGCCATCCAATCAACTCGTAAGCGTTCTGAACTAAAATAACTTTGACTCTCTGCAAGATCTCTTTGAATGCCACTGAACTTAAACATGAATAGCTTTTATTCATTTCACGAAGACCATACACACTTTTGCCAACTTACGTTGACTCTTGACTGTTAACCGTTTGCTGGAGACAGCTCTGTTCTGTTAAATTAGCCGGCCCAATTTCGGCCTGAGCTAACTTGCAGGTCGTTAATTGAGTTCCGTGGGTCACGGTAACGTTGAATGAGATTAGTTCGCCATTTATGTTCAAATTGCCAAGAGATTTGTTGTCAATCCATGTCTGCGTTGAACCGGTGTCACATGCTTCAAGGGTATTTTACAGATTTCCCCTTTCACCGAAAATTTGTATTCTTGCAATTTGCAATAGACCTGATATTGATTCAACGTTGCTGGTAAAATTTGTACTGTCTTTAAGTTTCTCTGCACTAACTTGCTGCTTCTTTTTTGAGGCAGCAACCTGTTGTGTGTTTTTATCACAACCATCAATTCCACAACCTCCTGATTTCTAGCATTTTTCTGATGTTTTTTCTCCGAGGTAAGGAAAACATTAGTTTTTCTCTTTAACTGCCGTAGAGCGTTCATCTACCGACATTGTCTTAAATTTTTCGAATTTCCAAATCGGATGGTTGTCGTTGTCGATTGGAAATTTTGAATTCAATTTAGTAGATTCGTTTGTTGTATTGAACGATGAACCTTGAGGTCGTTTGCTTTTCTTAGGATCAAATCTTTTTTCAATTGACCCTCGATTTGAAGAGTTTCTATCGCTGAAACCATTGTTACCGCTAACTGAGGAACTATTGACAAGGCGCTCATGCATTTGAGCCTCCTCTTGTAACCATTCGTTCATTTCGATAAGATTGGGTAGCTTGTGTCACCTGATGGCGCTTTCCGCAAATGCAAACCATCTTCTTTTGATTTCAGTTGGCAATTCACAAACTGCAGCATCCATGTTGCTGCCTGACGAAAAGATCATTTAAATAATTATTTTCAGAATCGTTGTCGTCAACATGAGGTGCGAAATCTCATGCCTTCTGATCTGTTGAATTAAATTAAACATCGCCTAAATCCGCTTCCAAGGACAAAGTTGCTCTTCTTTTTGGAGACGTCGCATCTGTTCTTTGCGTTTCCTTTGCGCTTTTTCAAATTGTGACTGAAGCTTTCTTTTCTCGAACTGCATGGGTTTTTTGACGTCTTTTATCTCCGTTCTGTTTGCCTCATTTGCATCATCGCTTCAAGCTCTGCGTCAAGATATAATTTGCTGAAAACTCCTTTAGCGCAAGAAAGAGAGTAGTCTCCTGGTTGATCCTTTCCGAATGATTCATGCTGATTTACATTAGTGTCACCAGACGACTGTACGTTTGTTGCTGTCTTTGAGCCTCCAATAACTTCGCAATCATTAACAGAGGTGAAAGACACAACAGAATCGTTTTCAAATTGAACTGCTTTGATCGACTCTGTTTCAGTAGCCGTTCGATGTTGCATAAATTCAAAATTGTGTCTCTATGCTACTCTATCTGGTAACGATTTTCATCCGTTCGTCTTTTTACGTCTTAGGAGAACTGCATTTCCTTGAATCTTTTGTCCTTTTTGTCCAGTAACTTTTGTACTCTTTCTCTTCAGTGAACAGTTTGTTCATTTCTTCACGAATGCATGTAAGACGGTAGTTGCCCTTAAGTAGGCGGAAAACGTCTTCCCGTCTATTTCTCAACTTGGAATACTCCTTGTTGACGGAAACTTTTACTGCTGCTTAGTCGTCTTTCCCAATTTTCTACTAATCATGTTTTTGCTAACTCATCGGTTTCCCGATGTTTTAGTAGCCGTTCACTGTTAGCTGTAATGCATACAATAGTTGCGGTAAAAAACGTAGCAGACAAAAAGTACGATATTTTGACGATAACAGCTAGAAATCAGTTTTCTGCCGTACGCCAGCACTTCCAACATTTTCAAGAAAACTAGCACCGGTGAGTGGTACCATGATGTAGGACTTGCCCCAGGGAGTGTGCCAACTCCCATTTTAGGGTCCTAACTCTTTGACCTTGAGGGATTTTATGGGTCAAAGTTCGCGATTTCACAAGTTTTTTGGACAAATCTGCACTTGTTAAGGGATATATAAACATCGTATTACGGCATAGATTGATTTAGCATCATTAGTACGATAGACTAGGCTGCTAATTAAACTGCCATGGGAAACTGCCATCACTTTTTCCGGAGGATAAGAATTGCAATCATTCCAATCCTTGACTTGTTTCTCTTGAAGTGATGTGGATATAGTGCAGCAGTCACCTCGCTGCGCCGACCTGTCGTCAGTGAAGATGACGAATCTTGTGGAGCTGGAGAATTGGATTGAGTTGACATAGCTCACATTTGGTTTCGCATTGATAAATTTCTCGAACAATTTGAAAGATGAACAACGGTTTTTCTTCAAAAACTTCTGATTGTCGAGTAATTCTGCCAAGGAATTAGCCTTCTCATAAAAATAAATCAATTAATGCAAAGATTTTCAATCTTTATTTTTCAAAATTGTTCGGTTTCAACATCCGGGTGTCTGCGGACTAAAATTTTACTGCTGATGCAAATTACTACAAAAGCGAATCAGACCGTCACGCAGCCTGGTTTGTTAAAACAAAGATTTAAAAGGAACATATATTTATTAAGTATCTTCTTTAAATTGAATCTCAACACTTCTTTGTGATGATTGTTCTTTATGAGAGCAATGAATATTCGAAACAATTGTATACACGTGATTTTTATTTTGAACAGGATACAAAATAACAAAAATTCCTTCACGCAAGTCAAAGGTAAACGTTAGGCAACAATTGCAGGTCGCAACGTTCCATTTGAAAAGTAAAGTCTATAAAATTTCCAAAATGACACGAATTATACCAAAAACAACAGAGAACATCATTAATAGCGTTATATTTTTAATTTTGAACATCAAGAAGATTAAAAAAAATCTACTCGAATTACTGAATAAACATAGAGTAAACAAATGTCTTTGTCGATTGTTTCATGCTCCGAGGTTCATAGGGATAATAATCAAAAAATATTCCGTTGTGCTGATAAAACGGGGAACTATATAACCTAATATGGTAAAATTACAGGCTAAAACAGAATAGGTAAGTGTAAACAAACATTATGAAAGCACAGCGAGGCTCATATTTATAATAAATCATAATCAGTCCGTGTTAAAATATAATAATCAGTTTTGAATAAGAAAATTAAGCTTTGGGATTAGCTATTGGACTCTTGCTTGCTTTACCTGAGCAAACACAATTAACACAAGGCATGTACATATGACATAACCAATCAAATTTAGCACTATTTGAAAGTCATTGTAGTAAAAAATAGTTTTTTGTAGAATAAAACAACATACAAATTTTACATCGCTTCTATGTGATAGCTGATGGGGTTGAATACCTTAAAGGGCATCACTGTTAGCTGTAATGCTTACAATAGTTGCGGTAAATAACGTAGCAGACAAAAAGTACGATATTTTGTCAATAACAGCGAAAAATCAGTTTTCTGCCGTACGCCAGCACTTCCAAAGTTTTCAAGAAAACTAGCACTGGTGAGTGGTACCATGATGTAGGACTTGCCCCAGGGAGTGTGCCAACTCCCATTTTAGTGTCCTAACTCTTTGACCTTGAGGGATATTATGGGTCAAAGTTCGCGATTTCACAAGTTTTTTGGACAAATCTGCACATTTTAAGGGATATATATACATCGTATTACGGCATAGATTGATTTAGCATCATTAGCACGATAGACTAGGCTCATGTTAGCACATAATTAGTAAAAGGAGACACTGAAACGGGTCTTAAACTAATAAAAATGCCGGTTTTCTGAACTAATTTTCGACATTTCATGATATAGAGCCAATTTGGTTTCAGGATTAAAGGAAAAAATAAGCAGTACATTTAACGAAGTTGAAAAAATTTTCCTATTGGGCAAAATTAGAGTTTTGGTTTCAAAGCTTAATTTTCTGATCGCAGCATACATAAAATGCCAGAAATACACAAAATTCCTCGCAGTGGTTTAATATTTCTCGAAACAGCAGCCCAATTTCATGAAAGAAGGAGTAATCAATTGGACCCATATCGTTAGAGCTACGCACCATACATGCACTACCGAAATCCCAAACCGTTTTTCACAAGAAATTACTATAGTAGATTGAATATTTTGTACTGATTCAAGATAACAGAAAGGTTCTTAGATGCAACAGTGTCCACAGCAGTTGTTTTAATGAGTTTGAAAGAACATAACGTCCTTCTCTTTCAGTTTTTGTATCTTTTTTTAAGTCTTCCATAAGTTTCGATAAATTTTGATATTGTTGTGACAACGTATGACTTTGGTTAAAAATTAGATAGATTTTTAATATTAAAATACTTGATAATCACAGATTATCAGTGAACAGAAATTGTTTTTTGAAACAGAAGAAAAAATGCAAAACAAGAGGAATCTAACGCCATTTTGTGAACTGGAGCAAATTTTTGGATGAATCAACTGCTCCTATAGAACAGCAAAAATGATAAAAATCTATTGCAACGATATAATTTAGGTCGTAGTTTATTAACTAATTAGCTAATTTTTTTTAATGAAATAGCTGAGCAAGCATTAAACCTTAATCTCTGCTAATTAGAGCTGAATTGAGGGTAAAATTTTGATCCCGGTTTGTTTATGCCAAGTCGAGGTGTGCATTTTACCTTGTTTAAGACCCAGAATTTTTTGAACGCGCACAAAGTAATTTCGTAGCAATAGTAAATGTGACTCTGATGAAGTCACTGAGAAGTTGGTTCATTAAGGTTCGAAATGTCGGTCATATTTTCGAGTTGAAAGTTGGGTAAGCAAGTCACATAAACGTCCTTGAATCGCGCTCGTGCTGGTATCAAAGTAACCACCCAGGATGAAGTTCGCGACCCACGACAGTTAATGGCCAGACCGACCATGCCCAAAACAGGCATTGGCCAGACCGACCATACCCAAAGATAGGTATTGGCCAGACCGAACAGACTTTGGCTACCATTGGCCAGACTGAACAGACTTTGGCCACCATTGGCCGGACTGACCAGACATTGTCCAGACCATTGGACAGACCGAAGAGACCCTAGGCCAGACCTAGGCCAGACCATCCGCCAGACAGTTGTCCAGACCAATGGCCAGACCGAGCAGACCCTACGCCAGACCCTTGTCCAGACCGTAGGCCAGACCAAAATGTGGGTATTGGCCAGACCGAACAGAATTTGGCTACCATTGGCCAGACTGAACAGACTTTGGCCACCATTGGCCAGACTGACCCGACATTGTCCAGACCATTGGGCAGACCGAACAGACCCTAGGCCAGACCATTCTCCAGACCTAGGCCAGACCATCCGCCAGACCGAGCAGACCCTACGTCAGACCCTTGTCCAGACCGTAGGCCAGACCAAAATGTGGGTATTGGCCAGACCGAACAGACAGAAAAATGGTATTGGGCAGACCGAGCAGACAGAAAGATGGTATTGGCCAGACCGAGCAGACCGAAATATGGGTATTGACCAGAGCGAACAGACCGAAATATGGGTATTGGCCAGAGCGAACAGACCGAGATATGGGTATTGGCCAGACCGAACAGACAGAAATATGGGTATTGACAAAACAGACTTTGGCCACCATTGGCCAGACTGACCAGATATTGTCCAGACCATTGGGCAGACCGAACAGACCCTAGGCCAGACCATTCTCCAGACCTAGGCCAGACCATCCGCCAGACCGAGCAGACCCTACGTCAGACCCTTGTCCAGACCGTAGGCCAGACCAAAATGTGGGTATTGGCCAGACCGAACAGACAAAAAAATGGTATTGGGCAGACCGAGCAGACAGAAAGATGGTATTGGCCAGACCGAGCAGACCGAAATATTGGGCTTGGCCAGACCGAACAGACCGGAATACGGGTATTAGCCTGACAAAACAGACCGAAATTTGGGTATTGGCCAGACTGAACAGACCGAAATATGGGTATTGGCCAGAGCGAACAGACCGAAATATGGGTATTGGCCAGAGCGAACAGACCGAGATATGGGTATTGGCCAGAGCGAACAGACCCAAATTGCCATTGGCCAGACGGAAGGCGCGACCCAAATTTTTTCCAGACCATTGTGCTGGGTCGCACCGGACCCACCGGTCCGCGACCCAAGTCGGTCTGGCCATTACCTGTCTTGGGTCGCGGACTTCATCCTGGGCAGCTTTACCGTGCGTTAAAAGGACTCTGGTCAATTCTTTTTGTCTAACGTGGCACCATAAACAATGCCACGGGTGGCCAAGTTATGGTCAACCTGAACGCTTAAAAGCACTTCAGTTTTTATGAATTTGAATTGGAAGTGATTTAAGTGATTTAAGAGTTAAAAAAAATGCGTCAAATAAATAGGCGATTGCAATAAGCATGCCAGGAATGGACCACAGAAATTAAAATTCCACAAAAACGAATTGTCAAGGCTCGCTTTTCTCTCTTTATGTGTGTGTGTGCGCGTGTGTGTGTGCGTGTGTGTGCGTGTGTGTGTGTGTGTGTGTGTGTGTGTGTGTGTGTGTGTGTGCGTGTGTGTGTATGTATGTGTGTGTGTGTGTTTACGAGTGACCAATATGACCAAGTGCTAAAAGATCATTTTTTTTTTCAATTTAGAAAAAAAAGGTTTGTGAAAAGTGTCATCTCTGTTGAGAAATTTTCAGCAGATGGTGTACTTTAACTTGAATATTGTAATGATTACTAGGAACATCGTTAAAGTGTAAAAACGGAATAACGTGATAATTTACTTATGTGCGTAAACGGGACATTTTTTTCTGCTTAAATTCAAGCTTAATCCGACATTTAAAAAAATTATGAGCGGTTGAAAGGGCGTCGCATAAAAAAAGTAATTTATGATTTTGAATAATGAGTAGTTGACAATTTGCTAATACTGTCATCGTTTTCTCGCAATTGTACTGCGTTTCTTTCATCGCTTCCAGTAAGTAATTTGTCAAACTTAAGGCAATAGAATAGCAGTAAAACAGTAACACATAAAATAAAATCTTTTGAGATCAAGCAGAAGTGTACAATAACAGTTTGTTTTTTCTCTAAAGACAAATGTAGACAATTCAAAGAACAGGTGGTTAATCATAAATGAAAAAAATCAAAATTTCTATGCAGCTAAGATAACAAAAGCTTTTTCTTTGAGAGAAATTGTTTGGGATAATAAACACAGCACTTACTTTGATAAAGTAGAACAAAACTGACAAATCTCGATTGAAGAGTTCAACTTCATTTTGGATGGTTAACTGCTCCTGTAAGGCTTGTCTTAATCGTGTATTAAAGTTTATAGCTTTTTGCTTGGTGATTTTAACTTCTGCAGCCAGTCATGGTCAGACGTGACCTTAGGGTTGTCGTTCATTGACTTTAATCTGAAATTGTCGGCGTCGTTTACCCTTTCAAAGTTATCTAATCAGCAAGGCCACCTGTTTGCTTCCTGTGGTTTTCCAAATGCGGGACGATTTCTCTCTTAAACTATGCCTTGCCCCATTTTAGCTTGAATCTGTGTCTTTTACCTTCTGCAGTTCTTTTTGAAAATTAAAGTTGAGCATGATTTTCTCTGCGAATTGCAGGTTATATCTCTAGATTCTTTTTTCAGTTCTTACTCGATTTTTTCAAAAAAAGTTTGCATTAAAATTCATTCCCCGACACGGCAAGTCTCGCTGTTTTTCTTTTTTCATGTTTGCAGATCTTTCTGACTCTTTTTCTTTAGCGTTCTCGTTTTCATTATTGATTGAAGGACAAATGAGAAACTTTTGCAGGTTGGTTTACTTCATTGTTCTGGATAAATGGCTGACTTTTTCAGTATGACATATTCGCTTGTCTTTGGATGCACAGTAACCATATTGCGTCAGTTCCGTCAAGGAACTCTCTTTGCTCAACTTAATGACAGCCAAACGCTTTCAAAATGTGCCTCAATAGTTGAAAAATTGTTTTATGCAATCATCAATCTCGCGTATCTAATGATAGTTTGTTTTGAAGTTGCTAGGCCAATTTTTGTTCCTTTTACTTCAATACTCTTCTTACTAAGTTGATGTGACTTTGTGACTGAGTCACCAATTAAGGCGGCAGCTTGAGTCTCTTTTTTAACTTCTGTAAAATTGACAACAGTTTCTCTTTTCTAGTAGGCGGACCAAATGTAATAGCGGCTCTCCTATCAAAGACATGAGAAAGTTTTACAGGATCAATCTCAATTCAACGGCTTCATATCTGTCCGGATATTACGCTTTTGCAGATAACTTTGTAAATATATTAGCCTTTAGATGGCCAATGCGGGAGTTGATACTCAACTTTGCTTTGGCGTTCCAGTTTTTTTTCGCACAAAATGTCATAATATCCGAAAGTTAACAATCACAATTTCTTAATAACAATTTGCTAAATTTAAACCAGAATTAGGTCTGTCCGAGCAGTTTTAGTTCTATGAATTGGCGAATGTGCATGCTAAGTCTCAAAAATGTGCTAGTGACAAGTGTAAGTCAAGGACACTTTATGAAATCCTCAAGTTTCATCAAAAACAATTTTTAATGAAAAGGTTTATTTCCGAATGTCTTTGTAAGACGAAAATCAAAACTAAGCAAAACTTTGTTGAAGCCGGTAAAAAATTATTACCGTGCTTAATACAAAATGTTTCTTGCTTAGAAATGTTGTTAATCAGAAAGAAAGATTGCAACCATCAAACAAAATTCTTTTGTCAAGAAATCTACTTCAAGCAACAAATTTTTGATGGGCTGTAGATAAAAAATGTAGACACTCTTTCTTACCATCACTTTTTCTGTATAAACTTGATGTCATAGGAAATATTTTAACTGTGTAGAAAAATTGTCGGATATTCAGTACTATCAAAAATATTTGTTTCAATTTTGCCTATAATGAATCTTCATTTTACAATCTCAGCCCCAACACATTTAAAATTTTATTGATTTGGTGGGATACAAAATGTGAACAGTTTTTGCTCATCTGTTACATTTTTCTAATTTGAAGAACCTGTAGTGATAGTACACTTTCTCTATGTTGTTTCGGTTAAAATTGTTTTTACGCGTTGACAATTGAAGCGTCATGTTTCTTAATAGAAACCATGTAGGAGACATAAGTTGACAAAAAAGCTCAACCTTTTGGTCTCTTGCAAAATCGTCTGGCTCATTTCTGCAAATGTTGAAGGTACATCTGAGGAGACACTTATTTCAAACAAAAGTAATCAACTTGAGGATATGTTTGAGGTTTTGGATAAAAAATGAAGCTCTGGGCGTTAGATAGTTCCGACTCTGCAGCCCAATTTTTAGATAACATCTAAAAATGCCCGGAAATTTTTCTCAAACCTCTGAAATTGCTAATTTATAATGTTTTACAAAAAATTTCATTTGATTGCTTTACTATGTGGAGGAGAAAATTGAGAAACATGTTCTTATTTCTCTTATAATTAAAGCTTTTCTTTATAAAGGTTTTGATTATTGGGACTCTAATTGACACCATTAATTGTTACCGCAATCAAATGTCTTTCGAAAGGACAGAGTGAAACGCTATTTTTTCTTAATGTCTCTAAAAATCATTATCATATTTCATCAAAGTATTCTGATTAATCTGGTTGTTCATATACTTTTAAAACAACCTAGTTTTAAGCAGTTTGGAGATCAATAACGAAGGCAAATATTGGGAACTTTGATAAGCATCATTTTAATTGCGATCAACTTTCTCAGTGGCACGACATGAAAATAATCGGAAAGAGTTTTTATTACTATAAAACAAAGCTATATAGCTGAATTCCTTTCCGCACTTGATTTCCGACTCTTAAAACTTAGAGGGAATATAACTCTAACGTTCCCTGGCGCTCATGCTATTTTTCTACAGTATCATTGCTGTCCCGGGCCGAGAATGAGCGGAAAAAATGCAAGAAATGAGCGGAGTTTGAGCGGACAATTTAGCAAAATCCGCTCAAAGCCCTTAAATTTTTTTGACCGGAATGAGCGGATTTTGAGCGGAAAAAATGCTAGAAATGAGCGGAATTTGAGCGGAATAAAAAATGCAAGAAACCAGCGGAATAAAATTAGAGAAAATTTCAAGTTGAAGTGGGGAGGGGGGTTAGAACAAATCCAAGATCTTCGTCAAATGATACTGCAGGTTTGTGAGTTGAAGCCTGGATTGAAGACTGGCAATGCCTGAAGACACCAAACTTCTCTCCCGATCTCTCGAACCCTTTGAACTGAATCGCGATGTGTTTGAGAACAATTTGCCCAAATTGAGACAAGTCTGGCAAAACGACAGGTAAGATAACATTTAAGTTGTCCCAGGCACGTAATTTTTTGTGTAACCTGTAAATTGAAAACATAATAAAATGGCTATTCGTATTTGTAACAAAATAAAAATCAGCGCGGCAAAACAATTTTTTCTACAAACTGCAGAATCACATTTAATTTTTTTTGCATATTTCTTGGGGTTAAGCAATCATTAAAAAATTAATGCTGATATTTTGGTGTAGTTCTTGCGCTTTACCAGTTTATTTGTCATATATTCTGAATGCATTTTGTGTGGAATGAATATATCATTTCGAATGATTTTTGAAACTTAGAAGATCCTACAAAATCCTGCTAAAATCTTTGAAACCTCAAGCGTGACTCTTGAGAAATCCTTGGTGCGAATGTTTTAGACGAATTGAAATTTAAAACTGTCAGAATTTTGCATTGTAGAAATAAAATTTAAACTTTACTGTAATTAAACTCTGGAATGAAAGAAATGCAATAACTACTTTAAATCTTTTAGATCTAAAACCCTCTAAATTTGAATTTACATGCACCCACAAAGGTAAATAACATGCACCCACTAAGGCAAGGGGTGGGGGCACAAACGTAGAAAAATCGAAAAATGTTAATAGTCCGTTTTACGGCTAACAAATTTTCCGTAATTGAAGACATAATTTGTGATACAAATTGGATTCGAATTTCAAAATTTCCATTCAGATATTTTTTATAAGTGCTCTACTAAATGAGGCCTTGATGCACCGAGACACGCATGGTCTGTCCCCAGTTCATCTGGCATTTCGTCTTGGAAGAGACGAGTTCCTTGAAGTCTTCCTCTCGTGTGCAGAGTCCAGACACTTCACCACATTCATCAAAAAGTCCCCTCCTTTCAAGTGGTCAGTTCTGGATGAGGCTATTACTTATGGAAACAGGTTAGTACGTTTACTGGGGTACAATTTTACCCTCAGAATTGCCAACTATTCAGCTTGCTCTATATATTGCTATAAAAAAACAAGTCAAGTATAGTTCTGATACTAGATATGTAAAAGTCAAACTCTTTTTGTGCCAACTATCAGCCGGGATCTGTCTTTTCATAACTGGAGGACTTGACTAGAGTACTTATAAATTTTAATGAGGTTCATGTATTGAGAAGAGTAATTTGAGGATTTTTTTGAAAATTCTCATTAAAAATTGTACAATGACCAGGTTGAGATACAGGCCAAATTTGATTAAACCGAAGGCGCCCTCCCTTACTCCGTCCCCGAACAAAATTTCCGGGTCGGATCTCGAGCACGCTTAAACCCTGACACGGGTCTACGTTGGCCTCGGCAGTTTGATCAGAGAACCGGGTTTTAGTCTGGGATCGTAAACTTGGGTGGTCTTGTAGATCCCCGTGATCGACCGAGCACTGGGAAAAACGGCAATTCATTTAAGCTGAGTCGTTTAGTTACCTTAGTGTATCCACTAAGGTAACTGTATTGCTCAGTTTAAATAAATCGCCGTTTTTCCAGTACTCAGTCAATCACGGAGTTTTGAGCGAGTTTTAGCGAGTTTTTTGAGCCTCTGTTCAACATTGGGGATGAGTTTTTCTCAAAATTCAAATGGAAACACCTTAGGGCTAAAACAAGATGGTTCGCACCAGACTACGCGTTGCGCAGAATGTTCTAACATACGTCTCAAGTTTGTCAAAAATTTGTCTTTTCTTAGACAAAATGCTCTCTTAACTATCACCTTTTTGAAGGCAAAATTGACGCAAAAAGCTCTCTTAGCTATCACCTTTTTGAAGACAAAAAGCTCTCTTAACTATCACCTTTTTGAAGACAAAATTCTGAAGCAACCTTGCATAGGACTTTTTTTGTTTTGCGAATGAGCAACTCAAAGTCCTGGAGTTAATAAAATATTAGCAGATAAAAAAGAAACTTCGTTGTTAATTAGTTTTCAGCATAAAACACGTTTTCACGGAAACTTAAAGTACCGAAAGCGCATCAGTTGAAAATTCTTAGCTACCGAATAAAATGACAAGTTTTGCCTTTATGACAGCCAGACAATTTTGAGGGGTTTTAAATTTTGAAGTTTGTACAAAATGAAGCAAAACAGACAACCAGACTTTTTCTATTTTTCCAATTTTTATGATACAAATCGAAGAAGAAATGGAACATTCTATTTTTTGCTTTTTCAAGTGACAATTTTTTTGTCAAATCATTACAAAGCTTCCATGGGTATTCAATTCCACTAACAGTCAAATGGAAGAAGTCAGTCACTGGAGGACATGGGTTTTTAAAGTTAGTTGCGGTCATCAGGAGAAAATGTTTTTCTATTTCACTAAAAAGATTTAACTAATTATATTGTTTGTACTCAAAACTCTCAGAAAAATGAATAATATGGTAGAAGTTAAAAATAAAATAAAATGAAGGAAAAGGACTTTTAATCAATATAAGAAAAACTGCAAAGCGCAAGGCTCAAAATTGGAAAAAATCATTTTGTTCGTCTTTCCTCAAGTGTTTTCATCATCTTTTGTTTTTGAGTAAACCATAAACAATATCAACTTGAACCCCTGAACGACTAAGACATAGGAACTAAAAAAGTAGCTTTAGTTTGCAGAGATATTTTTTAATACAATTCTTCTTTTGTGAAGAAAACTCCTGACTTGAGTATGATTTTTCTCAACGAAACCAAAATTATACAGCTGACCACTTTATATTTTCAGTTAACTGAAAAAAAAACTGAGCAACTGTGGTCGTGTTGAGAGGTAAAGGCGAAGAATGACTTGAAGCATCCTACAAAACACAGAATATAGAATAAAAAATGTCTTTTTCCTCTTTTCTGAAAACTCTAGATTTTTTATTGTTCTGTTCTAAAGAAACCAATATTCACTCAACTCTTAATTCTTCAACAATCTATTTTTCAAGATTCTGTTTTTTTTAAATTTTCGTTTGATGGTTCACAAAAAGTTGAAAATAAAGCTCAAAATTTTACCTCTCTCGAATAAAAAGAAGTCTACAAAATGAGGGCCCTAATTCACACACAAAATTTTTTTATGAATTCAGAGGAACCAGCAAATGATCAAAGAAATATTTCATGTTTAAACGCCTCTTCCATGCTCCAAAAAATATTTGTTTTATATAGTTTTTCAAAGTGAACACTGATGCGATACTACTGATGTTCTCAAAAACATCAGTAGAACAGCATCGGTGTTCAATTTGATTTAATTGATGGCAAATAGAACCAAAAGAAAAAATTTACATCTAGTAAGTTTACAAAAAAATTAGTTTAAACGTTGATGGAATTCAAAGTTGTTCATTTCTTTTTCCTTGACAAATGTGCAGCTTCGTCTGTTTAAATTGCTTTCGGTTTCTTCAATTTGTAACATTTTCAATTTCGCATTCATGAGATGTTTGTTTAGCTACAAATTTTATGTTTTTTTCTGTTTTATTTTTGTTTCTTGAATAATTGGATATTTATAACTAAAAAAATTCATTTGGTTTTTTTAAACAAATTTGTGCAATCCGAATGTTTCCCATAAAATGTATTAAAATTTTTATCACACATCAAGTTTCAAAATGAATTAAAGCCCATTCTTTTTCTTTTTCTGTTTTCCTTCTACACTTTTAAACATCTCCTTTTTTCAAACTTCGACTAATTTTAAAATTTTGCTACCCAATGCACACTAATGAAATCTAACATAATTTCGTTTGATTTCATTTTTTAATAAAAAAAATACATCTTTTAAGCAGACCTTCTGCAGAAAGGGAATGAACCGTTGGAAAACTAACCTTTTTCATGGGCAAGCTGGATTGCAACAATGTTTTTGAGTTGGATTCCAGAAACGTAGGGTAACGCTGACCTAGAGTTTGCTTTGATTTGAGCTACTTTTTCGCGAGGTTAAAACAAAATAAAATAAAATAAAGAGGCTTCTTGCAATATAACGAAAAAACACTGGAATTTATTTCTTTTTCCTAACAAAAGCCCCAATTTTGTTCCTACGGATACTCGAAGAGATTCAATTGAACGTGCGACAAACAAAAACAACGATCATGTTTCTATTTTTTTTAAAGTTAAGCGCCAGTATTTTGACATCTGTTTAACAGCTGTTTAAGGTGTAGGTGGTACAGAAAGATTAGTGTGAAAAACAGTGCAAAAAAATTAAAAAATTAAATGATCCACTTGACACGCGAATTGTTTTTTTTCAAGGTTCAATTTCCAACGAACTTCTTTTTGGGAAAAAATAGACAACAGTCGGCTGCAGGCGAAGTAAAAAATTTCAGTTTTGACTTTTTTACGAGGATAACTTAAAAATCTTGAAAAAAAAACTGATTTTACGAACTGGCAGAGAAACCAATGTCTTGGTTTTTCTATGCGAGTTCTCACAAATACAACATTATAAATACACATACGCATCCACCAAAAGCAAACAGAAAAACATACTAACAAGCCAATTCATTCACATCACACAAAAGGGGAAGAGCCACATGAGTTTTTTGAAAATGAATTTAATTAAAAAAGTCGCATTTTGCAAATTATAGAAGAAGTTATTTTAAAACCTAATTTTTTCATAGGAAAATGGATCCAAAATTCTTATTGAGTTTCATTCCACGCACAATGGTGAAAATTAATACAGAGTTTTGTCTGATTTGACATCTTGACTACAAAAATTACATGTATTAAACAGACCTTCTACAGAAAAGAAATGAGCCGTTGGAGAACTTACCGTTTCATAGGCAATCTGGATTGCAACACTCTTTTTGATTTGGATTCCAGACACGTAAGGTAACGCTGACCTAGAGTTTGCTTTGATTTGAGCTACTCTTTCACAAGCTTAAATTAATACAAAAAGAGGCTTTTTGCAATATAATGAAAGAAACATTTGAAATTATTTTTTTTCCTAACGGAACCCCCAAGTTTGTTTTTACCGATACTAGAACAGATTCAAGTGAACGTGCGACAGAAAACAACAGTCAACTTCCTACTTTTTCAACAAATATAGGCCGGTATTTTGGTATCTGTTTAACAACTCTGTAGGTGGTACAGACCGTTTAGTGAGTAAAACAGTTCAAAAAAGTATTTGGTCCACTTAACACGTAATTTGTTTTTTTTTAAGATTCAGTTCTCAACGAAAGTTTTTTTTGGGAAATAATAATTGACAGTCGGTTGCAGGCGAAGTTAAAACGCTCAGTCTTGACTTTTCTTACGAGGATAACTTGATAATCATGAAGAGAAGAAGCCGTTTTGGCAGAGAAACCAAAGACTTTGTTTTTCTCTGCTCTGACAAGCCCCAGTATTGAGAGTCAATCCATGATTTCTCATGAATACAACAATAAAACTACACATACGAAACCACCAAAAGCAAACAGAAAAACATACAAACAAGCAGATTCATGCACTCCACACACAATGAGAAGAGCCACATGATTATTTCAAAATTGAACTCATTTAAAAGAGGATTTTTCATGGTAAATTTCAAGGGCAAAATTTGCATCATTTCATCACACACGTTTTTGGCAACTAGTTCCTGAAAAACGTGAAGTTTAAGGTTCTCACCAAGCAACTATTCTACGCGTTTTTCGCTTCAGATTTTTCAATTGAGAAACAAAATTTATTTGCAGGTAATTTACCTGAAGGACGTGCAGGTAAGCAATTGTGAGAAAATTAGTGCAGGCTATCTTTACCTGCACTCAATTTACCTGCACACTGTGCAAGCAAGCCTATCTTTAGATTATTTTTGAGTGACGATATATTTCATTCCAGAGATTTCATCAAGGAAGTGTTGAGACACAAGAAGAGGGAGGTTGGTTATCTTCTGGGAGAGCCGTTAGCCAGTCTTATGTGGCTGGTTGTGAATAGGGGGAGGGAGTTCTTCCTCAAATTCACCCTACAACTCAAACCCAGCATATTCAACCGACTCGCTCTCAGAGGAATATTTTCATTATGTCTATATTAACTAAAATAAACTAATTAATCTAAAACAACCTGAATAGACAAAAAATAGAAAGAAAAACCAAGGCTTATTATTACGAATTATTACAATATAAAACGCTAAGATATGACTACTAAAGTTTTTTTTGTAACTTTTCTGTTTCCATGTTATTCTCGCGATAAACTCTTCGATCGTCCGAAACTGATAGAATTTTCTTGAGCCAGTTGGCAAAGCGCAAAAAGCTTACATAATATTCCCTTATAATTATGTATCAAATCGATGCCTGGTTGTGGTCACTGTGTAACTATCCCGGACCTGAGTCACATTTAAAAAATCACTATCGAATCATACCATTTATTCTGTTTTTTACTATGCCCACAGTTCTGACCATGGCATCTATTAGACATTACATGGAAAAATTCTGAGAAAAATTATGAGCTCAGCCTGTAAATAATGATCATAATTCTGATTTTTGATCTGAACAGCATAGCTTTTAGCCTTTTTTTGCGAGAAAAACCTAGCACGAGAAAAATTTAATTTGCATTGATCTCAAAACAATCTGCAGTGAAAAAAGGACTCAAAAAGAGCACAAAAATTTAGTCAAGGTCAAAAATTAATTATTATCTGTATTCACTTTATCAAGAAATATATTAAACAATTTCATTGAAAGACAAATATTGTCGTTATAGTTGTTCATGCTTTAAATTTTGCCCTTTCTTGCAATCTTCATTGCTGAAATTTCTCCTTGTGAATACAACCACTGGACCAGTGCCTGCTATCTGAAACCATCCGTTGTATGATTACCATCGACACGTGCCATCAGGGAAATTTTCTCGTAGTAGAGAGTTTTGGGAAAAAATATAAAAGCAATGTCAAACGTTGCAAATTAACATCCACTTAATTCAGCAGAATGTTGAAAACATCAAAAACAAACCAACAAACAACAAGCACTGAAAACAGGAACGATGAAGTAAGAAGTACTGGTAGGTTGATGATAAAATTTGTTCTGAAAGTTAAAAATTGTTCTCAGTGCTCTTCCCTGCGCGACAAAACAACTCTACTTTTAGATTTATCTTTGAAACGAAAATTCAAGTTTTCACTTTTTAACTTAACTAATAGTTTGTAAGGCTACTTTAATGGTTTTTTACTAATATACAATTTCCAGCTCAGTCAAAATTTCAGAATTTTAATTCTTGTCTTCGTTTTTAATGAAAATTGTGAAAAACAAAAATGGACACTGGATTTGAACAAAGCATATTGCAAAATCAAGGTTCCCTTTGACCACCATGAATCAGTACTGAATCCTCCATCTACTTTTGGGATATGATGATTCAGCACTGATTTACATGAGCACTGGAGTTCGAGATAGTATCTCAGGATAATGAAACAACTGAAGTAACAATCTGAAAATTCGCGTCTGTAATGAACAGATGTTTTCGTTGTGTTCTTTCTACTCCTAAATAACCAGCCTTGATACAAATGCACTATTTTCAATCAGAATGTTTTTCCAGACGTTTTGAGTCAAAATGTGCACTTTACAGTTCACGCGTAGTAAGTATCGTGTAAATTTTGGAAAAAAGATGCATGAAAAACAACGTCCTTTAGTCGAGAAAACATTTTTGCCTCAACCGAACTAAATTTTTTTGAGTCAAAACATGATCCAGTCATTGGCACGCAAAACATTTCCTGGTTCAGATAAATTGGAGACACTGGTTAAAATCAGGGTTAAGTTTTTTCCATGGGTAATTGAAATTGGGCTTGAAATGGTCGGTAATGGGCTGAATTGCCTTGTTATTTTAAGAGATGGTTGAAGAATCTGAGTCAATTGAAGCATAATGCACTGAAAAAATGCAGAAATTTAAATTAAAATTATGTTGAATTTTGGTAAGAAATGCGCTGAAATTATAAAGTTTCAGCGTGTTCAGGCGTGTTCAGTATGTTTGCAAAATCATAAGTGCAACCAGTGCCTCTCTTTCACAATAATGCTACAAATGGCACCAATGCCTTAACTCAGGATACTTAAAATCTGTTCGGAATACAAGCAGTATCCTTCAAATAATAAGTTCATGAAGATCGAGCCAGACGTAAGTCAACGATAATATTTATTGAGATTTTTGCACTTGACGCTTTTTTGATGTTATCAAGCTCGAAATGGTTTTGGAAAAGTTAAGTCAATTTGGCTTTGACTCACCGTTCTTGCAGTTTTAGGTCACAAATTCAGCTGATAAACAACGATTTGTCTTGTTGAACGAAAAATAGATGTCACTTTAATCACAGACCTAACCGACAAGAATTGAATTTGTATAATATGCCGCAAAGGAAAGCCATGTTTGGTGAAATTCAAAACTGATTGTGCTAACCGGTCAAAATAAATTACTCGACATATTTTACTGATTATTTCTGGTCCAACTCAGAAATCAATTCCAGTTTATGGGGCAGAGCTAATTATGATTTGTCTCCTTAAGCCGCAATTTGTAGTTTTTCAGTTGTGAGTTTATCAGATCGTTTTTCCCTTTATGTCAAATTGTCACAGTGAATATCAATTATTGTGGAAAATAGGGTTGGGAAATTGAGTAAGTTTCATCTTTTTGAAGTGAACGTTGACAAGAATAATGCACTTTTGATGCTCTGATCCGTCGTGTCCATATATTTGTCTATACTCTGTGAAAAGAATCAACCAAAATTTTATTTTTTTCTGACATTGTATTCAATAATAAAAGCTTGAGTGTTCATTTTGTGAAACTCAGGTACCAAAAACTATCTGTTTAAAATTCTGTTTAGGTGTGTAAGATAAGGCGCTTTAATGTTCCTAACAGAGCCGATTTTTCATAGGCGTCCATTCCAAAAATTTTTGCAAGTGGAACGAGCTTAGTGGGATTTTGAAAAAGCTTGACAGATTGCATCTTAGCAAAAGGTCAGTAAAAGTTTCCAAACAAGCACATAATAAGAATTAATTTTTAGTTAAAGCATCCTTAGTTAAAATCGTTTCTCACTTTGTGAACTAGTTTGGTAGTACTCTTTTTCTTGTTTTATGGAAAAAATTTGGTTATATAATGTTTCATGCTTTATCGACAGCAAATTGGCAAAAGACCTTAGAAAACGTTAATCACTTTATTAGGGACGACGCCATCTGGCGTTTGTTACGATTTTCCTTTCACAAATTCCTTCTAAATATTAGGCGAGCAGACCGCTTTCTATATGGTATATTCCATTACTGGCTCAAGGGCACGACACGTCACTATTTACATGAAAATGACATCTGATAGCAGAAATGCGCAGTTATTTTGCAGTTTGTACCGTTAGTCCGCAATTAAAAGGAACTTTTACACAATTATTCAGACTGGATCTTTAATTTTTTAACTTTTTTTGTCTAACTGGCACTTTTTTGACAAGTATCTTGGAAAAGTGAAAAAGTTGTAGTTCATTTATTTAACAAAATATACATTTTAAGGTGTAATCAAAGACTGTAACGTCCGCGGGTACTCTAGTTTCTTCAGTTAGGGTCAAAATTCTCTCTCTTAACCTTTGGGGTATTTCCATATAGAAATTGTATTTTGACTGTCTTTCTCTTTTTAAATTTGATTTCGATTAATGAAACGTAATCGTTTTGTTTGCATTTGCTTTTGTGGTCAAGATGAAAAGCGCTTTTCAGAAGTCTTCGATTATAAGATAAAGTGTTGCCTAATTATAAAAAACGATTTCTTAATAAGAGCTATTGATCCCGGTTTGCAAACAATGCAAACGCACAGAAAAAGTTTTGCTTAATTGACAAACTGATCTAAACAAAATTTATCTGACATTCAATCACTTCCTTCTCCGCTTCAGCAAAGACTATCAGCATAGAAGATGTAGATCAATGTCAACATTATTTGCAATTTAGGAAGAGAACAAATCATAAAATTAGATTCGAAAGTGAGTGTACCAGGTTGTAAACTGTTTTAGCTGCGTCGACTTTCATTTTCTAAACATGTTTTATCAGAACATTTTTTCTTTTTGCTGACTAGCGTTTCGGGAAATCATGCAATAAAACATTTTTAGGAATAGTTCAAAAGAACTTTTTAAAAAGAATGAAATTCGGATGCTAACCTTGCAAGATTCTTGAAAGCTCCCGCGAAATTAGCTGCCCGTCTCGGCCAGGTTCGTCACAACTATGTCTAATACCTGCTTCGAATTTTGATTTGTTTTCTTCAAAGAAACGTCAAATTAATCCGTAAATGATTCTATGAAAAATTTCCATCTGAGGCCCTGTTTCCGTGTACAAAAAGGGGCGGAAAATCAGGATAGATTTTACAGTGAAGATCAACAACAAGCCAATGTCTCTTCAGTTCATATACAACGCAGACAAGTATAAATGGGACTCATACTATTTTGTGGACCCAAAAAGACGCGCATTTGTCAAGAAAAAACTGGGAGAGCAGGAATCGGATTTAGATATGGACTTGATGGCACAGGTGGGTGTTTTAATCTTAATTGCCCCTCCCGCCCCCTCCACCCCCAAGTTGTAAAAGGGCAATCTACAAATGACATTTTACGATCACATTAGCGAATTATTTTCCAACGGATTCCTTATTTTGCGATATGGCAAACATTTACTAGGTTATTGTTATAATTACAGTTACAGTTTATTCGTGTTACAGTGTTTTACAGTTACAGTTATTACAGTTACGATTTTATCAGTAATATCATTTCGAGTAACACCAAAGCAGATAACCTCTGAAAAAGTAATTAACAGTAATTAACCAACCAAACTGAACAGTCAGCAATAACTCACAAATAATAGTTGACTATCAGTAATTAGCAGTCAACAAACTATTAAATAACACTAATTATAATTTGTGAATTAAATATTTTCAAGAATCCAGAATGCGTTTTATGCTGTGTCCAGAATATAAGTGGACGTAAAAATAAGCCGAACAAGAAAACTAAACCAGAACCTGTGAAACAAACAATAATGAAATCAACAAAATTAACTAAAAATAAATAATAAACAATAAATTTAAAAAAAACAATTAAAAATAAAACACAGAGACAAAAATGTGATCTGAGTGGTGTCCGAAATATCATCTGAAGTGGAAATTAGCCAAATAATTATAATTAACTAACAACAAAGAAAAGCCAAGAACATAACAGACAACAGTGACTGAAAACAATTAGAAATCAGTAATTAGCAGTCGAAAAAATTCGAAATTTGCTATTGTTTTTTGAAAACAATAAACAGCAGTAAATAACAAGGACAATATCACTCATTGGCCAATCATCCAATCACGTAGAGAAAAGGTGTCAGAACTTTCGCAAAACGCGTGGTATCTCGATAAAGGCATTTCAGTTAGGACCGATAATGAACTAAAATCTAACTGTTCAAATCATATTTACGAATAGCCCAGAAAGAAAACTAATTTTACGGAAGCAAATTGTGACATTTGGTCACCCTCTGCACTTCATCTAGAAGTAGGGAAACAAACCGCAATATCTCGAAGTATTTGGTGCAGCGGTTGGGACTCTGGAACACGTAACCTCGTGTTTGCAGCAAGGAGTCAAGAAAATAGCAGTATTGTTGGGACTAATGATACTATTTGCGCTTGCGGTATTCTGAGTTATTGTTTGGTACTACCAAAATGCTGTTTTCTTAAACGTGCAACACTTACCAATGGAATTTTGGAAGTTTCAAGATCCTTTGATAGCTTACAAAGGGACAATTTGGAAAACATTTCTGGTACGCACTTGTCAGAAGATGATGCATAGATTCGAGCAAGCTTGCATTTTAGCCTGTCGGGATTAGGAGTGAGCAAACCTATGGTCCAAGTCAAAGCCCCATACACAGGCTGTGTAACATGAGCTTCTCTAATTGGTAGAGGATTCTGATCACCTCGATTTAATTTAATAAATCTCGCATCTCAGAATTACAATTTATACTCAGATAAAATTCGAGAGGCCACAATGCAAAAACATTCAACAATTTGATAGTCAGGCAAACACTCGGAAGATAAAAGAGCACGCTTTTTATCACTGTAATCTGCAAAAGCAGGAGCATGGATTGCAGCACAAACTGTTCCACTAGTTTCCAGATTTCTCATTTGAAGACAAATGAAGTTCGAAGAAGCTTGAAATGAAGTCTAGGCATTCCGGTTTACGATGGTGAAAAAAATGCGCATGTCGCAAAACGTGAACCATAGATCTATATGAAGACCATGCATTCAGATACCACAATCAAAGAGACGGAATCACAAGATGGACTTGAAGCGGAGAGGGTCTTGTGGCTTCTCTATTGCCTGCAAATCTTTCACCAGTCCTAGAGAGGAAGACGGTTCTTTGAAGCAAAACCAGACCTGGTGACATCTTCATTCGATCAGGAACATATATCAACTCAAATAAATTTGACATTACTGTAAATTCAAATTGTATATGTGACTAAGAACTCAGATCAAAGCTTTTTTTTACCACTCGCTGTTGAAAATTTTGGGGGTCTTTTGCTGATACCGAAAAAAAATCAAACAATTGGCAGTGTTTTCTGTAACTGTTTTTTCGGAGGGATCATCAGTAACCTAAAAGTAGATTGTCCCAATCAGTTTTGACATTTCTAATCAAGGGATCCGCCTAAAAGATTTTCAACTGCTCAATTTTAACAGATTTGTTCATGATTCCTTAAGTAGAGGTGACAAAATTGGTTCTTTTGTGATAAACCATTGATAACTGAGCAGCAAAAGCTAGTATTTGTATTATTGAGTCTGCTATTTGGTAATTGCTGTTTTCAAGTTAATCAATCACTGAGAATGGAATTAGAAAATTGCTGCTGAGTTTTAGAGGAAAGTCCCTAAAACAACTATCACCGGAATAAGATTCATTCTTTTTATATGACAATTCGTGTTCTCTGAAACTTAAATCTGAAGAACACTTTCTGTTAACTACGCGGAAATAACTTCCAGTGAAAGAGTCAAATGTGCAAAATTACGGGAGTTAATTGCTAAGATGTTTGCTGTAAGCAATAAATAAGTGGGACGCCCAGTTACATAAATCGCATCCAACTGAAACTAAATGAATTTGCGACGCCTCGCGGTTCACGTCCATAAACAAGCAGTATATATGGATCCTGATATGAATCTAATTTTCTTGACAAATTATAATCATAGTTTAGCTGATGTTAGAGACTTCCATTGAAAAAAAAAACAAACGGTGGAACCATTGGTGTCTCATCCTTTTGAAACCTTCAATGCATGATCTTATCAAATAATGTTGTTTTGTCAATGTTCAAGAAGTATCATTCGCTGCTTTGTACAATCAGACAGAAACAAATTCAAAAATTTTGACGTACTATGATCTGCGTGAAAACTGCACGTTTTTGGAAACGCTTGCGTGGATATCCAAGATCCTGCAAGTCTTGGCGTTTTGTTAAAGAATTTTCTAAAGGAGCAAAGAGCTTGGGGAAGGTTCAGATTGTTTGATGAACTATTTTGACAATCGTTTTAAGGGGAAGAAAAATACACTTGAAAAAATGATTTCTCGGAAAATGTTGTGCTTCCTGCAAGTTCTAACGTGGGATACCAAGTTCTTGGTATTCTTTGCGTGATTTGTTCGGCGTTTTCTTGAACGCTCTGTATTTCCTTCAAGGTTTTCTTGAGCGCATAAAAACACATGGAGAGCGGTTTATGAAGGTTGTAGAATGGTATTAGTTTCGTTTCATTGATGTCAAAAGAAAATATTTAAAGTTGCGCTTCCAGGAACATGCTTCTCGAAGTTATACCAAAAAACAGAGCAAGACTATATTCTGTGACAAAATTGAAACACGTGAACCCAATAAAAATGTCTCCAATCAATGTTTAGGATAATGAGTGTTAATAATCATTGAGCAATCTTTCTGAAGGTTTGCAAGATTTTAACGGTTTCAATTTTTCTTAGAGGTTTTAAAGGTTTTAACGGATGAACGATTGTATGGTTTTCATTTTTCATAGAAACTAACATAGACATTTACAAAAAAGAAATTCTAGGAAAACCGCGTAGGATCCTGTCAAGATATTGGAAAACCTTGTGTGGTTCTTAGAGAGCCAAGATCTCGCGCAGACTTGGAAATGACGTCGCGTGAATCCAAGATCTTGCATGTACTTGGCGTGGAAATTGTGGGTTTAGACATTCGGTTATTTCTTTAGGGCAAACAAAGTCAGTTTTTGTTTTAAATTGATGATAGAAAAACTTGCATAATTTTGGATGCCTATGGAAAACTTTTTGTGGTATTTTTTTTACTACAAACCTTCTTCTGAGCGTTTTTTGAATGGTCACAAAACGTTATTTTTTGTCTAACAGCATTGAGTTGCTCAGTTCTCGAAGTGCCTTAGTAATTTGCAGTATTCAATTCGCCGAAACTTTACAGGCGACAAAATCATGACGTGAAGAGGAACCCCACAGATTTCTTATGAGAAGAGTAAATGTGGTAATGTTTTGTGGCTGGATAACTTGTTCTTCCTAAATGTGTGTCAACCTTCGTCCCCCCATACAGTTTACAATGTAGAATTGCTGTTGGAGCACTTAACATTGTAAATGAGAGCCCAAATTTTTGTAAATGCGTCCAGGTTCGAAGGCCCGACCAAAAAATCTCCAAACAAATATTTTTCAATTTTTTAAGCCATAATGTAAACGACCGGGTGATACAACTTGTTATCAGCCAACCAAGAAGGCATTTTCTGCATTATAAACCAAACACCGATGATAACCATTTATAAAAAACGAACACAGCAAATCATAACCAAATTTTTGGAGCAAATGCTTTCTTTCGAACCGACAATGCCGGCAACTATTTTGCGTATGAAACAATGAATTTCATTGCTAGGGTAATCGTTGTTTATGTATTTGTAGGAACTGGTCTATGAGCCTCTCACATGTTCGAGTTCCTTTTCGAAGAGCATCTCTCACATGACATTGAAAGTGGCGGTGAAGAGAGGCAAGCTGCGCTACGAGAAGGTTAGAACAAACATCATTCTCAGAATATAATAACCCGTGCCTAACTGTAAGGCAAATTCAGTACTGAGTCAGAGTCACAGCTAATTCAGTGATTCATTCTGAATTTTCTTCTGATTGAGAAGATTACTTAAAATTTCCGCTGAAATTTTCTCTGATTCAGAGAAACTCAGAAATCACTTCACAGTTGGTTCTGAAGTCCTTATGAATCAGTACAATAACTTGAAAATTCTCTGAAATTGTTCAGGATCAGTACTGATTGTCACTGAGCCTTAGGTACGGGAACTCGTTATACTTAGTTGCCTTATAACTTCATTAGCTGTCCTGCTTTTACGTTCTACCCTTTTATGAGGGGGTGGTTGGAAAGCAAAGGACAAAAATCTAAGCACACTAAACGTAATTAACTTACTCAGCGAAACATCACAATTTTTTTCAAGTTCACAATAATTTCAATAACACGAATTTAGCCATAGATGAAAGAAAGTTTAAACAATGATCATTTATGCATAAAATCCCTCGCATTACACCGAATTGAGGATTAAGAAGAAAAAATGGGATAAAATGGCCCTTGTGAAAAATTGGTTCCTAAATTTGAGAAACGAGTTTTATGCTAATTAAAGCAAATATCACCGCAGTCCACGAAATCAGAGTATCGTTAAGTGTAGATTTCAAGTGAAGGTGTAATGTCTGTTTGTAATCCGATTCCAAGATTGGCAAGAACTCGTGTCTGTGGTACAACTGGTCTGGCATCCGAGCCCGCTCTTACAAGAGGTTCGAGCACCTATGTCCGGACAGCACCCGGAAACTGTCTAAAGAGGCCAGGAGTTGGGCAGATATTGTGACTGAGGTTGACATGGGCAGACACAGATTGGAGGGGGGATCTTTCGAAGACTACCTGGCAGGGTGCTACTACATGGGCAGGCAGGTGTGCTCCTCAAAAACTCGAAACACGATTTTGAACGCAAAATATAAAAACATTGAGTGAAAAAATTTCTTTCACAAGTTATAACCCTTTTCTAGGCAGTGCACTTTTGAGATAGATTTCTTAGGCAACGTTTAGAACACGACTGAAGCATCATAGGCAGAAAAAAAAACCGTTAGAAAAGCGGATACCGTGAGCACAGACTGTGAAAATGCCAGCCTAAATAAAGTTAAGCTTGCTGAAGCTCCGCAACAATCCAAAAGTCAAAATTTTTCAACAGAGGTCGAGTCTGGTCACTGTATGATATATAGTACAGATCCCTACACTTTAAGCATTCTCAATTGCACCCTTCAGAATATTTTGCCCTTATGACACGAGACAACTGGATCACACTCGTTCCGCGAGTGTTTTGAAATTTGTCATTAAAAACAGGCAATCGTTTAAGACTTTTAGATTTGAAACAGAATCTCTGCAGCAACTTTTTTCAACAGTAAAAATTTACAATTAAAAAAATCTTGGTTCATAAGCGACCATTGATATTATCACGAGTTCAACCCGAATCACCAATGCAATCACACTCGCTTCCTTCTTGGAAAAATTGTTTGAGGTAAAACATGAAGCAAATAGGTTTTATTGAGCGTGTCCCGAAACCAAGCTTATAATAGAAAAAATAAACAAAATAATAGCACGTTGGCTTTTGCTCATTTTGAGAATACCCATTCATGCAACACTGGTTAAATAACATCTCGAGCGTCAGTCACTTTCTCGGGATATATAAGGACTGTGGCAAAGTGCTATGTTTCTCAGATGAAGGTGATAGAGATAGACAAGAGGCTGAGTGGTTCAATGGGAGTGACGAGAGAGATGCCAATTGAGATGGAGAAACTGCTCGATTTCTTCAGGGTCAGCTCAGATGACATCAGAGAGTTCATTCTCGCTGTCACAGGTCAGATACACCATCTCATTAAGTCTCTTTTGTCCTATTGGCTAAGAATTATGAAGTGTGTTTCCTGACACACGTCAAGAAAGTTTTTAGGGTATTATCTCATGATACTTTGATTGAAAAATTTACTTCAGAAAGCACGTTGAGGTGCTCATTAAAAATAAGACCATGATCAGACCCTCGCTCTTTTTAAAAAGCTTCCCAATTTACCTCGTTTTAGATCCCATCCAGACAAAAACTAGCCACGATCAGTCTTCGGACGGATTTTAGGCAGAAACAACCTGTTAAAAATTGATAGCGATCATAAATTAGCTCGTTGAGTAGAGTCGAAGCGATACCGCGATCATTTTTGGAATCATGGCTGTATTGGTTCTCTGTCTATTTTCGTAAAAAATGTTCACAATTTTGGAGTTAAATGAAGTGAAACTTGAATGGTCATTTTATCACACTGAAGCAGACAAGCGACCGATAAAAAGAGTAAGACAGAATCATTGCAACGACTGAATCATTGCTCGATAAGCTCAACGAGAACAAACTAAGAATATCAGGTAAAGGACCAGAAAAAAAGAGGGCTTAACCCGAGTTGAGATTTGTGATCGAAATAAACATAAGAAATCGTTAGTTTTAGTCGCTTTTACTTCGCGAATAACCTATCCAAGACCTTTTGTTTATGTTTTTGGGTTTCTTCGGTTTTCGTCGAGTTTTGAGTTTCGCTTTTATATGAAACAAGGAGGCTCGGTATTGTGCGCTTGCAAATAATTTTCCGACACCCGCTGATCCACCTTTTTTACTTAACTGTCTAGCAATTGATAAAAAAACGTTCAAATTCTTCGATACCTGCCAGTAGGAAGACTACAAGAAATTTTGAACAAAATACACAAAAAATGCCATTTTTTACGGCCAAAACTCAATGTCCAATTTTAAAATCGCTTTGTAACAAAGTCAAAACACCGTAAGATAAAAACTCAAAAAAACAAAATCACTCATCTTTAACAAGAAAACAATAGTGACTTGTCCTTGATGGAATTGGAAAACAAGTTGACAAAAACAAGACAAACAGCAAACTTCAAAATTCCATTGAAATTTCTGAAACCAAAAAATTCAAAAGTAAAACGAATCATTTGCTTTGCACTAACAAATTCGGGATAGATTTGCATAGAACTACTTAGAAAGACAATAGAACCCGTCTTTATTGAGACTAAGTCATAGGCCAGAACTACCAAATAAGTGGAGAAACAGAAAAACTCAAAAATTAACAAGCAACTCCGGTCAACACTTAGTATTGCAGCTATTAATATCTTAAGTATCAAATTATATATTATTCATTCAAGTGTTTTTTATGTTTTATTTCGGCAACGAAAAAGAAGATTCCACCTTTTGTTAAAGGGTATAGTTTAGAAGATATTGAAAAAAAAACTTAATTTGGCCGTTCACAACTTTTATGAAAACCCCTGGTGTCCAAGTCATCAAACGTTGGTTATAACAAAAATCATCGATAGATAGTTCAAAAACTTCATCCCAAAAATTGGCTGGGACCTCCCATTGATGAGGCTGAGACTCAGGAAGATCAAAAGAACAAGAAAGGCGTAGTTGACAAAAATTCTGAATTTTTTGAAAAAGAGCAAAATTCAAAAAAATTAAAAACCATTAGCTGTGATTTGACAGCACAGAATAGTTTCAATAATACTTAGAAACAAAGCTAATGAAACTGTCACCAATTCGAAATTTTCTTTTGACCAAAACAAGAACTATGTGTACCGGCAAATTACAGAAATTCAAATAAAAATGCGAGAAAACTTTCAAAGCACTCTAAAAAACTAAACTATTCCAAAAAGTTTTTGTATTTGTTCATTTGAGCTTCTTTTTAACAACAACTGGATATGTCATTATCGAGGTAAAATGCCAGGACATAAAAATGCTTAAAAATTATGAAGAAATATAAAAAGGTATCATTTTACAGAAAACTCGTTGTGTCAGCTTTTAAAACCAATAGTTTTCAAAAATGAGCATATGAAATAAATGTTAACTCAACAAGAAGCCTGTGAGAGCTGTCAAAAATCTTGTTAACTTCTGTTACCCCAAAAAAAACGACAGAAACAGTCAAAATTGAAAAAACTCAAATAGAAAATTGTCAGAAGATAGCGACGATGACATTAAAACAATAGGTTGTTGGCTGACAGTTCTGTATCTGCTCAATTGAACATTGTTTTGGTTAATTTATGGAGCTTAATTTCTGTCAATGCTGTGATGGTGTGAAGAGACTTCAATAAAAGGTCCAACGTTATAGATAAACCGTCAAAAATCAAAAAAAGAAATTAAAAACTCAAAAGATAAAAAAATATATTGTTACCGGTGTCGGCAAAAAAATATGGTTCCTGTATTTAAAGGAATTTAAATAGAAGTGAATGTAAATAGGGAGTAAAATTTATGACATTTTTATATTTTTGGAACATTTTTTTAGAGTACTAACATCCATTAGGTATCAACTCAAAGCATTTATTAATTTTACCTAATTATCTTAGAGAAACCAATTGCGGTTTCATTAATTTAGATTCAGTTAACGTATCATAGAATGCGTGAAAAAACAATTTGATGCAAAATAATGCAAAAATATATACAAAAAAGAGCAAAAATGATGCTATAAGTGAACAGCATCACCTGAAACATCATGTGTTTACAAAAATTTGAATCTCTAAATTTCCTTAAAAAACAAATTGAGAAAAGTCTTTTCTAATTCCATTTCTGGACTTGAAAGGATTCCTTATGATACCACAAACAACACTACGATGATTTTATCGTTTGCAAAAATTGAATGAACAAAAAACCCTTTTGAGTATATAGTCCACCTCCCACTATTTGGGTTCGGAACATTGAAGCCACTTATGTTCGTATCTCGAGAGATTTCGTTTTTATCAAAGAATACGTGGCTTCCATTATGGCACAGTTGCGGATATATCATGTGGTTGATTCGTTAGTGCACAGATAATTATTGCCTTTTAAGACTTTGAGATCGCTGTTTTCGACAAAGCGAGCTAATATCTTGATATTTCTGTAAATCTCTTTACTGTTGCTGCTTTAAATAGCCATTCTAGACCTGCTTGTTACAAGAAACAAGCATTAATGGCTTCAACAAGCAGCTATTGTTTTGTAGCTTTTTTGAAACAAGTTTTTAATAAAGCTGATTTAATGTTTTTTAACTGGCCGTTAAGTACATTTCTTGTCACAATCTTGTCACATTAACAAATGACATATTGCTTGTAATTTCTCAAAAATTTGAAAGCTGTTTTTAACGTCACGTCTATGATTCTTATTACCATGAAACCACCTTCCGGGTTTACCACCCAGAGTGTTTCAGTACCGAACCTGGCTACTTCCATATTAACTTTGAAAACCAGTACCGAAACAGCTTATTTACATCAAAAAAGTAGCTCATTATGTCCAGAAAAAACCAAAACAACTATTCAGAATGCTCAGAGTAATTTCATAGTAAAAATAGCACAGCGAAATTTTTGAAAATGATGAAACTGCCAGAACAGCATGCAAAATGCATGCAAGAAGCATGCAAATTTTAAAGACACGTTAACAGTTAACACCTACGTACAAGCCGCATACTACTGCTGATACTGATGCATGATATTGACCCCGGACGATTTGGGTGCGTTCGGTGTGCGTCCGGGGTGCGTTCGGATTCTTTTTTAGGTGCAACGTGGAGCGTGCGTTCGTGAAGCGTGCGTTCGCGCAGATGTCTAAAATACCGCCACAATGAAACTGCCCTTACAATCTAAATTCATTTGAACCCCCGTATGTTGTTTGCTAACCAATGAGGAAGAAAACACAATAGCTAATTGTGGTTAAAATGTAAAGATAAAAAAAATTTTGCAAAAGAATTTTATGATAACTCTTCGAAATTCTTATGAAACATTCAAGTTGAAGCCTGATTTAGAGTATATTAAATGGAATTTTTTAGTCAAAACAAGCTAGAGGTTTCGCATTTGATGGTTGTTTCTGATCAATTTTTTGAAACACCAGATTTTTTTTTATTTGCTTGTCCATGGCAAGTCAGACTTTTTATTTGTCAAACGACAACATGAAGAATCAGCCTGATGGGAATACTGAGTTGGTCAATATTTTTTGGTCGTGAGTTTTAAAAAAATTTGCTGGATAATAAACTAAAAAAGTGTAAAAAATTAAATGTCTTTTTAGAGAACACCTTTTGATTTTCCCAAACGTTGCACAATTTTAGTTAAAACTGTGAGGAAAAAACAATAAAATAATTACCAACTGTTTTCTAGCAATCTTATATGGAATCGTTGAAAGCTTAAATAAAACCATTCATGGTTCTGAGAAACCATAGCAAGATCATAAAAAGAAACCTCTTGGATGGAACCATTTTCTTGGATGGACCATTCTTGGATGGAACTATTTATGGTTTCAAGGAAGAGTGAACCCGGTAATTTTGTGAGAAATACGATGTGGTTCTCTTGGATTTTTGTTTTGTGTAGCACGCAGTTTCATCTCTACATTATTTTAGGAGAATAAACGTAAATGGTTAAGTTTGACCATTTTTTAATATCCGATCACCTCCATTTTAATTCAACTGTTTTTTTGGTTTCCCTTGGCGGTGATTTTTTCGCTCGACATTAGTTAGATGATTAGAAATGAGATGTTTTTGTTGAATTGCTTAATCAGGGAAAACTCGCACTCTAGAATACCTCTAACTGTAAGCCCAACAGATCATTAATATTAGAACATTCGCAGTGAATTTGAGCATCAAAAATTTTGCATATTCATTAAATCCAACAATTATATCCAACAATAGTGTATAGTATTCCAACAATAGTGTATAGTATTCATAGACTGGTTTCTTGCATGGATGAACAGACCCAGTGCAGTAATGAAACAGATCTGTCAACATTTTTTGATTTAAGCAAAAGGATACAAAAGTAGCGGAATGGGCACTAAAAATGAAATCGGTTTTATAAGTTTTTACTAACGGCAACTATCATTTTCTTCGATACCCACTAGAAAAACCCACTTTTACTTCGCGAAAAACCAATCAAAGACCTTTTGTTTATATTGCCGGGTTTTTGTCGAGTTTCGAGTTATGGTTTTATATGAAACAAAGCTATTTATGTTTTTATGTTCAACTTTGCCGACATGTAAATTGCATGTCACACTCTTGTCACATTAACATATGACATATTGCTTTTAGCTTCTCAAAACTTTGAAACGTTGTCTTAATGTCCGGTATTTGATTCTAATGACCATGGAACCACTAGTTTTGACAAAGTATTTTTAAAATGTTTTTTTTTTACATATGATGCTGCTTAATGTCACTCAGTTGAATCTAATGCTTGAACGTTGAACCTTATTGCTATATTTTCTAAAATTTTCTGAAGATAGTGAAAATATATGTAGCCCAGATTTCAATTCTTCAATCTTTTGAACTGTGTTTTGATATGTTATAGTCGGTTATACGTCATTCTCGACTTTCACTACGATTGTTTGACAACGAGCATAGAAGTCAGACTGTGGCTTTTTTTTCGGTGAAGTCTTACATTAATTGGCTATCTTTCTTGTGCGTGATATCACATTTTACTGCAATTTGTTTCATTTATCAGGTCAACTGTATGGTAAGTTTTTTGAGATAGCAATACTTACAACATTCCATGAAATAATTTTAGCACTATCTTATTGAATCTCAAATAAAATAACAAAAAATGAAGACGAAAATCAAAAGGGTTTTTGTGAATAATAATTTTATAATACTTTATAATTTTGAAAGACAATCTGTCGGCTATTTTTGACAACTTTACCAAACGGTTCCAGACAAAAACGAGACATGATCTAACTCTACTTGGTTTACAATACTTTGTTCATTTTTACCTGGTTTCAAGAACACTCATCATTTGCAAGAAGAGCTATGTTTGGATTATAAAATTTCAATTTTTAGTCAAAACAAGCTAGAGGTTTCGCATTTGATGGTTGTTTCTGATCAATTTTTTGAAACACCAGATTTTTTTTTATTTGCTTGTCCATGGCAAGTCAGACTTTTTATTTGTCAAACGACAATATGAAGAATCAGCCTGATGGGAATACTGAGTTGGTCAATATTTTTTGGTCGTGAGTTTTAAAAAAATTTGCTGGATAATAAACTAAAAAAGTGTAAAAAATTAAATGTCTTTTTAGAGAACACCTTTTGATTTTCCCAAACGTTGCACAATTTTAGTTAAAACTGTGAGGAAAAAACAATAAAATAATTACCAACTGTTTTCTAGCAATCTTATATGGAATCGTTGAAAGCTTAAATAAAACCATTCATGGTTCTGAGAAACCATAGCAAGATCATAAAAGAAACCTCTTGGATGGAACCATTTTCTTGGATGGACCATTCTTGGATGGAACTATTTATGGTTTCAAGGAAGAGTGAACCCGGTAATTTTGTGAGAAATACGATGTGGTTCTCTTGGATTTTTGTTTTGTGTAGCACGCAGTTTCATCTCTACATTATTTCAGGAGAATAAACGTAAATGGTTAAGTTTGACCATTTTTTAATATCCGATCACCTCCATTTTAATTCAACTGTTTTTTTGGTTTCCCTTGGCGGTGATTTTTTCGCTCGACATTAGTTAGATGATTAGAAATGAGATGTTTTTGTTGAATTGCTTAATCAGGGAAAACTCGCACTCTAGAATACCTCTAACTGTAAGCCCAACAGATCATTAATATTAGAACATTCGCAGTGAATTTGAGCATCAAAAATTTTGCATATTCATTAAATCCAACAATTATATCCAACAATAGTGTATAGTATTCCAACAATAGTGTATAGTATTCATAGACTGGTTTCTTGCATGGATGAACAGACCCAGTGCAGTAATGAAACAGATCTGTCAACATTTTTTGATTTAAGCAAAAGGATACAAAAGTAGCGGAATGGGCACTAAAAATGAAATCGGTTTTATAAGTTTTTACTAACGGCAACTATCATTTTCTTCGATACCCACTAGAAAAACCCACTTTTACTTCGCGAAAAACCAATCAAAGACCTTTTGTTTATATTGCCGGGTTTTTGTCGAGTTTCGAGTTATGGTTTTATATGAAACAAAGCTATTTATGTTTTTATGTTCAACTTTGCCGACATGTAAATTGCATGTCACACTCTTGTCACATTAACATATGACATATTGCTTTTAGCTTCTCAAAACTTTGAAACGTTGTCTTAATGTCCGGTATTTGATTCTAATGACCATGGAACCACTAGTTTTGACAACGTATTTTTAAAATGTTTTTTTTTTTTTACATATGATGCTGCTTAATGTCACTCAGTTGAATCTAATGCTTGAACGTTGAACCTTATTGCTATATTTTCTAAAATTTTCTGAAGATAGTGAAAATATATGTAGCCCAGATTTCAATTCTTCAATCTTTTGAACTGTGTTTTGATATGTTATAGTCGGTTATACGTCATTCTCGACTTTCACTACGATTGTTTGACAACGAGCATAGAAGTCAGACTGTGGCTTTTTTTTCGGTGAAGTCTTACATTAATTGGCTATCTTTCTTGTGCGTGATATCACATTTTACTGCAATTTGTTTCATTTATCAGGTCAACTGTATGGTAAGTTTTTTGAGATAGCAATACTTACAACATTCCATGAAATAATTTTAGCACTATCTTATTGAATCTCAAATAAAATAACAAAAAATGAAGACGAAAATCAAAAGGGTTTTTGTGAATAATAATTTTATAATACTTTATAATTTTGAAAGACAATCTGTCGGCTATTTTTGACAACTTTACCAAACGGTTCCAGACAAAAACGAGACATGATCTAACTCTACTTGGTTTACAATACTTTGTTCATTTTTACCTGGTTTCAAGAACACTCATCATTTGCAAGAAGAGCTATGTTTGGATTATAAAATTTCAATTTTTAGCATTTTAAAACGTTTTTGCGATAACTGAAGTTTGAGAAGTTGCTACGATAGAGAAGCTTCTGCCGTTTACCTCTTTTAGACTAATTCATCAACACAAAAATGATACAGACTACGCCTAATTTTCTTCTCTATTTAAATTTTTCCCAATAGAACTGTTATTTTGAGCAGACTCCTGTGGACAAGAGGAACCCAATGATTAAAATAATAATTTGTTTTTTTTTAAAAAAAAATTAATGATACTGATTTTGGTTTAATACTTTAATTTATAGAAAAAAAAATTGAAACTTTTTGAACATGAACAATATGGACATGGTTGATATTTAATTTTACATCTGGTGTTCAAACTCTTTGATCTCAGTTGACTCGTTTGAAATAGTGTCAAAAATTTTGATTAATTTCTGCTACTTTTCAAGCAAATGAAATTGCTGGAATTTTCTATTCTTTCAACAGACGCGAAAAAAAATCATTAGCATGTTTTTATGTCTAAATTCGTTTGACAAAATATGTCATGCCGAAAACACAATCATTAATTGTTGTATATGTTGTACTGTTGTATATATTAATTGTTGTATTGTTGTATATGTTGCTGAAGCCTAATTTGTTGAATATGAAAGGGAATTTTTTAGTCAATACAAACTAAGGGCTTCGAAAGGGCAAGGTAGGGGGTTCGACACAAAAATATGCGCAAGTCACATTTTTTATGGGTCACACGAAAACACGAACAATCAGCCTGACGAGAATATTATTTGTCAGTAACTGTCAGTTGTAATTTTTAACCAAAAATTTTGGATGATTTGAAAACAAAACGGTGAAAAATAAACGTGTTTTTAGAAATCGCAATTTTGATCCTCCCAGGGGCCGCACAATAACATTTTAAATCATGATGAAGAAAGCGAAATCGGAAATATTGACGAATTTAAAAGAAACTTACGATTCGGTTCTCTTACTTTATTTGTTTTGTTCAGCAACCAATTCCTTCTCCACATTATTTGTGGAGAATAATCGCAAATGGGTAAGTTTAATCGTTTTTTTTCAAAGTTACCGATCACCTCCGTTTTAGTTCAACATTTTTAGTTGCCCTTTGCGGTGGTTTTTTGCCTGACCGAGAAACCTCAAACTCTAGAACACCTGTTAACGCTAAACCCAACCAATCATTAATGTTAGAACCTTTTCAGTAAAATCGAGCATCAAAAAATTAGCATACTAAGTCAAAATCCAACAACCTTTTGATAACATGACCCGAAATTAAAACAATTATAGAGTTGCCATAAAAACAACTTAAGCACTGAACTAGTGTATGCTTTGATATTTGAACTCTAACACACAGTCAATGATCACAATAAATTATCAATTTTGTATCTCAATGATTTTACACAATTTTACTCGTTTTTACACAATGTGACATTAGAATACAGAACCAAAATTACCTATTCATGTTGTCAAATTTAGTGTCATTCCTTTCTCTCCATTTTTTTACGTGTCATTTCGAGAACTTTCTTTTCCAGGACACGAAGTTATGTTTTAAGTATGCGTATGAAAATATACAATTTTTGCATTTACGCTTTTCAAACTGATTTTTGCTTGATTTTACACCTGATTTTACTCCTGCTTATAATAACTAAAAAAAGTGAATAAAGCTGAATCACAAGTGCTCACTTCAAAATACTATTTAAATTTAAAAAAGTTAAGCAGAAATATTAAATTTGTGACCGCAAACCGGTTCACGGTATTTTTCAGGTAAAGTTGAGGTAAGTTAAGTCAATTGCACAACTTAAGTTCAGGTGAGGCAAAACTACCTAAGCGTTTCAGGTAAGTTAACTGCCATGTTTCTATAATGAGGAATGAAAATAGTGTATAGTATTCATAGACTGGTTTCTTGCATGGATGAAAAGATCCACTGGGTCAAAATTTTTTGTTGTCAACATTTTTTTTAGGAAAAGCGTACAAAAGTAGCGGAACGGACACGGAACACGCTATTGAATATCAAATTCGCATCAAAATTTTAACACTAAAAACGAACTCGGATGCAAGAAATTTTACTAAATGCAACTATCACTTTCTTTGATACCCAGAGTAAAAAACCGCATTCCAGTATTTATGAACTGTGAGCCGGTCAGATCCAATTATTTGCCGAAGTCAGAATATGGCCTACTTCATTTTACTCTGTATTTAGGAGAAAAGTTGCATTTATTAAAAGAATAAGTCTGTTAAATTATGGGGAAGAACGATTGATATACACAATTTTGGGTCTTTCCCATAATAGCCCCCACCCCAGCTAAGTGGTCAGATAACCTACCCAGGTTGAGGAGCCAGACCGAAAGTCGATATGTCCAGACCGTCCCAGACGGAAAGTGCCTATGTCCAGACTTTCGTACGTTCAAAATTTTTTATATATAGCCCCCCAAAAAATGGTAATTATAAAAGGGGGACTCACCCTCTCAAAAACAAGACGTTGGTTACTTTTTATTTTTTATATTTCTATTGAATTGACAGAAGAAATACCAGTGGCTCTTCCTGGAGGATTCCCAAGTTACACAGAAGTGATACTGAAACGAAGTCCCAATATCAAACTATGCGTCACAGTTGACAACTTCGATTGGAAATTACCCTCTGACGTCAGAGAAGACGACAGTCTATTCGAAGTGCCCGCAGATTGCAAAGAGAGCCCCAAGGCTAATTTGAAGAAGTTGAGAGATGCGCTCAAACTTTAGGCACAACTACTCGGAAGTCTATAAGTTAAAAATCAAAACTGTTCTCACCCCCCCCCCCGCCCCCTTTCCCACAAACTAGTCGCCGGCACAAATAACATATTATTCGGGCTTCCATGTGCAGGCATGCATTTACTTACATAAAGTCTCCCGTGTAACATTAAAACGAGACATCAACGTAAAATGTGACTGGGGGTGAGGGGTCAGGGTCTCAATCATATCTCAATGATTTTACACAATTTCACTCCTTTTTTCACAATATGATATTAGAATAGAGAGCCGAATTTACCTATTGATGTTGTCAAATTTAGTGTTATTCCTTTCTCTACATTTTTTTACGTGTCATTTCGAGAACTTTCCTTTCCAGGACACAAAGTTATGTTTTAAGTATGCGTATGAAAATATACAAATTTTGCATTTACGCTTTTCGAACTGATTTTTGCTTGATTTTACACCTGATTTTACTCCTGCTTATAATAACTAAAAAAAGTGAATAAAGCTGAATCACAAGTGCTCACTTCAAAATACTATTTAAATTAAAAAAAGTTCAGGTAAAGTTGAGGTAAGTTAAGTCAATTGCACAACTTAAATTCAGGTGAGGCAAAACTACCTAAGCGTTTCAGGTAAGTTAACTGCCATGTTTCTATAATGAGGAATGAAAATAGTGTATAGTATTCATAGACTGGTTTCTTGCATGGATGAAAAGATCCACTGGGTCAAAATTTTTTGTTGTCAACATTTTTTTTAGGAAAAGTGTACAAAAGTAGCGGAACGGACACGGAACACGCTATTGAATATCATACTCGCATCAAAATTTTAACACTAAAAACGAACTCGGATGCAAGAAATTTTACTAAATGCAACTATCACTTTCTTTGATACCCAGAGTAAAAAAACCGCATTCCAGTATTTATGAGCTGTTAGCCGGTCAGATCTAATTATTTCCCGAAGTCAGAATATGGACTACTTCATTTTACTCTGTATTTAGGAAAAAAGTTGCATTTATTACAAGAATAAGTCTGTTAATTTAAGGGGAAGAACGATTGATATACACAATTTTGGGTCTTTCCCATAATAGCACCCCCCCCCCCAGCTAAGTGGTCAGATATCCTACCCAGGTTGAGGAGCCAGACCGAAAGTCGATATGTCCAGACCGTCCCAGACGGAAGGTGTCTATGTCCAGACCCTCCCAGACGGAAAGTGCCTATGTCCAGACTTTCGTACGTTCAAAATTTTTTATATATAGCCCCCCAAAAAATGGTAATTATGAAAGGGGGACTCACCCTCTCAAAAACAAGACGTTGGTTACTTTTTAACTTTTATATTTCTATTGAATTGACAGAACAAATACCAGTGGCTCTTCCTGGAGGATTCCCAAGTTACACAGAAGTGATACTGAAACGAAGTCCCAATATCAAACTATGCGTCACAGTTGACAACTTCGATTGGAAATTACCCTCTGACGTCAGAGAAGACGACAGTCTATTCGAAGTGCCCGCAGATTGCAAAGAGAGCCCCAAGGCTAATTTGAAGAAGATGAGAGATGCACTCAAACTTGAGGCACAACTACTCGGAAGTGTATAATTTAAAAATCAAAACTGTTCTCACCCCCTTTTCCCACAAACTAGTCGCCGGCACATATAACATATTATTTGCGCTTCCATGTGCAGGCATGCAATTACTTACATAGTAAATAATAAAGTCTCCTGTGTCACATTAAAACGACACATATCAACATAAAATGTAACTGTTTTTTTAGGGGGAGGGGGGAGGGTCACAACGGAAGGGGGTAGAATAGCTGGCAGTATTACACTATATCTGTTCTAAGATGTAAATGTATTCTTACAAAGATGACTTATAATAACTAAAAAAGTTGAATAAAGCTGTAATCACAAGTGTTTACTTCAAAACACAATTTATAAAAAACAGTTAAGCAGAAAGTTTAAATTTGTGACCGCAAACCGGTTCACGGAACGTTTCAGGTAAGTTAACGTGTTTTTTTTCAGGTAAAATTACCTTGTGCTTTTGGGGTTTGAGCTCTTTGCTTTTAATTCTAACTAGACATTTGACTAAACCTAGTAAAACCAGTCGCGGTGTTTTACCAACTTATTTCGCTAATCTGACAAATCGCTAATCGCTTAGGTTTGTCAAAATGTCAACAAAAGTGCGAAAATGTGAGAATACCTTCTCCAGCAAGTAGTTAATTCTCATAAAAAACTTTTGCAATACAATATTTGAACTCATGTCCGTGTTATGATTACCCAAATTCCAAATTGTTGTCAAATTGCCCAGAGATTGAGAGTAAAGATTAAAAGTTATCACTAAAAAGCAGGTACTGAAAGGAAAACTATTTATTTTGAGTCCTGTAAACGTTATTTAATTAAAATAGACAAATTGCAAAAGGAAAACCAGTAATGTTGGCAAAACTCTTCATTGCGAACTAACTTACAAATGACTAGATGCATAATTTTGCCAAAAAACTAGGAAAGATTTGTGCTATGAATTTTGAAATTTTCTAAACTCAAATAATTAAACAATCATCTACAATTATCCATCCTCATCTTTCTCAACCGGCTATTGTAGCGCTCCTAATTTTCTTTACATTTCAAAGAATCTGAAATGTATTTTTTTTAAAGATCTGTTCACACATTTTCACGATTTTTGAAGTCAAATTGGAGTAGTGATTTTGGTCACGCCGAAACAGGAAATGGAGCGAAAAAGCGAGTGGTTTTGCGGCGTGAATCTTTTTTGCTCTAATTTTAAAGTAGAGTGAGAAAACGGTGTTTGAACAAAAATTCGGTTTCTCGGTAGTGGTTTTTTGTTCACACGCGGCAACTTCACTTTGATTTTTACTTTTTTTTCAATTTTTTGCATCTGACTTTTTTAGAAATGTCTTTCCCAATTCACTCACAATCCGCTCTAGGTCTAGTTTATTTGTTTAATCAATGAAAACTCTTTGAATTGTACGTCAGGACTTGTCCTGCTATGTTTTTTACTTCGCCGAACAAAAAAATCTTTTGCTTTACTGCATTTTGCCGGTTTTTCAACATTTTTCTAGTTTCTCTCTTCTCTCATTTTGTTAAAAGTGATTTTGAACATCAGTTTCCCAGTAAAGCAATTCACAATGAACAGAGTCAGTACAAAAAATTGAAGTCAGAAATAGAAACGGGATAAACCCATAAAGTCCAATTTTAGATGCCCGCTATTTGAACGTCTTTCTTATAAGTCTTAGTTACAATCTCTAATGCCTAATGGTATTGATAGTAGCCCCTGTAGCCTCTCTCTAAGAAACAGAAGTATGTTCAACTACGAAATTCCATCAAAATAAATCGGACTTAAAAAATATTTTTTTAAAAAATCTTTTTTTTTCAATACCTTCTATTCTTTCAATCCCAATCATGCTTAATGGAATCAACGGTGGTTATTTTCCGGCAATCTGCCGGGTGTTTTTACAACTCGTGACTGACTCTGAAGTGAAAGCAATAGACTTTTGCATGAAATAGCAATTGATTAATGCCAATTTTTGAATAAATCTAACAAAATGTAAGACCGGAAAACATTTTTAACTACTCATTACGAATTTTGCTTGCCTTTTTCATATAAAATAACTTTTAATCTGTAGGTAGGGCTATTCAGCATTCTGATTATATCCAAAAATACAATGATCGAAGTAGAAATTGGACTGCCCTGCATGATTAAATCAACTGGAATCGGAATTAACAGAACATCTTCTCATTCTGAAAAAAAATGAAGCGCAGAAAAAAACTCAGTTGCAAAATCCATAAACAAAATCCATTGTCCTTTCCCTTAAATGGGGTACCTAACCGAAATCAGTATTTCGTTTTGGCATATTGCCTTTAGAAAACAGTTTGTGATTAATTTTTTAATTGCTCTCAAACGAAGTTTATAGCATTTATTTTAGTGCTGTCGGAATTTTTATGCAATTTCTTGCTTGACCGATTTTTCGTCTGACCCATTTGACTTTTGTCCTCAAAAACGGGATAAACAGGTAGCGCCCAGCGGGCATTAAGTGCGCCTAGAGCCTTTCAGCTCACTAGTCTCCAAGTATGCGATTAACAGAAACTGTTTTGGAGACTTATACTTATGGTGTGAAGGGCGGTTCTTAGACGTTGAACCCCTCACAAACCCCCCCCCCACATCGGCCCTCTCTCGTTTCGACCCCTCCCACCCCCTCCAATCCCTACCCCTTCACATCGTTCAGGCCGTAAGGGCTCCATGCAGCTAAAAAGCCCCCTCCAACCTTCCCCCATGTTGCCCCCCCCCCCCCAGACACACACACATCACCCCCCTTCCACCCCCCCCCCCCTGTACGCTTACCTCACGCCCCTTCAATTAAGCTAAAGTTAGCCTCACCAAACGGTGGATAGCAACTGACGAAGCCAACCAATCATCAGTCGTTTGAGAGCAATTGGCCCGATGTTAGTCGGTTATGTTATAAAGAATAAATTCTAATCTTTAATATCGTGCGGGAAAAGTTTGACGGCAGCCCGTTCTCTTTTATCCTCTGCTACTTCTATACACATTTGAACAAATAATTTCCAAATCGTTCGTTATTTACTTTTCATGGTAGAACAGATTGGTCTAAAGTAGGAAAATTTTGACAAATCCATGACTGCTCCTTACAAATAACATTTTCCTTAAACCAATCAAATGTCAGATGTAGCTCCAATCTTTCGTATGGGATAAAAATGACAGAGTCGTTCAATTGTCCCACAGGAATGACGTAATTCTTGTTCGTCACTCCTCCACTGAGTCTAATGGGACCAGATCCAAATCCAACTACAGAGACTACATTCACACACAAGTTCTGAGCATACGTCGACTGAAACATTAGAATTGTCAGAAACTATAGGTGAAATGCTGCTTCAACTGGTAGCTTAATCTGTTCTCTGTTCGTTCAAACCAACGAAAAATGTGAGAAGAATGTAACTTCACATATGCTAAATCAAAATTTTGCAAAAAAATTATCAAATATATAATAAGTTTTGATATAAAATCCACAATGCTATAACTTGTTTTTTTATAAATTTGTTGTAGATAGTGAAATTTTTAGCACCACCCACGACCAGTACCTCCGCCCGGGTCGAGGTGTCACCACTAAAAATTGCTAAAAGATGTAAGATTTGCGGTGAATTTGAGTAAAAGTGTAAGATTTGCGTTCAATGCGATGAATGCGGTGAAAAAAAACTTTTAAGCGGTGAAAATTTTTTTCAGCGCTTAAGCGGTGAAAGAAAATTTTTCACCGCTACAAGCAGGATGCGGTGAAAAAAAATTCCACCGCTACCAGTAGAATGTGGTGAAAAAAAAATTTTCACCGATACCGGCAGAATGCGGTGAAAAAAAAATTTCACCGCTAAAATCGCAAATCTTACAAATATTCACCGCGCTAATTTCAACGCTTATCTTATATTCACAGGAAATATTCCTTGTACGCCAGTTTCTTTTTTGTAAGAATTCCGGCGAATGCGGTGAAAATTTTTCACCGCAAAATTCAACGCAATTCTTACAAAAATTCACCGCTTTCAGCGGATTCAACGCTAAAAGATGCGGGCGCTTTGCGGTGAAAAAAGTTTTTTTCACCGCTATTCACCGCTAATCTTACATTATTTTTTGTCAAAACCTCGACCCGGGCGGTATTACAGTACCCAATAATCGTATAATTACGTATTTGGGGGCTATGCACTTTATGTTGGCAGTATGTAAAATACCCTAATAAGATTGAGTCGTCTATTGACAGATGAGTAGTTGGCCGCCTTGGCCCAGTAAGCCTCGGGTGAGAGTCCAAACCTCTGACCAAATCTCTTGTACATTTCACATTGGTCAACACAACATTCGCCCATTTCTAAACAAATAACAAATTTTTTCGGAGGAAAGCAAAGCAGATAAAGTATAAAAGTGTAGTTCTGTTGACACTTATCACAAATTTTTCTTCTGTGGCTAGAAAAATGTTTACCGCATTCTGCACCAGTCTTCCTATAAGCAGCATTGCCAATTTGTGGCGCAGTTTTAAACCGGAGTATATATAGCCAGAAATCATTTTACACTCCTAATTTTGAACAATGACAATAATAATAAATATGAATTTATCTATCTTGATTTCCCCCTGTAAGTGTGATTCAGTTTTACCTCAAGTCCTTTAGGGTAACCGATTCTGAAAATCTTTAACGGTTCTGACTTCAAAAACACTTTTAACGCTCGCTTAAATTCAGTTTGATTGAGCAATTGCGAAAACCAAGAAATATTGTAGCAAATAAATAAATAAATGTGTTTCTGCGTAATCGCAGTGGAGCAGCATTAGGCTTTCAGTCTGCAGTGTATTAACAGTAGCCTGTTCTCAGCTGTCCTTTTTCAAACATTCCCCACATCTCAGACTGTTCAATTGGTGAGCATGAATGCTCTTTTTTCGTGACTATGGCCACTTTTTTTGCGTCTGAGACTTTCACGTGGTACCATTATTGCAGCCAACAATGGTCAGGCTATGGTAAACCTGAAGTTATGGTTAAGTAAGAGCTCATCCTCACACAAGCAGCTTCACGGAGGCAGGGGATTGAACTCTCAATCATTGGCGTGTGAATAACACACCTTACCTCTCGGCTATCACGCCAAATTAAAGCCCTGGTCACGAGCGGTTTCAAATCTTGCAAGAATATTGCAAGATGATTCAAAACATGAAAGATTCTTGCAAGAATCTTACAAGATATCAATCAAGGCAAGAAATGAATCCGGGTACAAAAAAATTTAGGAAACATCTTTGAGGCAAACTATTGTTTATTAAACAAATTACAAAACCGAACTCAATGAAAAAAAAAATTAGCTCAGATTCAAAATCTTGTAAGAATCTTGCAAGAACCTTGCAAGTTTTGAATTCTGGAAAAGTTTTTGTGTTTTTTGGTAGCTGAAACTAACTGAAAACCAAGCAAACGACTATTACCTGAATTATTGATCAGCAGAACTGAATTAGTACATTTGATTGGGTGCTTTGCTTTTATTTTGTGTTGTTTTGGAGAGAGCTTTTTGAGCCAGTTTTTTTTAACCTAGTGCTCTGCTCAACTCTCCTATATTTATTTTTTGTAACTCCAACACTGCCGGTCTCAAGCCCGGAAAGAAAAAGTAGGAGAGTGAAAAAAAAATCAAACCGGAAAAAAATCAAAGTCGGTTTTTTCGAATTGACTTGAGATTGTTTTCCGACATATAAATACTTTCTTGTTCTTAGCGTTCGTTTTCCGCTCCACCAGTTGTCCCCTGCAGCCAGATTATTAGACAAATGTGGATTCAAACTCTTGCTAGAATCTTGCGAGCAGCATTCAAAAACTTGCAAAAATCTTGCAAGTCGGATTCAAAACCTTGCAAGATTCTTGCAAGTTTTAAAATTTTTTAATCACCAGGGAGTGCATTTCTGTACTTAGCTACACGAATGAAAAAATATGGCTTGCATTGCTTTTGCTTGAACTTCATGACATGAAACAAAAACTAAATAAATCAAAAAAGAGTGTCCTGAAATCACCACCACTGATCTTTCAGAAGTCATTTAGATACGGCACTGTTAGTCTAACTAATCGAATCTTTTCCGTTTGTGTCCCTGCTCCCAGCTTAGTGGGCGCACATTATTGGATATAACCCACAAATTAGTTGCAGGCGTTTTTCAAACAAGAACATTTTTTTGTCGTTCATGTTAACTCCCAGAACAGTTACAGCATCATCTTCCAAAGGAATTGAAAATCTTGCGAGATACCAGAAATACATTCAAAAAACTTAATGAAAACAGTAATTAGTCTTGTAAAAATTTTCCACACTAATGGTAGCTGAAATCCAAAATAACAAAAACCTGAACACTTATCAGAGCCATAACGCTAATTCGACTACGATGACAAGCCTACAAAAATTAAATTTTTAGTTTGACTGAAAAAAACTCGCACAACGTTTATTTTTGTTATCGTAAGGTGCCAGACTAAGGCCCTATCAACCCTACGAAGAGGCATAATATAAAAACAATCATAATTTTGTTTCCTCAATGCTAAACTGAAAACAGTTTTTTTTATAAATCAGCGAAATAAAAAGCACCAAGGTGGACGGTAAATCAGCAAGTTCATGTTTTTTTGGTAACGCCCGAATAGAGAACAAAAAGATTTTTGACTCACCTAGATATGGCAGAGACAGAAAAAGGAGGAACGGCAAAAATGGAGGAAAATTGGAACTTTTTGACCGCTAAACTTAACTAAAATTTCACATCTTTTTTCTTGCATATTCCTGCCCCTCACAGCAGCATGCACTCAATTAGCCCCAGGAACCTACCTAAAGGTAGAAAAGGCTAAAACAGGCATTGACTGAACAAAGGAGACGGTTTCCCTCTAGGCAGGATATTCAAGAATCTAATGGTGAAAAGCAAACTTATGCAAAAACAATATCAACATTTTCATTGTTGTATAGGATTTTGTCCCTGAAGTAACGAATAAAATATTGCATTTGATTGTCACGGGGAAAATTCAAATCGCGTAAGCTCAATTGATGAATGGAGTTAAACACTTTTGCACCCCTATAAGCAATTGATTGCTTGAATAACTGTCCTTTTAACCTTTCACTTTGGGAGTTGATATTATGTCAACGCTTGACGAGCCTAAATTCCTGGAATCTTGACGATCTCAAATGAGATTGTTTAAATATTCGACGTCAAAGAGATTATTATACGATCTTGAAGCAAATTGAAGCAAACCATATGTATATATATATATATATATATATATTATATATATATATATATATATAAAAAGATTATGAATAGGCAAGATTCTATGCAACTCGAGAAGATTATCAACATGATCGAATTTGCGTAGAAAACAAATCCTTCGGATAAACTTATTTTGCAGACGCTTCAGCATATTCAGTTCCGATTTTGAATTATAACCGGACACCAAAATTCCGTTCTGCATTTTAGGCTGTATGTATAGATCGTAGCAATTTAGCAAGTCTAAATTTATTTATTTAAAAACTGACGCATCGAATAAGTCAAACCAACCAACTTGGATATAGATCAGAGAAAACTGTTAATATGAGTCTTTTACTTCAAGTTTTTATTAACTATGATTCCAGTTTTTATCAACTAAATATTTTACACTCGATACTGAAAAAGAGTTTTAGAGTTGAGGTAACAATTGAAATGATCTTGATCTTTAAAAACAAGATTTTAGTCTTGTATTGATTTAAAGTAAGTTTATTTGATTTCGTCCATTCATTGATAATGTGAAATTCACAATTTACATGGTTGGCGTCATTATTCCGCATGTCGAACAAGACGGAAGTGTCATCAGCAATATGAAATATTTCAGAATTTTGAAAGACGTGATGCAAATCATTGATGTAGATGATTAAAAAAGAGGTCGGAGATTAGACCCCTGAGGCACTCTACAAATAAATGGAAGAGCTGCAGAGATACTGGACATCACCTTAACAAATTGCTACCTCTTTTCTAAATAATTAGACAGGCATGATAGAAGAAGATAACCGCGAATTCCATATGATTATTAAGTTTCTAATAGTATAGAGTGATCAAGTGTGTCAAATGCTTTTTTAAGTCAAGAAATATAGCAACTGAAAGCTCATAATTATGCGTCAAATGATGTCTAATAGTTTCGATAATATTAACTAACGCATCTACAGCAGACTTTTTAGGCCTAAGCCCGAAATGATTACAAAAGAACAAATTAAAGTATTTAAAGTAGTCTAACAATCGGTTGTATAAAACGAGCTCGAAAATTTTGCTTACAAATGGAAGCAAAAAGTTCTGCCGTTAATAGTTAGGATTGACTTCACGGCAATACCTTTGCACATTTGAACTCTGCTGGAAAAGTTCCGACGCGAAAATGTTCATTTGTTAAATTCAACAGCGGACCACTGATTACAATTACTGTTATTTTAATTGAAACAGCGGGTATATCATCAACAACTGAGGAGTTATTTGCTCGCAAGGAATTTATGATCTCTTCCACTTCGGAGGAGGTTACAGGTTTGAATGCCATTGAAAAATCAACTTCATCGATAATCAAAAAATCAACAGTTTGCGGTGATCGAGAGCTGCGGGTCAATGCCAAAGAAAAACACGTAGATTACTGACTAAATATCAACATCATTTTCAACAAATTTTCTATTGAGGGAAACCTCAGTTGGAATTGATGGTTCTATGTTTTTGCACATAGCCAAGTTCAATGCCTCAAAAAATTTTTGGGGTTATCCATACTCTTTTTAATTTGCGTTGCGTAATACTTTCTCTTAGCAGATCGAATAGATCTTGTAATAACCAACTTTTATATAGACATTGCAGCTAGATTTCTTGAAGTGGGAAAGTGATTAACTTGCTTCCGAATATGGTTGCTGTTCGACATAATGTTTTTAAGTGAATTAGTTATCCGTGGTCTTGATTGTTAGGATGTTTTCATGGAAAGACGCCGGGGAGCAAAAATTTTTTACCGCATTTTGTATATTGCACTCGATCAAATCGAAAATCTTGCCATGTGCTAAAAACAAATTCTCAGAATATGTTCTTTTTTTAAAATATCCGATCATTTTCTATATTCGAAGGAAGTTTCTTCAAAACTTTTTTTTTCTACTATTGACAACATGATCAACGAAGACAGGGATATGATCCTTTATAGAGGACTCGATTTTTACCGGTTTTTTGTATTTTTGAAGAATGGATATTCGTTGAGATCTGATCGAGCAAAAAAGAAGAAGTTTTTTGTTTCTAGCAGGATTTTGAATAACTTGCTGAAAGTTATGGCTGCTAATTACATTCAAATAACTTTTTTAAAAAGCAGGTGGTTGAAATATGTCAATGTTAAAATCATTAAGACAATCCAATCCCGGTTACTCTCAGCACCCGATTCCATTAGTGCGTTTAACTCCTCAACGAAATCAGCAGCTTTTGAGTTAAGAGGTTGATAGATAATCAGAATGCCAAATTTGATATTTTCGTTTTTCCATTGTCTCTCCAGCAGAGTCCTCTATAACAGCCAAAGCGCATTAGGAAACAAGTAGGCCTAGACCTCCTTCTCTGGTTCGGCGTTTTTTAGTTATTAATTTGCCGAAGCCTGGAATTGACATTGAGTCTATATGGTCCAGGTCAATCAACCAAGTTTCAGTTAAAACAATAACAGTTGGTTTGACATTTGAAGAACTTAGAAACAGAAGCAACTAACAAAACTGCCCCCTGAGAGTGCGATTAATAAATTGTAGCACCTGACACATTTTATATTCAGGAGTGAGCACCGAGTTGACTTTTATTTCAGGTTCCATTTGAGGTATCACAGTTGGTAGAGAAATTCTGCGTCGTTGAATTAATCGTTGAGAAGATGGCCACCATCAAAGAGATTTCTCATCTTCTACACTTTTTTGTTCCTCCATGTAAAGAAGATGTTGCAATATTTGGTTCGCAGTAACTCAATTCTGTGATCAGCTTTCATCGTGCAGAAGAACCGCAAACGTGGGGCCTCAAGTCTTCGTTAATTTTAACGTCTTTTGTCTCTGCTGCTTTAGCTAAGATTTTGTTGTTGTGATGGATAATGAATTTTGTAATACGCCTCGAGAATCGTACAATCATTTGTCTATTGCCGCGTTTCTTTTTCCGGAGTCTATGCACAATTGAGATATCTTGCTCATTTATTTCGGTTTCAAGGAATCTTCCAAGTTCGACGACTTTATGGACACTAGCTGAGTTGTTTCAGGGCAAGTTGTTTCATTCTGGTCAATATATGTGGCTTCAGGGATACCACTGATGCGGAAATTTTTTCTTCTGTTGTATTGTTTCAACTCTTCAGAATGGGCCATAGTTTTTTGAGGTCAGTTCTGTTAACCGCGCTGTCAATTTTTTGAAGCAGTTTTTCTTGTAGCTCTCTCTTTCTTTTTTTACAAGAGCATTGTCGATTGCAGTCACCATGGCTTTTTAACTTTCAATCTGAATTTTGATACTAAAAATTAATTGGCATTGAATTTTCAAGAGACTTTTTGGTAGTGGATTCCACTGTCTTGTTTATCGTAGCTTCGATAACTTTAACCATTTCCTCGTTTTTTTTTTCACGAGCATTAGTTAGGGCACTTAGCACAACTGCGGTTTTCCTCTCACCAGTTGATGTAGGTTGTGGCGTTGGCATTTGCGCCAGGAAAATTGGCTGTTGATCAGTTGTTTCATGCGTCTCAATTTCAGGAGTTTCAGTTTCAGGGGTCTCAATTTCAATGGAAGAGGGAATTTCCGACACCACTGTCTCTGAATCTATTTATTATGTTTATCACAACAATTAGGTTAAAGTTAAGCTAATTCGAAAAATGTATAGTTTGCTGGAATTTAACTTACAGTTTTCTAGGACGCCAATCGGTATAACTTGCTCTTGCTAATTTAAGAAAAATTTTTTTAAAGTTTGCGAACTAAAAACTAGTATAAAACGTTTGAGGTTTTTGTGTGAAAGACAACATTAAGAACTATTCACAAAACGATATTTTTATTATTCTTGATTCCATCATTTGAGAATATATAGTGCTACTTTGTCCTCTGCATAACTTGAATTCATTGCTCTGAGTAAACAGTTGCTTTTTCATTTCTAATATGAATGCAAACAACTTATTCATCCTAAGCGATTATTAGGACGCCAATTATTGCTTATGGTTTTAATATTGGTGTCTGTTAACCCAAGTAGAAATCATCGATCAAAAATTACTAGCGATTAAATCAACAAAAATTGTGTGTTGGAGCTACCAGTGTCGTGTTCTTCAAATTTTATGGACAATGATAAGCTGTGAGAGGGAGCTGTGAAACCGTTAAAATCATACCTATTTAAACAAACTAAAGACTGTTCATGAAGGATATACGAAGAGGCATAATCTGATACTAAATAAAGTAAATAAGTTCAGAAAAAATTATAGAAAGTTATTTCTTAATGTTTTTTATATCGCTTATGCAAAGAAGCTGACGGCTCAGTTCAGTGCTACAAGTGGCAATGGAAAATTAGTTGTTTTTGCTGAACGAAATAATTGTCGACTTTTCTTCCTTTGTCGACTATTCGTCTTTTTTCGTCCTTTCTTATTCACTCTCTGGATTCTCAAAAATCTTGCTTTGACTGCTTTCTTTTCCCGTTTCTTTTTTCCTTGATTTTTGCGACAACTACGACAATTGCGCTCAGCGCCAAAGTATCAAGAATTACTGAGTTGGATATCAATCTGTTAACATTGGCTGACCGACAACTGCTTTAGACGTAACGTTAACTTAATTGTTGCAACTAATCAAAATTTTTTTGCGCATGTTTCATTGATATGTATTAATTTTGCCTATAAAATAAACAAAGAATATTTATTGAATCTTGATGGGTTTCTTGCTGTTTGAAATTACAACATAGGCAGACAACAGATTGTGACAATCTTGGACAATTCTTTAATCTTCGAACAACAAACTGCTTCTTGTAAATATTTTTTATTTGCTGATCCTGTTGATAAAATGGACTAAAGCTGTGATGTAATTGCTAGGTTCAGTGAACTTATTACTTTGGCATGCAGAGTTCAAGCCTATCATTTATCAGAATAGAGTTCCCCAGCTTGGTGGGTGCATATTATTTGCACCCCCCCCCCCCCCCCGCCCCATGATGATATGTGCTTTGTAACTTGGCATGTGCTCGCCAAGTGCTCGGTATGTGCCATATAAGGAAAATAAAGGTTAACTCATTTTGCTTCAGAAATTGTAAGATTGCCTGATGCGTGCTTGAACAGGTGAGACGGAGCTGTGAAACTGTTATCATCAAACGTATTTAAACAAACTAAAGTCTGTTCATGAAGGATATACGAAGAGGCATAATCTGATACTAAACAAAGTAAATAAGTTAAGAAAACAAATTAAAGAAAGTTATTTCTTAATGTTTTTTCTATTTATTGCTTATGCAAAGAAGCTGACGGCTCAATTCAGTGCTACAAGTGGAAACGGAAAATTAGTTGTTTTGCTGAACGAAATAATTTTCGACTTGTCTTTTTTCGTCGTTTCTTATTCATTCTCTGGATTCTCAAAAATCCTGCTTTGACTGCTTTCTTTCCCGTTTCTTTTTTCCTTGATTTTTACGTCAACTACGACAATTGCGCTTAACGCCAAAGTATCAAGATTTACTTTTTTCTCCAAAACATGTAAATTAATAATATAACCGAAAAGTTAAAGTTTACATGCCTTCAGAAGAATCACGGATATTTATTGAAATAATCAAAATTATACATCAAACTTCTGGTTATTAATTGATGTTACCCATTAAGCTGTTCGTTCTACTATATAAAAAATAAGACACGAATGATCCTAATTGTCTAACTATTGGAAAACTTTCATGCTGACGTTGGGAAAACTCTGTTAAATTTTTTTTTGAAAAGAGTTTTGTTCTCCATCGCTCTTACGTTAGAGGGTAACTTATTCCATTTTTGTATGCTCTTCAAAATCAAAGATCTTTTACTCTGCTTAGTATACTTTTGCATTCTTATTATCAGCTGTTTTGTCCGTTTGTTCTGCTTTAACTGTAGGCGGTTTGCACAATTTTTAAATGTTTCTGATACTATCCTCTGATTCAAGTCTGTGTGGAGTTTCAATATACTAAACTTTGAAAAAATTGATTCAGCTGATAGGACATGCAATATGAGAAGGATATCACGAAAATGATTGAATTTACGACGCATATAACACAGTTTATGCCCCAATTAATCTGCCGATTTATACGCTGTATATTTTTTTGCTTACAATGTTTGTAAATAAACTCCACTGAATGACAAATGAGACATGACTAAAGATTTGAAAACTTGCAGCCTTACTTCCAAAGGTATATGGTTTCTTACTAGATATAGTGAGCGGTTGGCGGCCACCACTTTTTTCAAAACTACATTTATATGTGCTTCAAAAGTCAATTTTGAGTCAAGGTGTATTCCTAGGTAACGACAACTCTCAGCAGGTTTTATTAAATTTCCGTTAAAAGTAACTTTTGGATCCAATTTGTCACTGCTAGAAAAAAAAGTAGTTCTGTTTTATCAGCATTCAAATTGAGTTGATTTTCCCTCAAGTAACTGTCCGTCTTCAGTAACATTTTTTCAATTTTTGTTGCAAATGTTTCTCCTGGTTCATATCGACATAAAATACTAGTATCGTCTGCAAATTGAACAAGCTCAAAATCATTTTTGATTTTTTCTCAAAAATCGTTAACGTATAAAAGAAAAATTAGGGGTTCTAATAATTGCCTTGCGGTACTCCGTTTTTAACAAAAATGTGTTCTGAGACCTCGGTGCCCATTTTGCCGCATTGTGATCTTTTTTCGAGAAAAAATCTCAATAAAATAACTGCAGGCTCAGAGAAGTTGAAGCACTCTGCTTTTTTAGGAAACATTTCGTGCGAAATTGAATTGAATGTTTCTGCAAGCTCTAAAAAAATTGCTGCGGTGTTTTGCCCATTTTCTAGGTTTTCTAATACTGTCTCAGTGAAAAACAATACTGCATCTGTTGAAGATTTTTTGTTTTGGAATCCAAATTGTTCCTTGTTCAATACATTGTTTTTATTAATGTGATCCATCATTTGGAAAATGAGAAGCTTCTCAAAAAGCTTAGCGAAAATTGGTGTGACTGAAATTGGTCGATAGTTGCACACTTGTGTTGCTGGCTCTTTTTTGGGAATTGGTATGCATGTTTTAGAACAGTTGGAAAGACACTGTTTTGAATATATTCATTAAAAAAATTGCAGATGAGTACCAATTGCGTACTTCGCCGCCTTTAAAACCCACGCATCGACAAATCCTGGAACCGGTGATTAACTGTTTTCTAAACTATCATTGTTTTTGTAGATTTTTTTTAAAATCAATAATCTAAGAGTGAATTTTTCAGAACAGTGGTCCAAGTTATGGATATTGAGAGGAACAAAATCACCAGAATATTTGCCCATTTCCACAAAAGATTTAATAAATGCATTGCAGATTGCATTTGTCAACAGTCTTGGCTCCGTCTATTTCAATTTCAGACACATTATTACCTTGTTTGTGGTTTCCTAATTTTTTGAAATTCCTTTGATGAAATTCCATTTCTGCTTCGATGTTTCACATTGCTTGAAAAAATTAACAGAATATTTCTGATGTTCATCTCGTAGTTTTCGGTTCACTAGGTTACGGCATTTTTTGAACTCGTCAAATACATCGTAGTTTTGAGAGATTTTGTATCTACTGATTTGAATATCGACCTGTTAACTTTTGGCTGACCGAGAACTGCTTTCGACGTAACGTTAACTTTATTGTTGCAATTAATCGAATTTTTTTTGCATTTTTTATTGATATGTATTGATTTTGCCTATAAAATAAACAAAGAAAATTTAATGAATCTTGATGCGTTTCTTGCTGTTGATTGTGACAATCTTGGACAATTTTTTGATCGTCAAACCACAAACTGCTTCTTGTAATTTTTTTCGCTGATCCTGTTGATAAAATGGACTAAATCTGTGGTGTAATTGCTAGTTTCAGTGAACTTATTACTTTGGCATGCAGAAATCAAGCCTATCATTTATCAGAATATAATCCCGCAGCTTGCTGGGTCAATATTATTTGCAACTCCCCCCCCCCCCCCCGACATTGTGTTGTTTTTTTACCTTCTGAATTACTATATGATGATATGTGCTTTGTAACTTGGCATGTGCTCGGCAAGTGCTCGGTATGTGCCATATGAGGAAAATAAAGATTAACTCATTTTGCTTCAGAAATTGTCAGATAGCCTGATGCGTGCTTGAACAGGTTCTCGAGAGCAAGTCGGTCTGCTTCGCGTCGCACTCTCCTGGACTTCACTCAGGTGTCGTGCATTTTGGCGTGATGCTTGTGGCGTGATAGCCGAGAAGGTAAGTGCGTGTTTCACACGCCAATGATTGATAGTTCAATCCCCCGCCTCTGCAAAGCTGTCCATGTGAGCATGAGCACTTACATAACCATAGCTTGGTTGACAATAGCCAGACCAAAGTTGGTTGCAATAAGGGTACCACGTGAAAGATTCAGACCCAAAAATGTGGCTAAAGTTAACAAAAAAGTGATTCTGCTGTGTTTTGCTGCGATTACGCAGGATTGACAATTTTTACTCTAGAGAAGGTAGCTGGAGGGAGGACTAAGTCCGTTGTTGAAGTTCCATAAGTCAGAAACAACTGATATTTGATTTTTCAGCGTCCTCCTTTCATCCTACTTTTCCATCTGCCATAAGGTTAGCCAATCAAAACGTTGACGTCAGAACTTTGCTATTTTTTATTTGGTAATAAGTACCACATGGAGCTTGAACTTGAAATTACCGACCTTCTCCTCAGCATCCTTTCCTATTTTGTTCATATATACAAAATTCAATCAGAATCACACACCCCTATTTCAAATAAGTTACCTTTTAATAAATTGCACATATGTGTTTCTACTAATGGGCAAGAACTTGGTATAAAAAGGGCAATATAAATTGTTTGTCGCTATCAACAACCTGAGCCAGTTTTTTTCCTATCAACACTCCTTGAAGTTTTATATCTATTTTTCTTCTAATCTCTTGCTTTCCAATTTATATATACATACATATATATACTTTGTTACCGAATCAGTTTGAGTTTGTCTCATTCGCAGTAAAAATTCAAAAACATTGTTCACATCAAAATCAAAGTTTAACAGTGGAACATGTAACATGTGTTCTTAAACGTGCGCATCATTGAACTCACCCTGCTCTTGACTAGCCTTCGACACTGAGAACCAATTGTGATCTCTGTATACAGAATTCACAATCCTGGCGAAGTCATCCAGGTCTTGCAAGTGGGGAAAGCGGTAGCTCTGTCTCTTTTCCACAATATACGCCAGATGGCAGAAGTATCGGCTGCAAACAAAGGACCAGAAAGCTGCTTAGCTAGAGCTGAGAAATTTTCTGAAAGTTTTGTAAAGAAATGCTCAATTTTTATAAATTTACGCGCAAAAAAAGCCTTGCATAATATTGCGCTGAAATGCGCTGAAATTTTGTAAGAAATGCGCTGGCATACATTATAACTTTAATCAATTTAGCTACTCGTTTTCTAATTCAATTTTAAAGTAACTCCAAAAAATTGAACTCCTATTTCGAGCTGCAACTTTAATTGCAAAAACTGAGCATGGCTCTAAAATATAATTGAAACCGCTAACAATCCTAGCCTACTGTGAATAATCAAAGAAATGCATGCATCATAATCATTTCCTACCTGAATAAAGAACAAATCCTGTTCGGGTATTCACCACTGGGATCAGGTATGAGGAAAGAGAGAGATTGCCATTCTTCACTCTTGCAACCCACCAGAGACTGTGACGTCACTAAAACAAATGATAAAAACCATATTATACATGCGGCGTATTGCAAAAATAAGAGCCGTTCCTATGGTTTTATCTTGCTTATGCAATCTTAGCTACTATGAAAAAAAAATTGCAGTAGTTTTTGAGATAACTTGAGTTGAAGAAAATACATGAGCAGATCGGGTCTCAAGAAAAAATCACACCCAACGTCACAGCTGTAGATTTTGTGTTCAGACTTACTAAAGGAGATTGCGGAGTATCAGATTAGAAAACTCTGTCGGCCGATTTAATGCAGCAGACCCCAATGATTGTAAGAATTATTTATTAATTTTTATAGATTTATTTTTCTGATTGGATTGATATCTTGCAAGATACTTGCAAGAATCTTGCCAGTTTTGATTCGTCTTGCAATATTCTTGCAAGATTTCATTCCGCTCATCACTAGGGGCCAAACAATAATATGCACGTCACCCCGGACGAGGGATTTTTTGGTCTCAGGCATAACCAAGGTTGGCGAATTTTTTCGGGGTTTCAGACGTCACTAGAATAAGCAGGCCTGAAAAGTTTCTTGGTTCCCGACGTCGCCAAAAATATTCTCCTGAAGTTACAAACATCACCTCAGAAGTCCTTTTAACGGCTACACTAGTCCAGATAAATTCAAGTTTTTGCGGATAAAACGTTCACAATATCAAACATAGTTCCCCTAAATTTTTCAATTTGTGTTTACAGCCCATCAAGTGGCCAGAAACAACCTTTAATAAGATAATGCAGAAAAAGCTCAGATTTGCTTAAAAATATGTTGAGCATTTTTTGAAAATCGGAAATCTCACAAAGATCTTTTCCGATTTTCTCCCAAAAACATCAAACGTCCATAAAGGCAAAATGGCTGGTTTAATTGCGCACTTACAGATGTAAAATTTCCCACGCTTGGTCGTGCCAACTTATATTCAAAACTACCCGTAAAATAACGTCAATGGTAGGAGAACGAATTTCAAAATTAGGTTAAATTATCTGCCTGCTGGTCCACCAAAAATTGAAAAAAATCCAAAATCGTCAAATTTTCGAAACAAAAACTTCAGAAAAAATAGAAAAGTTTATCTAATTTATCAATGAACTGGAAAACTGGAGGTAATCTTTGATTATTACAAGCAAATCTTCGAATTTTTTAAAATCTTTTTTTGGTGCAATTTTTTTATCACCTAGGATGTACAGCGTGTCTACCAGGCTCAGCTGCTATAGAAAAAGCTAAAGAGAAGATTCCGCATTACTTCCTCTTTAAAAGGACAGATTACACGGAATCAACAAAGAAAAAATTTTCTACTCTTGGAGCTCATTATGCGTTCAAGCACAAGTGCACAATAAGATATTTTAGGAAAGTTGTCAGGAAAGCAGTCTTCGACCATTGTGTTAAATCGACGAAATTGGACATCACCAATAGTCACGCAAGAACTATTTTTTCAAAAAAACATACTTTCTCAAGTTCTTTTTTTAGTTTTTACAGGTTTGTTTAGCACATCAGACAAACTGATTCAGTCAGGAGCACCAAACTTTAATGGAAATGTGAAAGAAATTAGTGTTCTGTTCCACGAATTTCAATACTGACGAACGCAAATTGATCAAAAATATTTTACACGGGATCCGTCCTGATCATCAGAAATTCAGCCAAAGCCATCGATTTGATTTTGTAAGGAAACGCATATTTTAATCGGATTTTTGGAGCAAGAAATTGGCAAATCAAGCCTGCAATTACGCGAAGCACTGCCAAACCTGCAACTAAAACGACCACACAACGCTTTATATCCCCATTAATATCAATAAGCATGCAACAGCTGCCATTGATACGAGCAACCCAACGAAAATAAATAGATTTATTCAAGAACAGTGGTCAGTCAACGAGCAATCTGAACCAGCAAACACCAACAGCCCAAGCAACCAATCAAACTCATAACATACTCTACTAAAGTGCTTTATATACAAAAATATAACCAATTTCAACGCAAAAGCTTAGCCAATAATTTTAATCCAATTTTCACTTTGAAGCGCTCATCAGTGCATCAATCCGTACCAGAATAGTTTGAACAACTTTCAAATATTACAATCTTGCTTTTAAAGGTTAAAAAGCTTTCAATAGATACGCTATGATCGACTCACCAAGACAATTCACCTTCATATTTGGCAGGATCACAGAGATTTTGTTCTTCTTTGAGAATCTCAACACCTGACAACTCTCCAGTTTTCCTAACAAAAAGCGCGACATAACGCTGTCAAAATTCTCACCACCATTGACAATTCAGCGCTAAGAAAATTTCGATAAAAAAGGTTCCAAAATTCGACCATTTTTGGCAATCCCAGTTTAAATGGAAAGCCCGCTAAAATATTAGAGATCATCCAGCTATGCAATGAATTTATTGGCTTGCATGATGTTCATTTCTCGGAAACCACTGAGGAAAAAATGATGCGCTTTTGCGAATATACGTTTTTTCATTCAGACGAAAAAAACCCCAGCAAGTAATAAAAACAATTCTGAAAATGAAAAACTTGCAGACCCTGGCTGTCAAATACGAAACAGTACTAAAAAACTTATCTCAACTACAGAAATTTAACTTATACCATGTTTCGTGATAACGTCCTCTCAAAAAAAAACCCAGGCCAGATACTAGAAGTAATTTGGGCAATCGAAGTTAAAGAACCCGAACCCAAGAAAGAAACTCTGAACCTCAGCGACAGAGATTCCTTGGATCTCTGGAAAAAACGATCAGCCACGATGGTGGAAAGTACGAAATTGGAAAAAAAACAATGAGAACTGAAAACAGCATTTTGTTGCACATAGCCACTTAATAAGTTTTCCTACGGACCTCAATGATAGCACTCAATTGAAGCAGTTATATTAACAAACCATTGCGGTCAAATAGACATGTTGCCTCCGATTGGATCAGTTCGGCTTAACAAATATGTTTTTGCGTCAAAACGGCTAAGGCAAAAACGAAGAAATTTAAAACGAGCAAGGCGATGGCATGCCAAACAGCATCAGCAAAACAGACTAGTGAATGCGTGGAATTGGGCCTAAAAAAATTCCTTGAAATGGCTCACAACTTCAACGTTTTTAGAAAAAAGTGAATTTTTGAGTAGAGATATAGATACAGATCAAAACAGAGCATTTTAGAGTGTTATGGACCCAAAAAAATTTGCTATAGATTATATTACTTTCAATCCTTGTAACAGTTATCAATTTGATGTTCACACATATAAAGTTTTGTTCGAACAAATATCAACACACTCTAATTGAGATTTGTTTTTTCTCGAATTTATTTCTTGAAACTATCGCAAAAAATTGCTTATGATTAGCAATAAGACAGCGCATTGAGACGCGTGGAAGAATGCTGGATGAAAAACCAAACTTAAAAATTTGAACTGACTATTCGACCAAAAAGGACTTGTAAAATTAAGTTACTGCCTTTTATTTGCTACCAGAGAATCTTTGAATATTTCTGAAATCTATTAATGCCATAGACAAAAGTACATTCCATGAAAATGCACATAAAAATTCTGCTCACCCGGGGCAGCCGAAAGACATTCTTACGTCACCAGACAGCTAACGGAGCACTGCTTACACTATGGTTCTGTTTTTTGCTGCTGTTTTGCCACTCAGAACATACAATTACAGCGCAACTTCCAGCATTGGATTGTCCAATGCCATAGACCCAGTCTATATTCGCCAATGCACGAATGGAGTGGTTTGGCCATTTTATTTTGAAGTCAAATAAAACAAATCGAAAACACTTTGGACTCATTTTCCTATGACTCGCAATGTGATCACAACAAGGCAAAAACTTGGATACTGACACTTATCTTCAGCCATATCAAGATTCACTGTCTGCAGATGTCAAACTGAATAATTTTACAGCCATAATAGCAAAAAAACGTTTGATGGAGCATCCTAACAGTTGACAAATTCCGATAAAGTCTTCTACAAAGAAAAATTATACAAAACCCTAGCTGCACTCAACACCAAAAGAAAAACTCACCCAACGTTCATCCTTCATGTTACTGGCTGGCGTATGGCAGGAAATGATCCATAGGGAAAAGGGGACGCTGTTGTTTTTTTCAAAGTAATAAACGTCTCCCCTTCGACATCTTCGGGATTTAAAAAAATGAGGCCGAATCAATCCTCAACTCCAGGCCATAGACAAACATGGCCGACCAGCCTAACAACGAAGACTACCGCTCTCGATAACATCTACTCAATCAATTCCCGCGCTGCTCGATGCCACCAGGAAACTTTGTAGACCAATAAATAACTAATTTCATGAATTGGAAGCACGATCAGCAGTTGATGAACCATATCTTGTGGCGCCTGATGAAGGAGTACCTGCATATACTGATCAAAAAACGAAAAGTCTGGTCATCCATCAGCCCATTGAAAAACAAATTTTTTGGCTGGGTACTTCAAGACATGACACCGAAATGAATTTAGATCTCTTGAAAAGTCGTTGAAACATCCCCTCGTAATTTATCAGTCTTTAAGTGAAAAAAGCTAACAAATTTTGTCCGTTCAGTCGCTGACCTCGCAAACGTTTATATCCGCAGTTTCTTATTGATATTTCAACTCCGACCTAAGACAACGTCTCAGCTAAATCCGTTCCAATTAGTAGTAATATGCCTGACAAAATTTTAGTTTCTAGCTCATAGATTCATATAATATGACATTCAAGATCATCTTCATCGCCCTTCCTTTACTTTTGGAGCTGCTTAAAATCAAGGAGTTGCAATTCTCCCCACCAATAAAACTGAACAGAAGTCTCCACCAAAATATTATCCAAAAAACAAAACTAGAGTATTTGTTTTTGAAAACATTTTATCAACAACCTTATAATTTTTTTTGTTTTTAGCGAGAGTCCTACAGCAATACTGAGCCCTACAAAAAATTTAAAAGCATTGGGAAAATTTTATTCTAACTCGCAGAAGGTCATAAGATACTACCGAAAGACGTTGCTACCATCAAAAATGTGTGATTGGCTATCAACCATTTGATTTGTTGATTAAACATCTCAATTAACTGCGACTGGTTAAATAATGATTCGTTATTTAAATAGTTTAATGAACCGCGTGAAACTCATTTTTTACCTCCTAATGTTTTTCTAAAATTTACTAAAATTAATATTAAATGTGCAAAGTGACAGCCTGTATTTCAACTGCCTTTCTCTTATTCATATTTTTTTGTTTCTGAAAATTCATTACAGCGTAAATTTTTGGGGAAGATTTCCATTTAATACAAATTTGGTTCATTTTTTGCACCTTTTTATTTTAAAAAAATTGTTAATTTTTTGTCAGTTAATTTAACATTTTCAATATTTATCGATTTTTGTTACCCTGAGTCCTGATTAAAGATTTTTTAGCCCCAACTTGGTTTTAGGGAAAAACAGATTTTCTTGCTGATTCAGTAATTTTGGTTTTAAAACCGTTCGTCAGTTTTCTTGTTTTTGCTGCCATTTGAGTTTTGTTTTTGTGTACTCAGGCGATAATCGAAAAACAATGCTGGCTTTGATGCTTGTTCTTTCGAGGTTAATTATGCTGTCGCCCAATTTCCTCTGTTGAGAACTGAATAATTTGATGCATCAAAGACTTAGAATTTTGTTTCAAATTTTAAACAAATATGGTCTACATTTTGCTTTTTATGTTTTTTTTATACTGAGTCGCAGTACAGAAAGGTTTCACTGAAAAATTGTGAGTTCTATAAGAGCCTATTTCTTTTCATTTTGTAGTTTATGGCATTGATTAATTTAAAACCTAATATAATTCGCTAGTATTTCCAACCTTTTTGATTCTTAATTGATTCCAATTTTCCAACGCTTTCTTTTGTACTGAGTCCCAGGAACAAATCGTTTTGCCATTCTTCTTCTTCTCTCTTTTTTGTCCATTCTGATTTTAGTGCTTTAAAATGGCTGCCCAAATTTTCAGCTAAAAAACGAAGGTTTTGGCAAACATTTTAGTTTTTTTTATGTTTCTTTAAAAGAGAAATAATTGTCAGCTTAGTCCTATAACTGACAGTCAAGGACAAAAAATGTATAATCTAAATCATGTACTATAATATTCTTTCAATTTTCAATATTATAAATTTTATTTCAATCAAATTTGAGAGAGGAACTATATGCTCAACTGGGTTTTTGTTCAGTCAGTTCTGGCCGATTAATATTTTTTGTAGAAATTTGTTAGTGGCGTCAACAAAAAGTCCGCCAAGTTAAGAGCGTAAAATTACAAAGTGTTTTCTATAGTTTTTTGGTTTTCGAATGTTTATTACAGCTTAAAGTTTTGGCGAAGAATTCCTTTTAACACAGATTTTGATCGCAATTTTTATCTTTTTACAGAAACGTTAATGTTTGGTCAATTAGTTTAACAATTTCATTATTCAGTGATTTTAATTATCCTGTATCTTTTTTGAGGATTTTTTGCCTCTTCTTGATTTCCGTTCTTCTGTTTTTTTATGTTTGCTTCCATTTGAGTTCTGTTTTGTTTGGCTTTTGATTTGTTTTGTTCTGTTTTTGATGCGCTTGCTTTCAATATAAATTATGCTGTCACCTAGTACCTTCTTTTGAGAACTGATTATTTTGATTAATCAAAGGCTCAAATTTTCCTTAAAAATTTTAATTAAATATGATCTACCTTTTCTTTTTCATGTTGTTTTATATTGAATCCCAATACAGAATGGTCCCACTGAAAGATTAGCCAGTTCTATATGAGCCTATTTTTTTATTAGTTTGTAGCTTATGGCATTGAATAATTTGAAACCTTTTGCTTCATTAAAATTTTAGTGGTTTTTGAGTATTGATCACAATAACAGATTTTATGTGAGTAAAATATGTGAGTGCAGAACATATGTGAGTGCAGAATTAATTTAATTACATCGGCCTTCTCTGATAAATCAAAAAATGGGATGTTATACTCTTCTGTGAATAATTGGAGCCAAACGAGATGAATTTTGAGGAAATTATTAATTAACATACATTGGTTTTAAAATAGGTTTCAAAAGATCAAAACTTTTAACTCTCGATAACCGTTTTTTGTTGCCTTTTGATCATATATAATACATAATATAATACATATATGTAATATATATATGATACATTTGATTTGAAATACGTCGTTCCCATCCCGGTGAAACGAATCCCAAAACTTTTGACAAGTTCCTGTTTTGTTCCCGGCAAGACTAGAAGAAATGTTACCAGGATCCTATTAAGAAACTTATCAGGAAATGTAGGTGGTGGTAAGTATGTGCAAGTTCTCACTTTTCCCACTAGGAAAATTGAGAAATGTCAGATTCCTAATAAGAAATATGGGCGAAAACAAGATCTCAGTAGGAAAGTTCAAAAATTATCTGGGTTCTTAGCAGGAAGGAGCAGATTCCTAATAGGAAAAACAGGATTCTCTGTAAGAAAAACAGGAAGTTTATAGGTTTGGTAGCAAGACAAACGGGATTCTCTGTAGGAAAAATAGGAAATTAGCAGCCGTTGTAGCATCGAAAAAGCGGTTGGGCAGGGACCCAGATGGACTGATGGCAGCTGCTGGCTATCGAGACACCAAAATCAGCCAAGAACATGCATCCCAGAAAAACAGGGGTGGGTCCCAGTTAATCCGGGACCAAATTAAAAAGAAAGAGCACATGTGAGCAGAGAAAGAAGAGGGTGTTGTGGGTCCCAGTTAAGCCGGGACAAAAACAAAAATAAAGAGAGCACATGAGAGCAGAGAAAAAAGGGGGTGGGTGAGTCCCAGTTAGGCCGGGACTCAAACATTACAAACAAGAGACACATGAGATGCAATCGATTGGTGATTTCGATGCAACGATAGCAGCTGCTGGCTATCGGGACACCGAAATCACTCAAGAGCACGCATTTCAGAAAAAGAGGGGTGAGTCCCAGCTAAGCGGGGACCAAAAAAACAAGAGAAAAAGAGAGCACATGAGAGCAGAGAAAGAATAGGGTGGGGTGGGTCCCAGTTAAGCCGGGACCAAAACAAAAAGAAAGAGCACATGTGAGCAGAGAAAGAAGAGGGTGGGGTGGGTCCCAGTTAAGCCGGGATCAAAGCAAAAAGAAAGAGAGCACATGAGAGCAGAGAAAGAAGGGGATGGGTGAGTCCCAGTTGAGCCGGGACTCAAACATTACAAACAAGGGACATATGAGATGCAATAAATGGGTGAATTTGATGCAACGATAGCAGCTTCTGGCTATCGGGACACCAAAATCACCCAAGAACAAGCATCCCAGAAAAACAGGGGTGGGTCCCAGTTAAGCCTGGACCAAAACAACAAGAGAGAGAACACATGAGAGCAGAGAAGAATAGGGTGTTGTGGGTCCCAGTTAAGCGGGGACGAAAACAAAAAAACGAGAGCACCTGAGAGCAGAGAAAGAAGGGGGTGGGTGAGTTCCAGTTAAGCCGGGACTCAAACATTACAAACAAGGAACACATGAGATGCAATAAATGAGTGAATTTGATGCAACGATAGCAGCTGCTGGCTATCGGGACACCAAAATCAGCCAAGAACATGCATCCCAGAAAAACAGGGGTGGGTCGCAGTTAAGCCGGGACCACAACAAAGAGAGAGAACACATGAGAGCAGAGAAAGAATAGAGTAGGGTGGGTCCCAGTTAAGCCGGGACCAAAAACAAAAAGAAAGAGCCCATGTGAGCAGAGAAAAAAGAGGGTGTTGTGGGTCCCAGTTAAGCCGGGACCAAAACAAAAAGAAAGAGCACATGTGAGCAGAGAAAGAAGAGGATGTTGTGAGTCCCAGTTAAGCCGGGACTCAAACATTACAAACAAGGAACACATGAGATGCAATAAATGGGTGAATTCGATGCAACGATAGCAGCTGCTGGCTATCGGGACACCAAAATCAGGCAAGAACATGCATCCCAGAAAAACAGGGGTGGATCCCAGTTAAGCCGGGACCAAAAAAAGAGAGAGAGAACACATGAGAGCAGAGAAAGAAAAGGGTGGGGTGGGTCCCAGTTAAGCCGGGACCAAAACAAAAAGAAAGAGCACATGTGAGCAGAGAAAGAAGGGGGTGGGTGAGTCCCAGTTAAGCCGGGACCAAAACAAAAAGAAAGAGAGCACATGAGAGCAGAGAAAGAAGGGGATGGGTGAGTCCCAGTTGAGCCGGGACTCAAACATTACAAACAAGGGACACATGAGATGCAATAAATGGGTGAATTTGATGCAACGATAGCAGCTGCTGGCTATCGGGACACCGAAATCACCCAAGAACATGCATCCCAGAAAAATAGGGGTGGGTCCCAGCTAAGCCGGGACCAAAACAACAAGTGAGAGAACACATGAGAGCAGAGAAAGAATAGGGTGTGGTGGGTCCCAGTTAAGCCGGGACCAAAACAAAAAGAAAGAGCACAAGTGAGCAGAGAAAGAAGAGGGTGTTGTGGGTCCCAGTTAGGCCGGGACCAAAACAAAAAGAAAGAGAGCACATGAGAGCAGAGAAAGAAGGGGATGGGTGAGTCCCAGTTGAGCCGGGACTCAAACATAACAAACAAGGAACACATGAGATGCAATAAATGGGTGAATTTGATGCAACGATAGCAGCTGCTGGCTACCGGGACACCGAAATCACCCAAGAACATGCATCCCAGAAAAACAGGGGTGGGTCCCAGTTAAGCTGGGACCAAAACAACAAGAGAGAGAACACATGAGCAGAGAAAGAATAGGGTGGGGTGGGTCCCAGTTAAGCCGTGACCAAAACAAAAAGAAAGAGCGCATGTGAGCAGAGAAAGAAGAAGGTGTTGTGGGTCCCAGTTAATCCGGGACCAAAACAAAAAGAAAGAGAGCACATGTGAGCAGAGAAAGAAGGGGGTGGGTGAGTCCCAGTTAAGCCGGGACCAAAACAAAAAGAAAGAGAGTACATGAGAGCAGAGAAAGAAGGGGATGGGTGAGTCCCAGTTGAGCCGGGACTCAAACATTACAAACAAGGAACACATGAGATGCAATAAATGGGTGAATTTGATGCAACGATAGCAGCTGCTGGCTATCGGGACACCAAAATCACCCAAGAACATGCATCCCAGAAAAACAGGGGTGGGTCCCAGTTAAGCCGGGACCAAAACAACAAGAGAGAGAACACATGAGCAGAGAAAGAATAGGGTGGGGTGGGTCCCAGTTAAGCCGTGACCAAAGTAAAAACAAAGAGCGCATGTGAGCAGAGAAAGAAGAGGGTGTTGTGGGTCCCAGTTAAGCCGGGACCAAAACAAAAAGAAAGAGAGCACATGAGAGCAGAGAAAAAAGGGGGTGGGTGAGTCCCAGTTAAGCCGGGACTCAAACATTACAAACAAGGAACACATGAGATCCAATAGGTGTTATCCTGGTTTTAAAAACTTTATAACGAAAGCTAACCAAGGGCAGCAAAATGAAAGGAGGGGTGTATGACGTAGCTTTTCGAAAAATAAAGATTGTTAAATCTTGATCTCAGAAAGTCAAAACTCAAGATCAAAGTGTGAAATTGGCGCTGATTGAACTCACTTGCTAGCAAAATTGCCTAACTTGTCTAGGTGCTATGATTTCGCATATTCTCAAGCGATGAGAACAGAGGTTTCTTTTCAAAACTACAATGAAAAAGAGAAGAAGAAGATTTGTGGGTCCATTTCACCCAAAACCTATTGTTTGAACAAGTCATAGCTATCAAAAATGGTTCAAATACAAGCCTGAACACGCAAATGTTGTCCTGGTTCCAATAATTTTATAACGAAAGCTACCCAAGGGCAGCAAAATGAAAGGAGAGGGGTGTATGACGTAGCTTTTCGAAAAACAAAGATTGTTAAATCTTGATCTCAGAAAGTGAATTCTCAAGATCAAAGTGTGAAATTGGCGCTGATTGAACTCACATGCTAGCAAAACTGCCTAACTTGTCTAGGTGCTATGATTTCGCATATTCTCAAGCGATGAGAACAGAGGTTTCTTTTCAAAACTACAATGAAAAAGAGAAAAAGAAGATTTTTGGGTCCATTTCACCCCAAACCTATTGTTTGAACAAGTCATAGCTATCAAAAGTGGTTCAAATACAAGCCTCAACACGCAAATCTTGTCCTGGTTTCAATAACTTTATAATGAAAGCTACCCAAGGGCAGCAAAATGAAAGGAGGGGTGTATGACGTAGCTTTTCGAAAAATAAAGATTTGTTAAATCTTGATCTCAGAAAGTCAAATCTCAAGATCAAAGTGTGAAATTGGCGCTGATTGAACTCACATGCTAGCAAAATTGCCCAACTTGTCTAGGTGCTATGATTTCGCCCATTCTCAAGCGATGAGAACAGATGTTTCTTTTCAAAACTACAATGAAAAAGAGAAAGAAGATTTTTAGGTCCATTTCACCCCAAAACCTATTGTTTGAACAAGTCATAGCTATCAAAAGTGGTTCAAATACAAACCTGAACACGCAAGTGTTGTCCTGGTTTCAATAACTTTATAACGAAAGCTACCCAAGGGCAGCAAAATGAAAGGAGGGGTGTATGACGTAGCTTTTCGAAAAAAAAAAGATTGTTAAATCTTGATCTCAGAAAGTCAAATCTCAAGATCAAAGTGTGAAATTGGCGCTGATTGAACTCACTTGCTAACAAAAATGCCTAACTTGTCTAGGTGCTATGATTTCGCCCATTCTCAAGCGATGAGAACAGAGGTTTCTTTTCAAAACTACAATGAAAAGAGAAAAAGAAGATTTTTGGGTCCATTTCACCTCAAAACCTATTGTTTGAACAAGTCATAGCTATCAAAAGTGGTTCAAATACAAGCCTGAACACGCAAGTGTTGTCCTGGTTTCAATAACTTTATAACGAAAGCTACCCAAGGGCAGCAAAATGAAAGGAGGGGTGTATGACGTAGCTTTTCGAAAAATAAAGATTGTTAAATCTTGATCTCAGAAAGTCAAATCTCAAGATCAAAGTGTGAAATTGGCGCTGATTGAACTCACTTGCTAACAAAACTGCCTAACTTGATTAGGTGCTATGATTTTGCCCATTCTCAAGCGATGAGAACAGAGGTTTCTTTTCAAAACTACAATGAAAAAGAGAAAAAGAAGATTTTTGGGTCCATGTCACCCCAAAACCTATTTTTTGAACAAGTCATAGCTATCAAAAGTGGTTCAAATAAAAGCCTGAACACGCAAGTGTTGTCCTGGTTTCAATAACTTTAAAACGAAAGCTACCCAAGGGCAGCAAAATGAAAGGAGGTGTGTATGACGTGGCTTTTCGAAAAATAAAGATTGTTAAATCTTGATCTCAGAAAGTCAAATCTCAAGATCAAAGTGTGAAATTGGCGCTGATTGAACTCACTTGCTAACAAAAATGCCTAACTTGTCTAGGTGCTATGATTTCACAAATTCTCAAGCGATGAGAACAGAGGTTTCTTTTCAAAACTACAATGAAAAAGAGAAAAGGAAGATTTGTGGGTCCATTTCACCCCAAAACCTATTGTTTGAACAAGTCATAGCTATCAAAACTGGTTCAAATACAAGCCTGAACACGCAAGTGTTGTGCTGGTTTCAATAACTTTAAAACGAAAGCTAACCAAGGGCAGCAAAATGAAAGCAGGAGTGTATGACGTAAATTTTCGAAAAATAAAGATTGTTAAATCTTGATCTCAGAAAGTCAAATCACAAGATCAAAGTGTGAAATTGGCGCTGATTGAACTCACTTGCTAGCAAAATTGCCTAACTTGTCTAGGTGCTATGATTTCGCATATTCTCAAGCGATGAGAACAGAGGTTTCTTTTCAAAACTACAATGAAAAAGAGAAAAAGAAGATTTTTGGATCCATGTCACCCCAAAACCTATTGTTTGAACAAGTCATAGCTATCAAAAGTGGTTCAAATACAAGCCTGAACACGCAAGTGTTGTCCTGGTTTCAATAACTTCAAAACGAAAGCTACCCAAAGGCAGCAAAAAGAAAGGAGGGGTTTATGACGTAGCTTTTCGAAAAAATAAAGATTGTTAAATCTTGATCTCAGAAAGTCAAATCTCAAGATCAAATTGTGAAATTGGCGCTGATTGAACTCACTTGCCAGCAAAATTGCCTAACTTATCTAGGTGCTATGATTTCGCATATTCTCAAGCGATGAGAACAGAGGTTTCTTTTCAAAACTACAATGAAAAAGAGAAAAAGAAGATTTTTGGATCCATGTCACCCCAAAACCTATTTTTTGAACAAGTCATAGCTATCAAAAGTGGTTCAAATACAAGCCTGAACACGCAAGTGTTGTCCTGGTTTCAATAACTTTAAAACGAAAGCTACCCAAGGGCAGCAAAATGAAAGGAGGGGTGTATGACATGGCTTTTCGAAAAATAAAGATTGTTAAATCTTGATCTCAGAAAGTCAAATCTCAAGATCAAAGTGTGAAATTGGCGCTGATTTAACTCACTTGCTAACAAAATTGCCTAACTTGTCTAGGTGCTATGATTTCACATATTCTCAAGCGATGAGAACAGAGGTTTCTTTTCAAAACTACAATGAAAAAGAGAAAAAGAAGATTTGTGGGTCCAATTCACCCCAAAACCTATTGTTTGAACAAGTCATAGCTATCAAAAGTGGTTCAAATACAAGCCTGAACACGCAAGTGTTGTCCTGGTTTCAATAACTTCAAAACGAAAGCTACCCAAAGGCAGCAAAAAGAAAGGAGGTGTGTATGACGTGGCTTTTCGAAAAATAAAGATTGTTAAATCTTGATCTCAGAAAGTCAAATCTCAAGATCAAAGTGTGAAATTGGCGCTGATTGAACTCACTTGCTAACAAAATTGCCTAACTTGTCTAGGTGCTATGATTTCGCATATTCTCAAGCGATGAGAACAGAGGTTTCTTTTCAAAACTACAATGAAAAAGAGAAAAAGAAGATTTGTGGGTCCATTTCACCCCAAAACCTGTTGTTTGATCCCGTCACAGCTATCAAAAGTGGTTCAAATACAAGCCTGAACACGCAAGTTTTGTGCTGGTTTCAATAACTTTAAAACGAAAGCTACCCAAGGGTAGCAAAATGAATGGAGGTGTGTATGACGTAGCTTTTCGAAAAATAAAGATTGTTAAATCTTGATCTCAGAAAGTCAAATCTCAAGATCAAAGTGTGAAATTGGCGCTGATTGAACTCACTTGCTAACAAAATTGCCTTACTTGTCTAGGTGCTATGATTTCGCATATTCTCAAGCGATGAGAACAGAGGTTTCTTTTCAAAACTACAATGAAAAAGAGAAAAAGATGCTTTGTGGGTCCATTTCACCCCAAAACCTATTGTTTGAACAAGTCAAAGCTATCAAAAGTGGTTCAAATACAAGCCTGAACACGCAAGTGTTGTCCTGGTTTCAATAACTTTATAACGAAAGCTACCCAAGGGCAGCAAAATGAAAAGAGGGGTGTATGACGTAGCTTTTCGAAAAATAAAGATTGTTAAATCTTGATCTCAGAAAGTCAAATCTCAAGATCAAAGTGTGAAATTGGCGCTGATTGAACTCACTTGCTAGCAAAAATGCCTAACTTGTCTAGGTGCTATGATTTCGCGCATTCTCAAGCGATGAGAACAGAGGTTTCTTTTCAAAACTACAATGAAAAAGAGAAAAAGAAGATTTGTGGGTCCATTTCACTCCAAAACTAATTGTTTGAACAAGTCATAGCTATCAAAAGTGGTTCAAATACAAACCTGAACACGCAAATGTTGTCCTGGTTTCAATAACTTAATAACGAAAGCTACCCAAGGGCAGCAAAATGAAAGGAGGGGTGTATGACGTAGCTTTTCGAAAAATAAAGATTGTTAAATCTTGATCTCAGAAAGTCAAATCTCAAGATCAAAGTGTGAAATTGGCGCTGATTGACCTCACTTGCTAGCAAAATTTTCTGACTTGTCTAGGTGCTATGATTTCGCATATTCTCAAGCGATGAGAACAGAGGTTTCTTTTCAGAACTACAATGAAAAAGAGAAAAAGAAGATTTGTGGGTCCATTTCACCCCAAAACCTATTGTTTGAACACGTCATACCTATCAAAAGTGGTTCAAATACAAACCTGAACACGCAAGTGTTGTCCTGGTTTCAATAACTTTATAACAAAAGCTACCCAAGGGCAGCAAAATGAAAGGAGGGGTGTATGACGTAGCTTTTCGAAAAATAAAGATTGTTAAATCTTGATCTCAGAAAGTCAAATCTCAAGATCAAAGTGTGAAATTGGCGCTGATTGAACTCACTTCCTATTAAAACTGCCTAACTTGTCCAGGTGCTTTGATTTCGCATATTCTCAAGCGATGAGAACAGAGGTTTCTTTTCAAAACTACAATGAAAAAGAGAAAAAGAAGATTTTTGGGTCCATTTCACCCCAACACCTATTGTTTGAACAGGTCATAGCTATCAAAAGCGGTTCAAGTACAAGCCTAAACACGCAAGTGTTGTCCTGGTTTTAATAACTTTATGACGAAAGCTACCCAAGGGCAGCAAAATGAAAGGAGTGGTGTATGACGTAGCTTTTCGAAAAATAAAGATTGTTAAACCTTGATCTCAGAAAGTCAAATCTCATGATCAAAGTGTGAAATTGGCGCTGATTGAACTCACTACCTAGCAAAATTGCCTAACTTGTCTAGGTGCTATGATTTCGTCCTTTCTCAAGCGATGAGAACAGAGGTTTCTTTTCAAAACTACAATGAAAAGAGAGAAAACGAAGATTTTTGGGTCCATTTCACCCCAAAACCTATTGTTTGAACAAGTCATAGCTATCAAAAGTGGTTCAAATACAAGACTAAACACGCAAGTGTTGTCCTGGTTTTAATAATTTTATAAAGAAAGCTACCCAAGGGCAGCAAAATGAAAGGAGTGGTGTATGACGTAGCTTTTCGAAAAATAAAGACTGTTAAATCTTGATCTCAGAAAGTCAAATCTCAAGATCAAAGTGTGAAATTGGCGCTGATTGACCTCACTTGCTAGCAAAATTGCCTGACTTGTCTAGGTGATATGATTTCGCATATTCTCAAGCGATGAGAACAGAGGTTTCTTTTCAGAACTACAATGAAAAAGAGAAAAAGAAGATTTGTGGGTCCATTTCACCCCAAAACCTATTGTTTGAACACGTCATAGCTATCAAAAGTGGTTCAAATACAAGCCTGAACACGCAAGTGTTGTCCCGGTTTCAATAACTTTATAACGAAAGCTACCCAAGGGCAGCAAAATGAAAGGAGGTGCGTATGACGTAGCTTTTCGAAAAATAAAGATTGTTAAATCTTGATCTCAGAAAGTCAAATCTCAAGATCAAAGTGTGAAATTGGCGCTGATTGAACTCACTTCCTAGCAAAACTGCCTAACTTGTCTAGGTGCTTTGATTTCGCATATTCTCAAGCGATGAGAACAGAGGTTTCTTTTCAAAACTACAATGAAAAAGAGAAAAAGAAGATTTTTGGGTCCATTTCACCCCAACACCTATTGTTTGAACAAGTCATAGCTATCAAAAGCGGTTCAAGTACAAGCCTAAACACGCAAGTGTTGTCCTAGTTTTAATAACTTTATGACGAAAGCTACCCAAGGGCAGCAAAATGAAAGGAGTGGTGTATGACGTAGCTTTTCGAAAAATAAAGATTGTTAAATCTTGATCTCAGAAAGTCAAATCTCAAGATTAAAGTGTGAAATTGGCGCTGATTGAACTCAGTACCTAGCAAAATTGCCTAACTTGTCTAGGTGCTATGATTTCGTCCTTTCTCAAGCGATGAGAACAGAGGTTTCTTTTCAAAACTACAATGAAAAAGAGAAAACGAAGATTTTTGGGTCCATTTCACCCCAAAACCTATTGTTTGAACAAGTCATAGCTATCAAAAGTGGTTCAAATACAAGTCTAAACACGCAAGTGTTGTCCTGGTTTTAATAATTTTATAACGAAAGCTACCCAAGGGCAGCAAAATGAAAGGAGTGTTGTATGACGTAGCTTTTCGAAAAATAAAGACTGTTAAATCTTGATCTCAGAAAGTCAAATCTCAAGATCAAAGTGTGAAATTGGCGCTGATTGAACTCACTTGCTAGCAAAAATGCCTAACTTGTCTAGGTGCTATGATTTTGCCCATTCTCAAGCGATGAGAACAGAGGTTTTTTTTCAAAACTACAATGAAAAGGAGAAAAAGAAGATTTGTGGGTCCAATTCACCCCAAAACCTATTGTTTGAACAAGTCATAGCTATCAAAAGTGGTTCAAATACAAGCCTGAACACGCAAGTGTGGTCCTGGTTTCAATAACTTTAAAACGAAAGCTACCCAAGGGCAGCAAAATGAAAGGAGGGGTGTATGACGTAGCTTTTCGAAAAATAAATATTGTTACATCTTGATCTCAGAATGTCAAATCTCAAGATCAAAGTGTGAAATTGGCGCTGATTGACCTCACTAGCTAGCAAAATTGCCTAAATTGTCTAGGTGCTATGATTTCGTCCTTTCTCAAGCGATGAGAACAGAGGTTTCTTTTCAAAACTACAATGAAAAAGAGAAAAAGAAGATTTGTGGGTCCAATTCACCCCAAAACCTATTGTTTGAACAAGTCATAGCTATCAAAAGTGGTTCAAATACAAGCCTGAACACGCAAGTGTTGTCCTGGTTTCAATAACTTCAAAACGAAAGCTACCCAAAGGCAACAAAAAGAAAGGAGGTGTTTATGACGTAGCTTTTCGAAAAAATAAAGATTGTTAAATCTTGATCTCAGAAAGTCAAATCTCAAGATCAAATTGTGAAATTGGCGCTGATTGAACTCACTTGCCAGCAAAATTGCCTAACTTGTCTATGTGCTATGATTTCGCATATTCTCAAGCGATGAGAACAGAGGTTTCTTTTCAAAACTACAATGAAAAAGAGAAAAAGAAGATTTGTGGGTCCATTTCACCCCAAAACCTGTTGTTTGATCAAGTCCCAGCTATCAAAAGTGGTTCAAATACAAGCCTGAACACGCAAGTGTTGTTCTGGTTTCAATAACTTTATAACAAAAGCTATCCAAGGGCAGCAAAATGAAAAGAGGGGTGTATGACGTAGCTTTTCGAAAAATAAAGATTGTTAAATCTTGATCTCAGAAAGTCAAATCTCAAGATAAAAGTGTGAAATTGGCGCTGATTGAACTCACTTGCTAGCAAAATTGCCTAACTTGTCTAGGTGCTATAATTTCGCATATTCTCAAGCGATGAGAACAGAGGTTTCTTTTCAAAACTACAATGAAAAAGAGAAAAAGAAGATTTTTGGGTCCATTTCACCCCAAAACCTATTGTCTGAACAAGTCATAGCTATCAAAAGCGGTTCAAATACAAGCCTGAACACGCAAGTGTTGTCCTGGTTTCAATAACTTTAAAACGAAAGCTACCCAAGGGCAGCAAAATGAAAGGAGGGGTGTATAACGTAGCTTTTCGAAAAATAAAGATTGTTAAATCTTGAACTCAGAAAGTCAAATCTCACGATCAAAGTGTGAAATTGGCGCTGATTGAACTCACTTGCTAGCAAAATTGCCTAACTTGTCTAGGTGCTATGATTTCGCATATTCTCAAGCTATGAGAACAGAGGTTTCTTTTCAAAACTACAATGAAAAAGAGAAAAAGAAGATTTGTGGGTCCATTTCACCCCAAAACCTATTGTTTGATCAAGTCACAGCTATCAAAAGTGGTTCAAATACAAGCCTGAACACGCAACACAAGTGTTGTCCTGGTTTCAATAACTTTATAACGAAAGCTACCCAAGATCAGCAAAATGAAAGGAGGGGTGTATGACGTAGCTTTTCGAAAAATAAAGATTGTTAAATTTTGATCTCAGAAAGTCAAATCTCAAGATCAAAGTGTGAAATTGGCGCTGATTGAACTCACTTGCTAGCAAAATTGCCTAACTTGTCTAGGTGCTTTGGTTTCGCCTATTCTCAAGCGATGAGAACAGAGGTTTCTTTTCAAAACTACAATGAAAAAGAGAAAAAGAAGATTTGTGGGTCCAATTCACCCCAAAACCTATTGTTTGAACAAGTCATAGCTATCAAAAGTGGTTCAAATACAAGCCTGAACACGCAAGTGTTGTCCTGGTTTCAATAACTTCAAAACGAAAGCTACCCAAAGGCAGCAAAAAGAAAGGAGGTGTTTATGACGTAGCTTTTCGAAAAAATAAAGATTGTTAAATCTTGATCGCAGAAAGTCAAATCTCAAGATCAAATTGTGAAATTGGCGCTGATTGAACTCACTTGCCAGCAAAATTGCCTAACTTGTCTAGGTGCTATGATTTCGCATATTCTCAAGCGATGAGAACAGAGGTTTCTTTTCAAAACTACAATGAAAAAGAGAAAAAGAAGATTTTTGGGTCCATTTCACCCCAAAACCTATTGTTTGAACAAGTCATAGCTATCAAAAGTGGTTCAAATTCAAGCCTGAACACGCAAGTGTTGTCCTGGTTTCAATAACTTTATAACAAAAGCTATCCAAGGGCAGCAAAATGAAAAGAGGGGTGTATGACGTAGCTTTTCGAAAAATAAAGATTGTTAAATCTTGATCTCAGAAAGTCAAATCTCAAGATCAAAGTGTGAAATTGGCGCTGATTGAACTCACTTGCTAGCAAAATTGCCTAACTTGTCTAGGTGCTATGATTTCGCATATTCTCAAGCGATGAGAACAGAGGTTTCTTTTCAAAACTACAATGAAAAAGAGAAAAAGAAGATTTTTGGGTCCATTTCACCCCAAAACCTATTGTTTGAAGAAGTCATAGCTATCAAAAGTGGTTCAAATACAAGCCTGAACACGCAAGTGTTGTCCTGGTTTCAATAACTTTAAAACGAAAGCTACCCAAGGGCAGCAAAATGAAAGGAGGGGTGTATAACGTAGCTTTTCGAAAAATAAAGATTGTTAAATCTTGAACTCAGAAAGTCAAATCTCAAGATCAAAGTGTGAAACTGGCGCTGATTGAACTCACTTGCTAGCAAAATTGCCTAACTTGTCTAGGTGCTATGATTTCGCATATTCTCAAGCTATGAGAACAGAGGTTTCTTTTCAAAACTACAAGGAAAAAGAGAAAAAGAAGATTTGTGGGTCCATTTCACCCCAAAACCTATTGTTTGATCAAGTCACAGCTATCAAAAGTGGATCAAATACAAGCCTGAACACGCAACACGACTGTTGTCCTGGTTTCAATAACTTTATAACGAAAGCTACCCAAGATCAGCAAAATGAAAGGAGGGGTGTATGACGTAGCTTTTCGAAAAATAAAGATTGTTAAATTTTGATCTCAGAAAGTCAAATCTCAAGATCAAAGTGTGAAATTGGCGCTGATTGAACTCACTTGCTAGCAAAATTGCCTAACTTGTCTAGGTGCTTTGGTTTCGCCTATTCTCAAGCGATGAGAACAGAGGTTTCTTTTCAAAACTACAATGAAAAAGAGAAAAAGAAGATTTGTGGGTCCATTTCACCCCAAAACCTATTGTTTGATTAAGTCACAGCTATCAAAAGTGGTTCAAATACAAGCCTGGCACGCAAGTGTGGTCCTGGTTTCAATAACTTTAAAACGAAAGCTACCCAAGGGCAGCAAAATGAAAGGAGGGGTGTATGACGTAGCTTTTCGAAAAATAAAGATTGTTAAATCTTGATCTCAGAAAGTCAAATCTCAAGATCAAAGTGTGAAATTGGCGCTGATTGAACTCACTTGCTAGCAAAATTGCCTAACTTGTCCAGGTGCTATGATTTCGCATATTCTCAAGCGATGAGAACAGAGGTTTCTTTTCAAAACTACAATGAAAAAGAGAAAAAGAAGATTTGTGGGTCCATTTCAACCCAAAACCTATTGTTTGAACAAGTCATAGCTATCAAAAGCAGTTCAAATACAAACTTGAACACGCAAGTGTTGTCCTGGTTTCAATAACTTTATAACGAAAGCTACCCAAGGGCAGCAAAGTGAAAAGAGGTTTGTATGACGTAGCTTTTCGAAAAATAAAGGCTGTTAAATCTTGATCTCAGAAAGTCAAATCTCAAGATCAAAGTGTGAAATTGGCGCTGATTGAACTCACTTGATAGCAAAATTGCCTAACTTGTCTAGGTGCTTTGATTTCGCCTATTCTCAAGCGATGAGAACAGAGGTTTCTTTTCAAAACTACAATGAAAAAGAGAAAAAGAAGATTTGTGGGTCCATTTCACCCCAAAACCTATTGTTTGAACAAGTCATAGCTATCAAAAGTGGTTCAGATACAAGTCTGAACACGTAAGTGTTGTCCTGATTTCAATAACTTTATAACGAAAGCTACCCAAGGGCAGCAAAATGAAAGGAGGGGTGTATGACGTAGCTTTTCGAAAAATAAAGATTGTTAAATCTTGATCTCAGAAAGTCAAATCTCAAAATCAAAGTGTGAAATTGGCGCTGATTGAACTCATTTGCTAGCAAAATTGCCTAACTTGTCTAGGTGCTTTGATTTCGCATATTCTCAAGCGATGAGAACAGAGGTTTCTTTTCAAAACTACAATGAAAAAGAGAAAAAGAAGATTTGTGGGTCCATTTCACCCCAAAACCTATTGTTTGAACAAGTCATAGCTATCAAAAGTGGTTCAAATACAAACCTGAACACGCAAGTGTTGTCCTGGTTTCAATAACTTTATAACGAAAGCTACCCAAGGGCAGCAAAATGAAAGGAGGGGTGTATGACGTAGCTTTTCGAAAATTAAAGATTGTTAAATCTTGATCTCAGCAAGTCAAATCTCAAGATCAAAGTGTGAAATTGGCGCTGATTGAACTCATTTGCTAGCAAAATTGCCTAACTTGTCTAGGTGCTTTGATTTCGCATATTCTCAAGCGATGAGAACAGAGGTTTCTTTTCAAAACTACAATGAAAAAGAGAAAAAGAAGATTTTTGGGTCCATTTCACCCCAAAACATATTGTTTGAACAGGTCATAGCTATCAAAAGTGGGTCAAATACAAACCGGAACACGCAAGTGTTGTCCTGGTTTCAATAACTTTATAACGAAAGCTACCCAAGGGCAGCAAAATGAAAGGAGGGGTGTATGACGTAGCTTTTCGAAAAATAAAGATTTTTAAATCTTGATCTCAGAAAGTCAAATCTCAAGATCAAAGTGTGAAATTGGCGCTGATTGAACTCACTTGCTATCAAAATTGCCTAACTTGTCTAGGTGCTATGATTTCGCCCATTCTCAAGCGATGAGAACAAAGGTTTCTTTTCAAAACTACAATGAAAAAGAGAAAAAGAAGATTTTTGGGTCCATTTCACCCCAAAACCTATTGTTTGAATAGGTCAAAAGATTGTTATATCTTGATGTCAAAAAGTAAAATCCCAATGATTTATTACTATATATTCCGCAATGAAGAGTTTGAGGGAAGAGAACATTGTAGAACAAATTATTTCTGAACATGAACGAATGACAAACTAATGGAAATTACTTGTTTACTCTTCAGAGTTTTTGTCTGACATTCGAAACAAGAGCGGTTATAAAAGAATTCAAGTTGTAGTTTAATCACACTCGAAGGCTCCACAAACTTTGGACAAAATCAGGTTTCCAGCTACATCTCGAACAATACAAGGCATGGTCAGGTTTTTTACGTCCACTAAAGTAACATCTGAATTCACCCGCTGGATTAAATAATTGTGGTCGTAACAGCCGTCGATCAACTCTAAGCCTTCCTCTAAATCTAGAGCCGTGCGATAATCGTCTATTGGGGTAGCTGCCTCCTCAAACAGTTCGCTCAGAAAGCTCGAAAGTGATTTCAGAGCCCGAAATTCCTTAACATGAACGGCAGCAGCTTTCGCCTCGCTATCGGCAAAGATAGCCATTAATTGGCCAAAACATGTGGTGCCATTTTTGTCAAACTCAACAAAATGCACGCAAATTTTGTCTGAATGCCAGGAACACTTACTACCATGACAAAAAAACGTTTTTGAGTCGATTTCAAATGTACTGCTCGTGACAAAAATCTCTTGTGCAGCTTCAATTTCGATTAAACATTCAGTGGGACGGAACAACTTTAGAGATCCAATTACTGTTGCAGCACAATTCCAGCTAAAATTTCGCCTGAAGAACCGTCGTTGATTCCTCTTGACTGCCAATTTTGTTGCTAAGGATGCACTTGTAATTGGCCCAATAGCACGTTTCAGATGATAGTGTGCAGCTTTGAAAGGCATGCAGGACAAGGAAGCCAAGGGTCCTGACATCTTCACCTGATCAGCCAAGTGACCAAGAGAATGCATATTAAAAGTTTGCGCTGCCTCACCGTAGAATCTTGGAACTAACTTTTGGAATATCTTTATAAGACGTTCTGCTACATCTATAAACGATTTATCAAGCGGCTCAACTAAATACCTGACTGCAGAACTCAGTAGAAAAAAATGTATAAACATAAACAAAGAGAGAGTTCCATACAAGGATGTGAAGCCGAAAAAAAGAAACAACTTAAATTCGGCAGCTTTCCAATATTTTAACGTTTCCAGACGTCTCAGCTGTCTTTTGTTCTCGCTTCCAGGTACTCTGCATTTAATCAAATAGGCAGATACATCGGCATTTCTGCAACCCAAGAACTTCTTTGAGTTGGTTATCCTGGTCAGAATTGTCTTTACAACGCCTAGGAATACTTGATGCATATAATCAATAAGCATGTCATCGGGGAGCGTTACAATGTCCTCTATAGCTGATGGACCTAAGGAAACATATTCTAAGTTAGAGAAAAATACCAAATATTTACTTTAAAATTTTTGACTTTTTGTTTACCTCGCAGACCAAATAGGGATTTTTGTCCGTGCTTTAGGCAGCGAAGCACTACCATGCGATCCTTTGAGGTCCTCTCAGAAACATTTTCTTCGTTGAAACGATAAATCCAAACATCTTTCGTGAGAGCTCTACGTCCGATAGCTAAACAGTTACTGCAACCATAACGCCCATTAAACTGTGTCTGGTTCATTAGAGGAGCTTTCATTACCATGTCTGCTATAACATACTGAATCTTTGCAGTAAATTCGGTTGTTGAGCCTTTTACGTTCAACCTTCGTACTGCATTGGAATTCACGAAATTTTGACAGTGTGGTTCATCAGATCATCAACCTTTGGTTTTCTATCTCCGCCGAATAACGATAAAAGCAGCAAATTTTTGTAGCTTACACGTCTCTTCGATGGTAAATTAAGAAGCATGAGCCAGACGGGATACAAATTAAATTTTTCAGAATTGAATGGAGAAACACCATCCGTGCTCAAAGCGAAGAACAAACAATTTTTATCTGGCTTTGGTAAACTCAGATCAGTTTGCAGTTGGAAATTTTCGGCTGTAATAAGGTCGTAATTTTCGCTTAGCACGTGACTCAGTTGTCTAAAATAATGCCCTCAGGAATCTTTCTTTCAACAATAACTGACAACAAACTATTTTCTTGCTGTCTCAGAGAGTACATTGTTGGTAAGTTGTTAGCAGAAGGCATGGCTTTACTAAAGAGGCAGAGAATTCCGGCAATGGCACGCTCAGAGAGAGCGTGAATATCAGCAAGATCCATAATTTCACCGCAAAAAGATTGAGTGGAAAGTTTTGAGCCGGTGCAGATCATTTCAGCAGCCGAACTACTTCCGTCATAAAACTCTGACTGTTGACTTTCATCGTTATTCGCGTTGGGACTATGCGTAGAAACGTGCGGCTCCTCTCCGTCAATATCTGATAGGCAATCAATTTTTACAGGTGTAGAGCACGGATTGACAGCTACTTCTTCAATGAAATCTTCGAAATTTAAAGATGATTCGTGCGGAATATCGTTGTCAGAAGTATCAGATGATGATGCTCTGGAGGCAGAAGAATCCGAGCACGAAAGCAATCTTACTCGGTATCGTGATCTTTTGGTTACTCGCGATTGGTAAGTCAGACCAATATCACGATGACGTTTGCGAAGTTTTTGAAGGGCTTTTTTTCAAATTCTTCTTTTGCTAACCGTGATTTCGAAAACCGTAAGGCTCTAATTCTTCCTGATCGGGTCCAGCTTTGAATACTGTGGCTTTTTCCGTGCATTTCAGTGTGCGGGCACTCACAGAACTTCCTTTCAGGGCCAAAATAATCACCACTATAAAGTACCGTTAGTTCATCACCTGGAGAAATGCCAGCGCTTGAAGTTACCCGAAGTCTCACTTGTGCTTGCTTTGTGTTTGCAACATAGGCAGCATTTTCGCCGCAGCTCGAATTGACGAAAGAAACTCCACCTAACATAACTTTTCAACCCGTGTGATGGCGAATGACAGAAACATCATTCTTGCCATCAATAATTTCATTTTCCTTGATTGGCGCTTGAAAGCCAACCAAGCCAGGAATGAAATCGCCCTTCCTGAAACTTTTCCTAGCGTAAACACCAAAGCTGCAGAAACCGGTATCCCTTGTATAATTAGAAATGAGCGGTCGGAACTCTACATTTTCGAGCGACAAGACGTACGCATCCTGCATGTCTCTTTTCAACGCCTCGTATATAGTTGTATTCCTTAGATGCATGCCACACGTAATTTTATGCGAAGTTTGATCTTCTAAGTCGATATATTTGGACGTTAGTTCGGGGTCGGCAAGCGCTAGGTCATGCCAAAAAATTGAACGACTCATGTTTGGAACTAAAAATCATAATTAAAAATCAAAGTGAGTATAGATGAGAGAAGATAATCGGATAACCATTTCCATAAAAACTACTAATTTTTTTAGAGCTCCTGCTATGGTCTGAAGGGCCTTTAAAATCTTTGAGGCAAAATTTTTTTCACCAGAAAATTGTATCATGAACAATTAACACCAGAGTAACATTCTAAGTATTTAAAGTCGCTAACATTTTTTGCACAAAGTTTTGTCTGGAAGCAAAAGGCAACTATCACAAACAAATTGACTGCACTTCAAGCACTCTAAAAAATCAGCTCTTGATAACTTGATGCTAACATTACCAACAGAGCACCTCGACGGCTCAAAAGGTTGAAGTTCTGATTTTAAGTTTCTCTCTTTGAAGCCTCTCCACCATTCAACTCCAGCTTCACGACTTTTCGCCCAAGACATTGGAAACTTCAGTTCATAAATTGTGGCTTTACAAAATGCATATCCCAGAATCTGCTTGAGAGCCCTCTTGCGTTGAGAACACCAACCCCTTATTTCTTCAGCCATGGATTTTTCTTGGGCATCGGAGAACACCTTCTTCAGACAACCATCGTTCTTCAATTTCCGTTTCAAAGTACTCAGCGGAACACCAGTAGATCGAGCGACACACCTTGCGCCATAGCCACCCTCAATGACTAAGAATAAGGCCATCTCAATATCGCTGTCATTGTATGAACGGTTGGTCTTTCGTACATAGGATCTCCGCATGTTCAATCTTAAAACGGGGAAAACGAGTTCATGAAGTAAACAGTTGCTCAAAATGAAACTCAGAGAAAAATTTGAGGTACGTTGCAAAAGTTGAAATATGAAAAACCAGCAAAAATCAATTTTTTTGATGACAACTGAAAATCGAAAACGATGAAACATCAGATTCTGATAAATGTTGAATACAAAAAAAAGTATTTCGCAGATATAGGTCTGAAAAAGCAAATACTATAATGGAAAACCCTTGGAATGAAACAATCAAATTTTAATTATATATATATATATATATATGATTATATATATATATATATATATATATATATATATATATATGATTATATATATATATATATATATATATATATATATACATATATATATATATATATATATATATATATATATATATATATATATATATATATATATATATATATATTTCAAGAGTTAAATAAAGAATTAGTTTATCGCAGCAGATAAAAAAATTGAAGCAGACTCCTGAGCTGAAAACGCTTTTGAAAATGATTCAATTGACGAAACTCGAGAGAGTAAATTATTACAGAATCGAACTTTTTTAACTGTATCATAGAACAAAGCAGTGACCGAGACTGTCGAACTATTTACATGCATCAATACGCACTGCATATTTTATCCATTATATTGCGTTTTCCACACATTGTAGTCCTTCGACGTTTGAGAATTTTTTTCAGATCTCTTCCCTTTTGATTAATAGCCCTTCTTGCCTCCTCCCATTTTCCGCTGAACCTTTCTTCCACTAAGTTTTTGATCACTATTACTTTGTCGCTGCTCAACGGCGCTCGGTTTGAAACTTTTTGCGGACTGATAATACCGTCTCGTAACTCTTCTTCGGTGAAAAATTCGCACGCCAACCTGACTCCGTACGCCCCAGGAGTTGAACCAGTTTTAAATTTTAGCCCATTGTCTCCTCTAGCAGTCAATTTCAAATCTTTCCCTGGAGTTGAGGTGTCCTGCTTCTCAAGATTTAATTTATTGCCACGGGCGACTTTATCGTTGTACCTTCTGACACTTTTTTGGAGTCTCTTACTTTCAGCTCTGGTTTTCTGCAGGGAAAGCTTTAGCTCTTTGGATGCAATTTCCAGATCTTTACAAACTTTTTCAAGACTTTGACTCATTTTCAACTCTAGAATATAGCGCAAAAAGTTATGTGCCTTAACCATATCTTGATCAGTAACTGAATTTCAAAAAGTAATAATAAATTCAACGTTCCGCTAAAAAAAATGCAACAGACAAAAGTTACTGTTAAATGATACCTCGTCGAATGATTCTTCAATAATAAGGGTTGCAGAAAAAAGACCATTAACAAACTAAAGATAGTTTTGCGATAAAGAAAGAAACGAAAAACATAAGTCACCATTACGCAAATATATTAATGAACAAGAAAGCAGAAAAGTTTTAGCTAAAGGTTGAGTTTCATTGGCAACAAAACAAACAGTTTTACATTAATTATACGGCACCTATCCAAATTGATACCAGCATAAAATATGGAAAGCAATTACGTAAGAACACATTTCAACTGGGGGATAGATTTGAAGATTTTTAACAGTTGGCGAGAAGTTACAAAACAGATTAAAGATAATGTCAGTTGAAACGCCTTGTGGAAAGGTTACTTCATATTATTGATTGCGCAATACAGACGATCACGAAACTAAAGATAGGGTTGAGAGTTAAAGCAGAAAGCAACACGTGAACAAATGACGAAATAAAGCAAAAATTTTTTGTTTCACAGTTATGCCGGGAATGACGCTGAGTATCATTGGAAAAAAGTACAATTCAGCTAGAAAAACGTTATTAGTACAACTTTCCGAAACAATGATCGATACTTAATCATCATTCGTATTGTTCTCAGATGTCGCTTCCGACACTTCCAGGTTAAGGAGAGTTTCATCCATCTCATTTGCAATCAGATCAGCATTACCAGTTTGCGAATCTCGTTTCTCATTAGCTAATATTCGTTTTTTCACTTTTTTGGAGTCGCAGGCGCAATCGTTTATAGTTTTTCTTGCCAGAGACCACTGACCAGGAAACCTGTTTTCCACCATTTTCTGAATTTGTGCCAATTTTTGAGGATCTAGCGCAGCTTTCGTGGCTTTTTCGGGTTGTGCAATACCCTTGATTCGCTAATCTAGCGTGAACAGATGTTTGAACAAATTAATGCCGTACTTTCCGGGTGAACTACCACGTAGCTAGTTGAGAATCACACCATCAACCACAATCCTTTCGGCTTCAGTCGCACCCGGAGTTTCAGAGGCCGACTCTATTGGAGCTCCCGAACTGAGGAGCTTTCTAATGTTTCTCGAGTCCCGCCTTTGAATGCTTAAAGCTTCGGTAACTAATTTTAGAGTCTCGCAGACATTTCGAAGCATCACCACTAAACTACCGTCATTATCCGTAGCGCTAGACTGGCCCGAATGGCATTCAACAGTTGGCTCATTTTCCTTATCATTCAATTCATCTTCCTTCGGTTCATCTTCCTGCCGTTCATCGTTCTGCGGTTCATCTTCCTGCGGTTCATCTTCTTTTTCCTTCTCAGACAGACCCGGTTCATCGTTGTCTGATAGATCAAAAGATTCATCACTCTCCAACCGCACCACTTTTGGCGCCGGTTGACTTGAAGCCCTTCGCTTTCTCTTTGATGTGAAAAAAGATTCAATATCCTTATGTTTACTTGACGCTGATTGGGAAATTGATTTTTGTCCATCAAACTTATCAGGAGTGCTCACTTGAATCTCCGAGAATGTTAAATCCACAATTTGAGAACCTGACGCGGCATCAATTTTGTTCTCAACTTGCGTCAGAACCCTAGTTTCTGCATCTTCAGTTTCCGTAACTCCAATAAATTTAGTTTCAAATGTCCCCTAACTAAACCGCAAAGGCTTTTTCTTGTTTGACTCTCCTGAAGCCGCAAACTTCAACCAATCTGCCAAGCTTAAGTCTTCTGGCCAGCACCTGTCCTTCAGTCCTATGGAATGATGTTTCCCAGTGGTAGGGAAGTAGAAATGAAAGGTCTTCGCTCTATTGTTCTCTAAAATGTTTTCATCAGTTTTTCTTCTCGATTTCACATTCGCCTCAGCTGGGAGTTTAGAAACGACTTTTGAGAATAGTTTTGACATTTTACAACTAAAACGGTACAGAAGAAGATAAATGGAGCAACAGACAAAAGAGTATAATAGCATAAAAACATCAATATGCACAGAAGTTTTGTCAGAACTTTTTCAAAAAAATAGAATATTCTTGAAAAATCTAGAGAAATAGAATATTCTAGACAACTTGGCTGTTCAAAAAATATATTAAGCATTTCGGTCAGCCAAGCAATTGGCTGCTCAATGAGCCACGCAATTGGCTCTTCCTTCAGCCACAAATTGGCTGGTCAATAATTATGCATTAAGCCTTTCAGTCAGCCACGCAATTGGCTGATCAATGAGCCACACAATTGGCTCTTCAGTCAGCCTCAAATTTTCTGTTCAGTAATTATACATTAAGCATTTCAGTCAGCCACGCAATTGGCTGTTCAATGAGCCACACAATCGGCTCTTCCTTCAGCCAAAACTTGGCTGTTCAATAAATATATTAAGCATTTCAGTCAGCCACGCAATTGGCTAATCAATGAGCCACACAATTGGCCCTTCCTTCAGCCACAAATTGGCTGGTCAATAATTACACATTATGCATTTCAGTCAGCCACGCAATTGGCTGTCCAAGGAGCCACAAAATCGGCTCTTCCTTCAACCACAACTTGGCTGTTCAATAAACATATTATGCATTTTAGTCAGCCACGCAGTTGGCTGCTCAATGAGTCACACAATCGGCTCTTCCTTCAGCCACAAATTGGCTGGTCAATGATTACACAGAAGGCATTTCAGTCAGCCACGAAATTGGCTGTTCAATGAGCCACACAATCGGCTCTTCCTTCAGCCACAAATTGGCTGTTCAATTATTATACATTAAGCATTTGAGTCAGCCACGCAATTGGCTGCTCAATGAGCCACACAATCGGCTCTTACTTTAGCCACAAATTGGCTGGTCAATAATTATACATTAAGCATTTCAGTCAGCCACGCAATTGGCTGATCAATGAGCCACACAATTGGCTCTTCCTTCAGCCACAAATTGGCTGGTCAATAATTATACATTAAGAACTTCAGTCAGCCACGCAATTGGCTGATCAATGAGCCACACAATTGGCTCTTCAGTCAGCCTCAAATTGGCTGTTCAGTAATTAATAATTAAGCATTTCAGTCAGCCACGCAATTGGCTGTTCAATGAGCCACACAATCGGCTCTTCCTTCAGCCACAACCTGGCTGTTCAATAAATATGTTAAGCATTTCAGTCAGCCACGCAATTGGCTGCTCAATGAGCCACACAATTGGCTCTTCATTCAGCCACAAATTGGCTGGTCAATAATTACACATTAAGCATCTCTTTCAGTCACACAATTGGCTGTTCAAGGAGCCACAAAATCGGCTCTTCCTTCAACCACGACTTGGCTGTTCAATAAACATCTTAAGCATTTCAGACAGCCACGCAATTGGCTGTTCAAGGAGCCACACAATCGGCTCTTGCTTCAGCCACAACTTGGCTATTCAATAAAAAAACTAATCAAATCAGGCAGCCACCCAATTGGCTGTTCAATGAGCCACACAATTGGCTCTTCATTCAGCCTCAAATTGGCTGTTCAATAATTTCAAAATCGTGATTGAAGCAGAGCCTACTTTTTTGAGAAAAACAGCACCAAAAAAAAGCACGTCCGTAGGCGAGGGCGATCAAAAATCAGCCTAAGAGAAAAAAATCTGCCTAAAATAACTTAACTTATACCTCTTAGCGGGGTCTTAAAGACGGAAACACTGGAAATTTTATTAGCTCCTCGATCAAATCACAAAGATTAACAAAGCTTCAAAATAACAAATATTAATATTATAGGTTTACGCACCATTTATAAACTGAAAAGTGCTTTCAAAATCAAAAACTTAACAAAAAGTTTTCAGTTTTTTGCGATTCAAGGGGTATTAGTTTGATCTCAAAAGCAACAAAAACAATGGCAATGGTCGGGATACTAAATGAAGAAATCAAGTTATGAAATAAACTGAACAGGAAGAGTTCTATCAAGTTAAAGGATTAAAATTTTTTCGATGACAGCGTTGAAATTTTCTTAAGCAACAACTTGCTTAAGTTCCTGTAACACTTCAGGTGAACTCCATCGCACAAATCGTCCTGCTTGATGATACCTGCCAGCTGAATATGGCGCTGTTTGTACTTTTTGGCCAGTCTCGAATTGGCATAATGAATACCTTGTCCATTTGACAGTCTCGGAATAATGTCAGCAATGAGACAAAGTCCATTTTTAGCCTCCACAAAGCTGACCACTTCACCCATGGTTTTCATAAGCCCTTTTAAGTCAGACGGGGCGGTCACAAGAGGGTCTTTTGACGAGATATCATTTCCCCCAATCATAATAACAAGAACGTCGTATCCGACGAGTTCACTTTCATAAGACTTCCAATTCGCCAATTTCTCACCTCCTCTGCCAAAAATCACTATGTTTGGAGGTATGATGAGTTTCGTAACATGAGAGTCACCAAAAACAGCGATAGATAAATGACTCAAATTCATATCCAACTTGAAACAAAAAAAAGAACAAAGTGAATTTGGTAAAATAGTGAACATGACACAAGATACTACTAGTACTACATGTAGTGAGAAAACACGACCAGGCGCGGTTTAATGGAAGTCAAACATGATTAATAGAGTGTATCAACACAGATCTAAATGTACCAGAAATTTTGACTTTATATGCACTAAAACAGGTATGGTACATAGAAACCTCACCGAGCGGCCCTAAAAAATTTACAGCATAAATTAACCCCTATAGCTTAGTACCCCTGATACCCGGGGCTGAGTGGTCCCACATTGACCCGTGGTGGTGGTCCCAGTTCACACTTGGTGGCGTCCCCTGATACCCGGGGATGTGTGGTCCCATCTTTACCGATGGTACGGATTAAGCGCAACAAGCGATTCACAATGTAGAAACACCAAAACTCTGGTTCTTTTTACTATTGGAGACATCTACCAGTGCTAACTAATTAATCCTGATTGTCAGAAGCACAAACAAAATTAACTCAAAGAGATATTTTGAAAAAAAAGAACGTATATTTTGGAAAAAAAGTACACCAAACTCTAGATAGTATTTTGAGCGCGAAATCTGACAACGTGCTAAGTACTTCTATCTCAGACAACCTAGAATGATAATCCCTTGGTCTTTAGAACCTATTTGGAGTTTCCCACTCCTACTTAGGCCCTCAATTGATTTGAATAAGTCCTTCACTATATTGAAAAACAATTTTTGTTAAACTTTATAAAGATCGTATTTTGTGTGCGAAATCTGACAACGTGTTAAGTACTTCTATCTCAGACAACCTAGAACGATAATCCCTTGGGCTTTAGAAACTATTTGGACTTTCCCACTCCTACTTAGGCCCTCAATTGATTTGAATAGGTCCTTCGCTATATTGAAAAACACTTTTTGTTAAACTGTATAAAAATAGTATTTTGAGAGCGAAATCTGACAACGTGTTAAGTTCTTCGATCTCAGACAACCTAGAACGATAATTCTTTCTGCTTTAAAACCTATTTGGACTTTCTCACTCCTACTTAGGCGCTCAATTGATTTGAATAAGTTCTTCGCTATAATGAAAAACACTTTTTGTTAAACTATATAAAGATAGTATTTTTAGAGCGAAATCTGACAACGTGTTAAGTTCTTCGATCTCAGACAACCTAGAACGATAATTCTTTCTGCTTTAGAGCCTATTTGGACTTTCCCACTCCTACTTAGGCCCTCAATTGATTTGAATAAGTCCTTCTCTATATTGAAGAACACTTTTTGTTAAACTGTATAAAGATAGTATTTTGAGAGAGAAATCTGACAACGTGTTAAGTACTTCTATCTCAGACAACCTAGAACGATAATCCCTTGGGCTTTAGAACCTATTTGGACTTTCCCACTCCTACTTAGGCCCTCAATTGATTTGAATAAGTCCTTCCCTATATTGAAAAACACTTTTTGTTAAACTGTATAAAGATCGTATTTTGTGTGCGAAATCTGACAACGTGTTAAGTTCTTCTATCTCAGACAACCTAGAACGATAATTTTTTCGGCTTTAGAACTTATTAGGACTTTCCCACTCCTACATAGGCCCTCAATTGATTTGAATAAGTCCTTCACTATATTGAAAAACACTTTTTGTTAAACTGTATAAAGATCGTATTTTGAGAGCGAAATCTGACAACGTGTTAAGTACTTCTATCTCAGACAACCTAGAACAATAATCCCTGGGGCTTTAGAACCTATTTGGACTTTCGCACTCCTACTTAGGCCCTCAATTGATTTGAATAAGTCCTTCGCTATATTGAAAAACACTTTTTGTTAAACTGTAAAAAAATAGTATTTTGAGAGCGAAATCTGACAACGTGTTAAGTTCTTCGATCTCAGACCATCTAGAACGATAATTCCTTCCGCTTTAAAACCTATTTTGACTTTCCCACTCCTACTTAGGCCCTCAATTGATTTGAATAAGTCCTTCGCTATAATGAAAAACACTTTTTGTTAAACTATATAAAGATAGTATTTTGAGAGCGAAATCTGACAACGTGTTAAGTTCTTCGATCTCAGACCATCTAGAACGATAACTCCTTCTGCTTTAAAACCTATTTTGACTTTCCCACTCCTACTTAGGCCCTCAATTGATTTGAATAAGTCCTTCGCTATAATGAAAAACACTTTTTGTTAAACTATATAAAGATAGTATTTTGTGTGCGAAATCTGACAACGTGTTAAGTTCTTCTATCTCAGACAACCTAGAACGATAATTCTTTCGGCTTTAGAACCTATTAGGACTTTCCCACTCCTACATAGGCCCTCAATTGATTTGAATAAGTCCTTCACTATATTGAAAAACACTTTTTGTTAAACTGTATAAAGATCGTATTTTGAGAGCGAAATCTGACAACGTGTTAAGTACTTCTATCTCAGTCAACCTAGAACAATAATCCCTGGGGCTTTAGAACCTATTTGGACTTTCGCACTCCTACTTAGGCCCTCAATTGATTTGAATAAGTCCTTCGCTATAATGAAAAACACTTTTTGTTAAACTATATAAAGATAGTATTTTGTGTGCGAAATCTGACAACGTGTTAAGTTCTTCTATCTCAGACAACCTAGAACGATAATTCTTTCGGCTTTAGAACCTATTAGGACTTTCCCACTCCTACTTAGGCCCTCAATTGATTTGAATAAGTCCTTCGCTATATTGAAAAACACTTTTTGTTAAACTGTAAAAAAATAGTATTTTGAGAGCGAAATCTGACAACGTGTTAAGATCTTCGATCTCAGACCATCTAGAACGATAATTCCTTCTGCCTTAAAACCTATTTTGACTTTCCCACTCCTACTTAGGCCCTCAATTGATTTGAATAGGTCCTTCCCTATATTGAAAAACACTTTTTGTTAAACTGTATAAAGATCGTATTTTGTGTGCGAAATCTGACAACGTGTTAAGTTCTTCTATCTCAGACAACCTAGAACGATAATTCTTTCGGCTTTAGAACCTATTAGGACTTTCCCACTCCTACATAGGCCCTCAATTGATTTGAATAAGTCCTTCACTATATTGAAAAACACTTTTTGTTAAACTGTATAAAGATCGTATTTTGAGAGCGAAATCTGACAACGTGTTAAGTACTTCTATCTCAGACAACCTAGAACAATAATCCCTGGGGCTTTAGAACCTATTTGGACTTTCGCACTCCTACTTAGGCCCTCAATTGATTTGAATAAGTCCTTCGCTATATTGAAAAACACTTTTTGTTAAACTGTATAAAGATCGTATTTTGAGAGCGAAATCTGACAACGTGTTAAGTACTTCTATCTCAGACAACCTAGAACAATAATCCCTGGGGCTTTAAAACCTATTTTGACTTTCTCACTCCTACTTAGGCGCTCAATTGATTTGAATAAGTTCTTCGCTATAATGAAAAACACTTTTTGTTAAACTATATAAAGATAGTATTTTGAGAGCGAAATCTGACAACGTGTTAAGTTCTTCGATCTCAGACCATCTAGAACGATAACTCCTTCTGCTTTAGAACCCATTTGGACTTTTCCACTCCTACTTAGGCGCTCAATTGATTTGAATAACTCCTTCACTATATTGAAAAGCACTTTTTGTTACACTGTATTAAGATAGTATTTTGAGCGCGAAATCTGACAACGTGTTAAGTTCTTCTATCTCAGACCATCTAGAACGATAATTCTGTCGGTTTTAGAACCTATTTGGACTTTCCCACTCCTACTTAGGCCCTCAATTGATTTGAATAAGTCCTTCACTATATTGAAAAACAATTTTTGTTAAACTGTATAATGATCTTATTTTGTGTGCGAAATCTGACAACGTGTTAAGTACTTCTATCTCAGACAACCTAGAACGAGAATCCCTTGGGCTTTGAAACCTATTTGGACTTTCCCACTCCTACTTAGGTCCTCAATTGATTTGAATAAGTCCTTCACTATATTGAAAAACAATTTTTGTTAAACTGTATAAAGATCGTATTTTGTGTGCGAAATCTGACAACGTGTTAAGTACTTCTATCTCAGACAACCTAGAACGATAATTCTTTCGGCCTTAGAACCTATTTGGACTTTCCCACTCCTACTTAGGCCCTCAATTGATTTGAATAAGTCCTTCACTATATTGAAAAACAATTTTTGTTAAACTGTATAAAGATCGTATTTTGTGTGCGAAATCTGACAACGTGTTAAGTGCTTCTATCTCAGACAACCTAGAACGATAATCCTTGGGCATTAGAACCTATTTGGACTTTCCCACTCCTACTTAGGCCCTCAATTGATTTGAATAAGTCCTTCACTATATTGAAAAACAATTTTTGTTAAACTGTATAAAGATCGTATTTTGTGTGCGAAATCTGACAACGTGTTAAGTACTTCTATCTCAGACAACCTAGAACGATAATTATTTCGGCTTTAGAACCTATTTGGACTTTCTCACTCCTACTTAGGTCCTCAATTGATTTGAATAAGTCCTTCACTATATTGAAAAACAATTTTTGTTAAACTGTATAAAGATCGTATTTTGTGTGCGAAATCTGACAACGTGTTAAGTACTTCTATCTCAGACAACCTAGAACGATAATTCCTTCTGCTTTAGACCCTATTTGGAGTTTCCCACTCCTACTTAGGCGCTCAATTGATTTGAATAAGTCCTTCCCTATATTGAAAAACACTTTTTGTTAAACTGTATAAAGATAGTATTTTGAGAGCGAAATCTGACAACGTGTTAAGTACTTCTAATTCAGACAACTTAGAACGATAATTCTTTCGGCTTTAGAACCTATTTGGACTTTCCCACTCCTACTTAGGCCCTCAATTGGTTTGAATAAGTCCTTCACTATATTGAAAAACAATTTTTGTTAAACTGTATAAAGATCGTGTTTTGTGTGCAAAATCTGACATCGTGTTAAGTACTTCTATCTCAGACAACCTAGAACGATAATCCCTTGGTCTTTAGAACCTATTTGGACTTTCCCACTCCTACTTAGGCCCTCAATTGATTTGAATAAGTCCTTCACTATATTGAAAAACAATTTTTGTTAAACTGTATAAAGATCGTATTTTGTGTGCGAAATCTGACAACGTGTTAAGTACTTCTATCTCAGATAACCTAGAACGATAATTCTTTCGGCTTTAGAACCTATTTGGACTTTCTCACTCCTACTTAGGCCCTCAATTGATTTGAATAAGTCCTTCACTATATTGAAAAACAATATTTGTTAAACTGTATGAAGATCGTATTTTGTGTGCGAAATCTGACAACGTGTTAAGTACTTCTATCTCAGACAACCTAGAACGATAATCCCTTGGGCTTTAGAACCTATTTGGACTTTCCCACTTCTACTTAGGCCCTCAATTGATTTGAATAAGTCCTTCACTATATTGAAAAACAATTTTTGTTAAACTGTATAAAGATCGTATTTTTTGTGCGAAATCTGACAACGTGTAAAACACTTCTATCTCAGACAACCTAGAACGATAATCCCTTGGGCTTTAGAACCTATTTGGACTTTCCCACTCCTACTTAGGCCCTCAATTGATTTGAATAAGTCCTCCACTATATTGAAAAACACTTTTTGTTAAACTGTATAAAGATCGTATTTTGAGAGCGAAATCTGACAACGTGTTAAGTTCTTCTATCTCAGACAACCTAGAACGATAATTCTTTCGGCTTTAGAACCTGTTTGGACTTTCCCACTCCTACTTAGGCCCTCAATTGATTTGAATAAGTCCTTCGCTATATTGAAAAACAATTTTTGTTAAACTGTATAAAGATCGTATTTTGTGTGCGAAATCTGACAACGTGTTAAGTACTTCTATCTCAGACAACCTAGAAAGATAATTCTTTCGGCCTTAGAACCTATTTGGACTTTCCCACTCCTACTTAGGCCCTCAATTGATTTGAATAAGTCCTTCACTATATTGAAAAACACTTTTTGTTAAACTGTATAAAGATCGTATTTTGAGCGCGAAATCTGACAACGTGTTAAGTACTACTATCTCAGACAACCTAGAACGATAATTTTTTCGGCTTTAGAACCTATTTGGACTTTCTCACTCCTACTTAGGCCCTCAATTGATTTGAATAAGTCCTTCACTATATTGAAAAACAATTTTTGTTAAACTGTATAAAGATCGTATTTTGTGTGCGAAATCTGACAACGTGTTAAGTACTTCTATCTCAGAAAACCTAGAATGATAATCCCTTGGGCTTTAGAACCTATTTGGACTTTCCCACTCCTACTTAGGCCCTCAATTGATTTGAATAAGTCCTTCAATATATTGAAAAACACTTTTTGTTAAACTGTATAAAGATCGTATTTTGAGAGCGAAATCTGACAACGTGTTAAGTTCTTCTATCTCAGACAACCTAGAACGATAATTCTTTCGGCTTTAGAACCTATTTGGACTTTCCCACTCCTACTTAGGCCCTCAATTGATTTGAATAAGTCCTTCACTATATTGAAAAACAATTTTTGTTAAACTGTATAAAGATCATATTTTGTGTGCGAAATCTGACAACGTGTTAAGTACTTCTATCTCAGACAACCTAGAACGATAATTCTTTCGGCTTTAGAACCTATTTGGACTTTCCCACTCCTTCTTAGGCCCTCAATTGATTTGAATAAGTCCTTCACTATATTGAAAAACAATTTTTGTTAAACTGTATAAAGATCGTATTTTGTGTGCGAAATCTGACAACGTGTTAAGTAATTCTATCTCAGACAACCTAGAAAGATAATTCTTTCAGCTTTAGAACCTATTTGGACTTCCCCACTCCTACTTAGGCCCTCAATTGATTTGAATAAGTCCTTCACTATATTGAAAAACACTTTTTGTTAAACTGTATAAAGATAGTATTTTGAGCGCGAAATCTGACAACGTGTTAAGTACTTCTATCTCAGACAACCTAGAACGATAATTCTTTCGCCTTTAGAACCCAATTGGACTTTCTCACTCCTACTTAGGCCCTCAATTGATTTGAATAAGTCCTTCACTATATTGAAAAACAATTTTTGTTAAACTGTATAAAGATCGTATTTTGTGTGCGAAATCTGACAACGTGTTAAGTACTTCTATCTCAGACAACCTGGAACGATAATCCCTTGGGCTTTAGAACCTGTTTGGACTTTCCCACTCCTACTTAGGCCCTCAATTGATTTGAATAAGTCCTTCACTATATTGAAAAACACTTTTTGTTAAACTGTATAAAGATCGTATTTTGAGAGCGAAATCTGACAACGTGTTAAGTTCTTCTATCTCAGACAACCTAGAACGATAATTCTTTCGGCTTTAGAACCTATTTGGACTTTCTCAATCCTACTTAGGCCCTCAATTGGTTTGAATAAGTCCTTCACTATATTGAAAAACACTTTTTGTTAAACTGTATAAAGATCGTACTTTGAGAGCGAAATCTGACAACGTGTTAAGTTCTTCTATCTCAGACAACCTAGAAAGATAATTCTTTCGCCTTTAGAACCTATTTGGACTTTCCCACTCCTACTTAGGCCCTCAATTGATTTGAATAAGTCCTCCACTATATTGAAAAACACTTTTTGTTAAACTGTATAAAGATCGCATTTTGTGTGCGAAATCTGACAACGTGTTAAGTACTTCTATCTCAGACAAACTAGAAAGATAATTCTTTCGGCTTTAGAACCTATTTGGACTTTCCCACTCCTACTTAGGCCCTCAATTGATTTGAATAAGTCCTTCACTATATTGAAAAACACTTTTTCTTAAACTGTATAAAGATCGTATTTTGTGTGCGAAATCTGACAACGTGTTAAGTACTTCTATCTCAGACAACCTAGAACGATAATTTTTTCGGCTTTAGAACCTATTTGGACTTTCCCACTCCTACTTAGGCCCTCAATTGATTTGAATAAGTCCTTCACTATATTGAAAAACACTTTTTGTTAAACTGTATAAAGATCGTACTTTGAGAGCGAAATCTGACAACGTGTTAAGTTCTTCTATCTCAGACAACCTAGAATGATAATTCTTTCGGCTTCAAAATCTATTTGGACTTTCCCACTCCTACTTAGGCCCTCATTTGATTTGAATAAGTCCTTCAATATATTGAAAAACACTTTTTGTTAAACTGTATAAAGATCGTATTTTGAGAGCGAAATCTGACAACGTGTTAAGTTCTTCTATCTCAGACAACCTAGAACGATAATTCTTTCGGCTTTAGAACCTCTTTGGACTTTCCCACTCCTACTTAGGCCCTCAATTGATTTGAATAAGTCCTTCACTATATTGAAAAACACTTTTTGTTAAACTGTATAAATATCGTGTTTTGTGTGCGAAGTCTGACAACATGTTAAGTACTTCTATCTCAGACAACCTAGAAAGTTAATTCTTTCGGCTTTAGAACCTATTTGGATTTTCCCACTCCTACTTAGGCCCTCAATTGATTTGAATAAGTCCTTCACTATATTGAAAAACACTTTTTGTCAAACTGTATTTAAGATAGTATTTTGAGAGCGAAATCTGACAACGCGTTAAGTACTTCTATCTCAGACAACTTAGAACGATAATTCTTTCGGCTTTAGAACCTATTTGGATTTTCCCACTCCTACTTAGGCCCACAATTGATTTGAATAAGTCCTTCACTATATTGAAAAACAATTTTTGTTAAACTGTATAAAGATCGTATTTTGTGTGCGAAATCTGACAACGTGTTAGGTTCTTCTATCTCAGACAACCTAGAACGATAATTCTTTCGGCTTTAGAACCTATTAGGACTTTCCCACTCCTACTTAGGCCCTCATTTGATTTGAATAAGTCCTTCACTATATTGAAAAACACTTTTTGTTAAACTGTATAAAGATAGTATTTTGAGCGCGAAATCTGACAACGCGTTAAGTACTTCTATCTCAGACAACCTAGAACGATTATTCTTTCGGCTTTAGAACCTATTTGGACTTTCCCACTCCTACTAAGGCCCTCAATTGATTTGAATAAGTCCTTCACTATATTGAAAAACAATTTTTGTTAAACTGTATAAAGATCGTATTTTGTGTGCGAAATCTGACAACGTGTTAAGTTCTTCTATCTCAGACAACCTAGAACGATAATTCTTTCGGCTTTAGAACCTATTAGGACTTTCCCACTCCTACATAGGCCCTCAATTGATTTGAATAAGTCCTTCACTATATTGAAAAACACTTTTTGTTAAACTGTATAAAGATCGTATTTTGAGAGCGAAATCTGACAACGTGTTAATTACGTTTTTTGTAGACCACCTAGATCGAAAATCAGCTATGTACAACGCAGACACAGCCCAATCAGTGGTTGCATACTGGACTCAAATAATTGCTTTGCCTCACCACAGGAGGCTGAAGAGCACTCGGTGAGTGCTGACACACACGACCTAAATAATTGCCGGGCTTGGTCACAGGCGGTCTTGAGCAAAAGAAAAAACAGAGACACGCATTGCTCAAGCCGTCACTGTGTTGCCCAAGAAAAAGCGCTGCACCGCAGCACTGCTACAAAAAAACAAGGCACTCGATGAGTGCTCACAGGACTCAAACAATTGCAGCGCTTCATCACAGGAGGCTCAGAGCAAGCACAAAAAAGAAGCTCAGGCCATCACTGTGAGCGCTGAAAAGCAAAGAGAGCACAACGTGCGAACTCACCGTTTGAGGGTTGAAGACAGCTGTTGCTGCACGAAACAAACAAACAAATGCTCTAAAAAAGAGCATTAATCTTACATGAAAAGAAACATAAATACAGAGAAACACACCGAAACGCAACGAAACGCAACGAAAGACGCCCGCAAAATTCGCCCGCACCGCACGTACGTCCCCATCATGAGGTGCACCAAAACCCAGAAGGGGGAGCCGACTAACCGGCGTCTCAACGGGACAGGGTGGGGGGAGGTGCACCCCATGGGGCGAGACGCCCTCACCTTAGAATAATAGTATACATAAGTAATAAGAGGAGAGAAGATCAACCCCTCAACCAATATGAGTGAAAATTGGAGTAGAGTTTACCCACAATACATGGGGACTACAGTGCTTATACTGAGACCCCAAAAACAACAATTTTCCTACTTTCCCAAGGAAATTTCATGATTTTGGGCATATATTCATGGGGGTTGGGGGGGGGGGGGGGGGGTCACCTGCAGAGTGAAAATTGACCCCCTAGATCTCGGAGATTCCCCATTACAAATGGAGTTCAACGAGCCTATTCTTGCAGTGAAAGTCATTAATTTCAACATTTCACATGTAAAAACGTGAAACGTACCAGTCACTAAAAGGGCAAAATGACCGTATGTGTCGAGGCCAATTTCTCGAAAACGGCTGAAAGAAACAAAACGCCATTTACAGGGATTCAAGTACTGCTCAAGCTGAGTTCAAATCAAAAATCAGATCAAAAATCGATTCACTCTACGAGGAGATATTCCAACATCAAGGTATCGTACCAAATGACCAAAATGACCCATTTCGGGTCCTGTTTCTCTACTATAACCAATAACCACTCGTTATAACCACCTGTAAAAGATATACGGGGACAATCCCCATTATCGGAACAATCTAACGAACTAACTATGGAGTCTAAGACAACGAGTTTTGATGGCGTAACATGTAGATACACCAAAGGTACCGGACACCAATTTGTCAAAATAGGGGTATGTGTCCTGGCCAATTTCTCAAAAACGGCTGAACAAAAAAAAACGCCCTTTTATACAGTTTCTAGCACGGCTTGAGATACGCATCATATCAAAAAATGAGCCCAATTGGTGTATTCTTCAAGGAGTTATAGCAAAAATAAGGTACCGTATCAAATCACCATAGAGGAGAGGTACCTCCCCTTCAGAGCTAAAATTGAACACCTAAACCTCTGAAAACGCTATATAAAGTATACATATTCGGAATCTACGTTAGACGGGCTATTCAGAACACTAATTTTGTTACCTGAAGTAACAAAATTCAAAGCTTCAAAACTGGTGCCAGGTGGTGTCAACCGCTTCTGGGGCTAAAACGGAGGGCAAGTTTACTGGCCAATTTCTCTAAAACGGCGGAACAAAAACGAACGCCCTTAGTACACTTGTAGCACTGCTTAAGATACGCATCATATCAGAAAATGAGCACAATCGGTCCACTCTAGAAGAAGTTATAGCAAAAAGTAGGTACCCTGCCAAATGACCCAAAAAGCGAGGTGACGTGACTTCAGAGCCAAATTTGACTATCACAATTCCGTAAAACGCTATAGAAAATATATATGGGGATACTCCCCATTAACTGGGGATTCTAAAACACTAACATTTACTCCGCAAATCAGCTGTTATGTTGTACCGAAATTTGGGTCACCCAGAATAGCCTAAAAATTCGACTTTTTTCAACTTTAAACATTAATAACTTTCTGATGAGACCGATTTGAGAAACCAACTGCAAGCAAGAGGGGTTCAGTGCCGACAAAAGGCGACACTCCCGTTTTATTTGGTCCAGTACTTTAGCAGATATTAACAAAACACTGTCTTGTACCCCATTTTTTGGGCTAAAACCGAAGCCCAAAATCTCCGGAACTGACGTAAAACAACGTGAAACAGAGTTGCCGGCGTATTTCTGGGTGTGATTCTGGTCAACTTCGACGTTCTGGGTCTGGAAAAACCTTCATGAGGAGGTGGGAAAAAATTTCCCACCTCACCATGAAGGTTATGATGTTTTGTGTGTTTTGACATAAAACAACATCCACAGAAGTTTGATGAAATCGTGAAAAAAGAAAAATTGTCGAGTTAACCCCATTAATTGCTACAAATAGCTTCAAGAATCTAAATACTACCGAGAAAACACAAAAAGCACGCCCAAAAACTTGTTCAATTGCAAGAAAACAACACTTGACTCATTCATTTGGTCGAATGAACTATTTTGATTACCAAATTTCAAGTTTCGCTGAAATAAACCATCAAAACTTCTGAAAAAGTAGTACAATATGTATTTAGGGATACTCCTCATCTAATGAGCAATCCAAAACACTATAATACTTAATCTTGACACAAAAAATTGCAACTATGTCATCGCCGAAATAGCCGAAAATGGCCGATAATCGAGGTTCGGTGCTTACAGAGCAGAAATTGGCCCACTCAACTCCATAAAACCAATTGAAAAATATATATGGGGATACTCACCACTATCAGAGGAATCCAAGGAACTGATATATGTAGGGATATTAAGGTCTTATGGAGTATCCAATTTTGGGGACTCCAATATCACCTAAAATGGTGATTTGTTTCAAATTTACCACTCCATAACTTTTTTTACCAAGCCGAATTTGGGTAAAAAATTTCTCGGATGAGCCCGACGATTACAATACCAACACAATGAGCCCATGTTGGTAGAATTCTGCAAAACACTTGCCTACTTATCAACAAAACAACTAATTGTACCTCTATCAATCTGAATCTGAAAGACTTTAAAAAATGGAAGCAACATGAGGACCCTATGTCGTTACTGCTTCTTTATTAGTGTAATTCAGTTTTCCAGAGATCTATATTATGCAGAAAGAATAGTTTTTGATTTAATACACAAGGAAGACAGATTGCAATCAAGTTGATCCACATTAAAACCACTGCATTTCCTGTTGTTATCATTTGAAGAAATTAAAGTCCTTTAAACCGTTTTTTCTGAAACTTCAGTATTGATATTCACTTCAGAAACTCCCAATGACTCCTAAATTACTTGTTTAATCCAGAATTATCAGTAGGGCTAAAGTATGGGAAATTTTTTTATTAAACTTAACCGAAACTTTGCGAAACTTAATAAACGGCAGGAAAGAGTTCCATAAATGTTTGTTTTGTCTTCTATAATTTGTAGAGTGCCCTGTTTCGGAAACATGTACCTAAAATAACAAACAGATTCTAGTTTCTGAAGGACCGGGATTTTGAAGCAGTGTTCATGTAGAAAATGGTATTAGTTCGAATTAAAAAAGAAAATCAATCTGATTCTGAAAGACTTTAAAGAAATGGAAGCTGAATGAGGACCATATGTCGTTACAGTTTCTATACTTGTGTAATCCTGTTTTCCAGAGGTCTATTTTATTCAGGAAAACTATCTTTTGATGTAATATATAAGGAAGAGAGATTGGATTCAAGTTGATCCACTTTAAAACCACTGCGTTTCCTGTTGTTATAATTTTAAAAAATTAAATTTTCTTTAATCCGTTTGTTTGAAACCTCAGTATTGAAATTAACTTCCGAAACCCCTAATGGTTCTCAATTTACTTGTTCAATCTAGAAACATCAGTAGGTGTGAAGAATTGGAGACCTTTATATTAAAATTAACCGTTACTTTGCGAAGCTTAATTAATGGCAGGAAATCGTTTAAAGAAATGGAAGCTAAATGAAGACCATATGTCGTTACCGTTTCTAAATTTGTGTAATCCAGTTTTCCAGAGATCTATTCTCTGCAAGAAAAGTAATTTTTGATTTACTATATAAGGAAGAGAGATTGGATTCAAGTTGATCCACTTTAAAACCAATGCGTTTCCTGTTAATATGATTTTAAAAATTAAGTTTATTTAATCCGTTTGCTTGAAACGTCAGTATTGATATTCACTTCAGAATCCCCTAATGGTTCCCAAATTACCTGTTTAATCTGAAAACATCAGTAGGGCTGAAGAGTGGGAGACCTTTATATTAAAATTAACCGTTACTTTGCGAAACTTAATAAACGCAGGAAATAGTTTCATAAATATTTGTTTTGTCCTTTAAAATTTGTAGAGAACTATTTTTCGGAAACATGAACCTAAAATTAGAAGACTAACTTCACTTCCACGGACAGGGTTTTGAAGCAGTGCTAAGGTTGGAAAATGAAAATAGTTCGAATTAAAAGGAATATCAATCTGATTCTAAAAGACTTTAAAGAAATGAAAGCTAAATGAGGACCATATGTCGTTACCGTTTCTATATTTGTGTGATCCAGTTCTACAGACACCTGTTTTATGCAGGAATACTAATTTTGATTTAATATATAAGGAACGGAGGTTGGATTCAAGTTGATCCACATTAAAACCACTGCGTTTCCTGTTAGTATGATTTTGAAAAATTTAAGTTTTTTTAAACCGTTTGTTTGAAACGTCAGTATTGATATTCACTTCAGAATCCCCTAATCGTTGCCAAATGACGTGTTCAATTTAGCATAATGAGTAAAGCTGAAGAGTGGGAGAATTTATATTAAAATTAACCGTTACTTTGCGAAACTTAATCTACGGCAGGAAATCCTTTTAAGAAATGGAAGCTAAATGAGGAACATATGTCGTTACCGTTTCTATGTCTGTGTAATACAGTTCTACAGAGATGTATTTTCTGCAAGCAATGCAGTTTTTGATTTACTATATCAGGAAGACAGGTTGGATTCAAGTTGATCCACTTTAAAACCACTGCGTTCCCTGTTGTTATGATTTTAAAAAACTAAAGTTTCTTCAAACTGTTTTTTTGGAAACCTCATTATTGATATTCACTATAAACATCCCAAATGGTTCCTTATTTTACTTGTTTAATGAAGAAACATCAGTAGGGCTGAAGAGTGGGAAATTTTTATATTAAACTTAACCGTAACTTTGCGAAACGCAGGAAATAGTTTCATAAATGTTTGTTTTGTCCTCTTAAAATTGTAGAGAGCGCAGTTTCGGAAACATGTCTCTAAAACTTTCAACTTACTCACCTAAAAAGGCGACTTACAGAGTTTTGAAGCAGTGCTTATAATGGAAAATGGAATTAGTTCGACTTCAAAAGAATATCAATCTGATCCTTAAAGTCTTTAGAAAAATGGAAGCTAAATGAGGAACATATGTCGTTACCGTTTATAAAGTTTGTATTTGTACTGCGTTTCAGTTTACTGCAAATTTTTGTCGTTTCACTGCTGAATACAAAAAAGGTGGTAACCGCATATGAACTTGTTCAGGTGAAATTTTACCTGAAATACAGTTCAGGTGCTTTTACACCTGAACTTCACCTGAACTTCTAGTTACCTGAACTTTTTTAGTGTTTACAAGTTTTATCTTGGTTGAGGTAAAATTCCGACTCGGAAATATCCCATATCCTATTAAAAAACGAAGTGAAACAAGCGAGAAAACTTTCCTAGCAGGAAATTCAGGAAAAAAAGAAATTGTAAGATTTCCTACTAGGATTTGCGAGAAAAGCAGGCGAAAGTTTTTTTCCGAGCAAGAAATTGCGGAAAAGCGGGTAAAAATTTTTTCCGAGCACAAAACTACGGAAAACCGGGTGAAAATTTTTTTCCGAGCAGGAAATTACGGAAAAGCGGGTTTTAGTAAGATAATCAGGAATCCTAGTGAGATTAGTAGGAATCGTTGCACCGGGATTGGTCTCTGGTGAAATAAATGAAATTGACTCCACTGGTATTAACCCTCTTTTGTTTACACCTCTGTCCTTTGACTCTGTCAAAGTGCATCACAATTTAAAATAGGATCCCTTGAGTCTAACAAAAACATTGTAATTGCAATAATATTGCATAGCTGTTTTTCCGTCCGAATTGGACTGTACGAAACTAATGAGTTTGTTGACTTTGACCCTAGCTTTTGTCGAAAAAAAAAATTGTGGATTCTTTCCAATTTTTATGAATAATTCCACCCCATGCTGAAAAATCTCGTTGTAGTCCTAGCAAGGTATTTCAGATCTTAGTGTTCTGTCCGTCCCAGGTTGAGGTCCAGACCCGAATTTTCGCCTGATCAGACTTTCCAGACCAAAATTATCTATGATCAGATTTTCCAGACGGAAATTAACCCTGATCAGACTTTCCAGACCTAAGGTACCTCTGATCAGACTTTCCAGACACAAAGGGTCTCTGATCAGACTTTTCAGACCGAAGGCGTTCTGATCAGACCATCTTCAGACCATGGTCCAGACTCAAATTCAGACTATGATCAGACTCAAGTGCGCTCGAAGAGGTTATGATCAGACTCAAGTACGCTCGAGATAGTCTGATCACAGAAAGATTTTACTTATGATCAAACCGTTCAATTTTGCTATAATATTTTCATTTCATAAAAACTGATGTTTGCAGTATTTAATTCATCTAAGAAAATATCACTCAGTAAAAAATAACACAAAAAAATCAAAAAATAAGGCGCTCGAAATTGTCCCTGATCAGACCCAATTGTGTTCGAAAAATTTTCTGATAAGACCCAAGTGTGCTCGAAGAGGTTATGATCAGACCCAATTGCGCTCGAAGTCGCCTCTGATCAGACACAAGTGCGCTCGAATCTGCCTATGATCAGACTCTTCAGACCAAAATTACCTCTGATCAGACCATCTCCAGACCATCGTCCAGACTGTAGTGCGCTCGAACTTCCATCCGGACCCTGTAATTTCGGTCTGGGAACACACGGGTGTGCGCTCGAGTGGGTCTGATCATAAACCAATTTGGGTCTGGACCTCCCAAATTTAGTAATTTTTTTGTAAAGATTTGAGTTTTGATTTGAGTATTTTAGGCTTGCTACCGTCAAAGTGATGCATAATCCCTCCCAAAAACTGCAAAAGTTGAACTACAGAAATTTTTAAAAAGCTGGATTTCATCTTTTTTGTTTTAATGCCCTGACCGAAAACAAGTGTTTTTTAACTCTGTCCGTTTTATGTTGTTTTTTTGTTATTTTGCCATTCTATCTCATTCATTAAAGTCTTCATTGACAGTTAATGAGGCATATCTGAATCTGAATTGCCATGTGACAAAGAACTGTTTGTAAAATTTCCGCAAAAAGCAGATTTCTGTGAAAATTTGCACTCCATTAATATTTCGTCGACTAGACAAATAATCTCACTTGAATAGCTGTTGTCTATTTAAACGTCTGCTTTTTTCAGTTTTTTTTGTATTGTTTAAATGATGTTTGGTTGTACTCTGTTTTTTTTTAATTTTAGCAGTAAAGTTTTGTTTTCGCGTATGTGTGCTTATATGAATTAATAACCAATTTAATAGAATCGTCTGATAATTTCTAGGGGTAAACATTAATTAGCTCAATTTTGACTTATCTCTTAATTACATGGCTCAGTTAAACTCCTTTTGGACTTGTTTTGAGGGTAACCTCTATCTGATGTTACATTTTTTACTTATAACCACTCACTTATACGTGAAAATTGAGAATTTAAAACCTAATTGAAATGAAACAAAGTCCACTTGATATACGGAAAAGGTCAGTGTAGTGTTTATTTAAAGGCACTCTATCTCTGCGCTTCAATTGGTAGATAATTGAGACAAGATTGTGGATAATTGGGGATGGAACAATATGTGCCATTGGACTTTATCGAGCCTCCTTGTTTGAACTGTACTGTTATATTTTTTTTCGATTATTGTAGGCTTTTTCGTGTATCCAAGTTTTGGTTACAAGTTTTGGTTACTATTTGAGCACCTCCAAAACTGCGCTTTGAACTGCATCGCTATTTAAACATAAATGGTGACAGCTTTGATGGTTTTTTCAGTTTACGAAATATTTTACCATAAAACGCAATAAAACAGTAATATTTTATTGCGTTTTATGGTATTTTACCATAAAACGAAATAAAACAGTAATATTTTATTGCGTTTTAATAATAAAACAGCAATATTTTTTTCATACAGTTTCATGAGAGTTACGTTTTGGTAAAAGTTTTGTGTTTCGAGATTTCATGCGCATAGACGGCGTTCTGCAAAACCAATTTTGTTTTAATGATCAAAATTTTTTGGACCATTTTATGGCTATTTTTTTCCATAAATTCCATTTATGGTGTTTTGTGATTAGTATGTTTCTTTTATGATCAATTTATTGCAGTTTAATTTTTACCTTTATTTATATTTTTGTCAATTTATATTTTTGTCAATTTTTCTAATGTTGCTATTTCCCTCAGAGCTGAAACTTTTACAAACTTAAGCTCTAACTTGATAAAGATAGTTCGCTTGAATTTCTGGTGTGCATTATGACAAACCTGTTAAAATGAGAAGAAAACTGCGTCGGTTTGACAGCATTTGAAAAGTAATTGCGAGCTATAACTTCTTTGTTCCAACAAATACAAGTAAACGCCAATCAATGCAATCACCTCATTCGAACACTCAATCGACTATGGCCAATTAAGTTCAATTTATGTTTGTTTGACAAATCTTTGTTCTGACCTTTATTTAAAAATGTATTCTTCCTCCAAAACTCTTTTTGGATTTGTGACCGCTCTTTCGAACAGAATTATATTCAACGCATATAAAAAGAAAACAAGCTTAGTATGATTATGGCTGATCATTGTCTAAACGAGTCTGACCAAGCCATATTTTTGTCACGATGGGTCTATGCAAAATCAATAACATTTTTTTGCCCAAAATAACTGAAAATCCTGAGTCATTTGTGATCATTGGTGCTTTTTATTGTTACATCTTATTGGGTTACTGGAAAGTGAAAACAATGGCGGGTAAAAGAAAAAGCGCTGGCCTAGCCTATGCCCCGAATTCATAAAAAAAGACTATTAAAGCCTAGGCGAGCATGCAAAAATTGATTTTAATTACATGGTCGAATGCAGTTATTAGATAAAAGACATTCCTATTAATCGCGCTATTTTCTTTTCATAGTTCAAGGAAATGTGTACTTCGATTAGTCAACACAAAGTTCCCTCCTGAGTCTCAATGCGTTGAGATTAATTGTTCCCATAGGTGGAAGTAAGTCGAAGCAAACTCTTTTCATAAAGGTATTTTCAATACTGCTTTTTTTTCCTGAATGAATTTTGAGCCATGAACTACAAAGGGATTTTGATTGGCCAACAAACATAGAAAGCGTATTTTTGTGCTCGTTCCTCCATTTTCTTTGCCTCTTGTGATTTACAAGTTTAAACATTTCTCCTCACATTGAAGTTCTAGTTAGGGCTATTTTTTCTGTGGCTTGTATTCTTGTCACAGAAGGATTATGGAATTACAAAAAAACCTCTAGAAATTAGTTTGTCATTACTAGCATCTACCGATACCAAACCAAAAACTAGTTACAAAAAATGTGGCTCGCACGTCCCATCCTCCTCTGACGCCCTATGTGGAAACGGCTTAAATTAGATGTAAGTAGTTTCCAAACGGCAATTGAATAGCCTAAAATGAAAAAAGCTTCCAAATGATGTGAGTATAGTTACTATAGTTACTTTCGGCGGTAAAAGAATTTCACAAATTTTAATCCTTTTACGATTTAATCTTTTAAGATTACTAAATTGAGGGATTATGATGCAATTAGTCTGCCACACAATTCTTTGTGGAATGCTTTTCCGCAGAACCTATTTTGCGGCCGAAAGTACATCTTTTTTCAACTTTGAGTTTAAAAGCGAAAAGCTTGGACTAAAATTTCCATTTAGGGCACTACCTTTTCTTCCTCGAAGTTTGTAAATACGTTTCTCTCGTACAATATAATAAGATAGGCAAAGTAAAATATGGTTAAAAATTTTGTTTTCGCATATTTTACAAAATGTACTTCGTAAAGCAGCAAGGTCATTGTGTTTAGTTGAGCCAAAATGGAAAGCAAAATTCAAGATCGGGTCGAAGTGGAGGACAGAATGTTTAGTTTCAGTCAAATTCGACGAACGGTGAAAAAATCGAGCCAAAGTCTTGTCATAACACATTGGTGTATTGATATAGTTTCCGATGTTGTGCTCGCTTTTAGAATAATAAAATTGTTTTCCACCCATTTAGATGGGTTTTAAGAAAACATATTAAAATGGCATTTCAACAATCAGCTTCCAAAAGCCATAGAAAACCTTTCCGTGTATTGAGACAATTTCTTTCGATAGCTAAAACGAAAGTGTTTCGAAAATTCCTCCCGAATCCCTTTCATACGTCGCAATTCGTCGAGGCTAATTCTTCACACAAATCGAAGTTTCTTTTCACGAGGGCGCTTGATGCTAGGGACCGCAATGCACCTTCAAATGGGTATAAGACGCCACCAATTGTAACGTTGTGTTTTTTGTTCCATTTTCTTCAATTATTTTTGTTAGTTTCATTATTTCCTCTCTCTCTCTCTCTCAGAAATTTTAAATTTGAAAGTCGAATATTTCTTTTGTTCCATACCTTTTAAATCGGGGACTTTAGTTTCAAAGGCAATGGGGGAGGAGTTAAGTAAACGAAGTGGGTGCTTCGTTTTAGTAGTTTATGTATATAGGAACACAGTTTGTAACATAGCTTTTAAATTCTGCTTTTTTATATGATAGGAAAAGGCGTCAGCAGACCGTGGTCTTTGATACTCTATACTAGTTTTACACACATTTGAACAAATAATTTCCAAATTGTTTGTTATTCAGTTTTCATAGAAGATCAGAATGGAGTAAAACTGGAAATTGTTGGCAAATCCATGACTGCTCCTTGCAAATAACATTTTTCTTGAACCAATCAAAAGTCAGATATTGCTCCAATGTTTCGAATGGAATTACAATGACAGCGTCGTTCAATTGTCCCACAGGAATGACGTAATTCTTGTTCGTCACTCCTCCACTGAGTCTAATGGGACCAGATCCAAATCCAACTACAGAGACTACATTGATGCACAGATCTTGTACATATTTCGACTGAAATTGACAACATGAAGGCTATATGCCCTATAAAACCAAAAACTTTAAAACAGAACAATTTTTGCTTTAAAAGCCTTATTTTTGCTCTGAACGATTGATTTTCCATAGGGCGTGAAAAAATGTGAAATTTTGAAGTTTTGAAAACTTGTGTTAGTTGCTTAGAGAAAAGATGGTAAAGTTGTTTTATCCTTTTAATTTTGCCAAGTTGTTAAGATTCAAAATTTTCATGAAAAAAACAATAAAAGCAACTAAACTCAAAACAAGATCTAGTACACACCGTTCATGCAATCGATACCGGATAAGAACGAGTTTCCGAACATCTGGAGTAACGAAGCTGTGCCAGTTATTCGACGAAATGGGTCAAATTCTTGTCAAAAAACACAGAGCATTTCAGCTTGGACAAGCGGTGTTATTCTTCAACACACAATACATTGGGATGCTTGGAATTTGCCGGTTAAATTCCAAAAAAGGTTAAAGCTATCAGTATACTTTCAGTTTACATCTCAACTGCATAATTCAGAGATTATCATAGGAATATGTTCAAAGAGAAAAAAGAGTACGCAAAGGGTCCGCAAAATATTCCCGATCTGAATCCACTTGAAAGATTATGGGCAAATTCGCATTAGCAGAAGCAAAAACATACTGTTCTTAGGGAAAATTGGAAAGAAAAAGTGCCGAATATTTGACGCAGATGCCGTCAGGAAACTGTATGAAAATTATACAGACCGTCTAATAGAAAGGCTACTAGAAAATGCTAAAGGCCTGAGGAACCCATTACTAGAGAACTGATTTGAACACAAAATGTTTTATTAGACGCTTGCGGCGTACTCAAAAATTCTTTAAATGTACATAGTGTTTTGGTACCACCCGGGTCGATGTGTCACAAAATTTTGTAAGATAAGCGGCGAATGCGGTGAAATTACATAAATCAGGCGGTGAATACGATGAAAAAAACCTTTATCGCCTGGTAGCGGTGAAATTACATAATTTCACCGCTGAATTTAGCGGTGAAATTACATAAATAAACCGCTTTGAAAAAAGTGTCCCAACTATGTAAGATAAGCCGTGAATGCGATCAAATTACATAAATCTTCAGTGGTGAACTTACATACATTCATCGCTTAGAAAAAAGTGTTAAAATTGTCTGAGAAGAGCAGTGAATGCGGTGAAATCACATAAACTCACCGCTTAACTTAGTAGTGAACTTATATATATATATATATATATATATATATATATATATATTAGTCGCTTAGACAAAAATTGTTAAAATTGTGAGAGAACAGCAGTGAAAGCGGTGAAATTACATAAATTGACCACAATTTACCCGTAAAATATGTAATTTCACCGCCATGTTAAGCGGTAAAATTACATATTTTAGCGGTAAATTGCGGTAAATTTTTGTAAGATCACCGCTTACTCTAGCGGTGAACATACATAATTTCACCACATTCATCGCATTTCACCGCAAAATTATGTATGAAATTTGCGGTGAAAAACAACTTTTCACAGCGTATATTAAATATTTTTCCGATTTTTTTCTCGATCCCGCACATAGTATAGATGATTAAAAGCGCAGCAAAACGAACCAATTATTAATCAGAACATCCAAATATTAGTAAACTGATCTCACAGCTTAACAAATTAAATGGAACCATACAAGACAAACTACTAAAATGACTTATTTATAAACAATTTTCGGGACTCAGGTTGAGACTCAGACCGAAATGCACTTTGAACAAACGGTTTCACGTAAAAATTACCTCTCGTCAGACAACCGGACATAATTGACCAGATTTCGCTGCATTCGAAGTTTATTTTGTTGCGCTCGAAATGTTTTTCGAGCGTTCCACGCCGAAACAACCTATCATGCATATAGCGAGTGGTTTTTCTCAAATAAGTATGCCAAAATCCGATGCCAACTAATTTAGGAACCTTATATGTGTGTTTCTGGCGAAGCAAGCAAAAATTGACTTTAATTACATGGTCGAATGCAGTTATTAGATAAAAGACATTCCCATTAATCGCGCTATTTTCTTTTCATAGTTCAAGGAAATGTGTACTTCGATTAGTCAACACAAAGTTCCCTCCTGAGTCTCAATACGTTGAGATTAATTGTTCCCATAGGTGGAAGTAAGTCGAAGCAAACTCTTTTCATAAAGATATTTTCAATACTGCTTTTTTTCCTGAATGAATATTGAGCTATGATCTACAAAGGGATTTTGATTGGCCAACTAGCATAGAAAGCGTATTTTTGTGCTCGTTCCTCCATTTTCTTTGCCTCTTGTGATTTACAAGTTTAAACATTTCTCCTCACATTGAAGTTCTAGTTAGGGCTATTTTTTCCCTGGCTTGTATTCTTGTCACAGAAGGATTATGGAATTACAAAAAAACCTCTAGAAATTAGTTTATCATTACTAGCATCTACCGATACCAAACCAAAAACTAGTTACAAAAAATGTGGCTCGCACGTCCCATCCTCCTCTGACGCCCTATGTGGAAACGGCTTAAATTAGATGTAAGTAGTTTCCAAACGGCAATTGAATAGACTAAAATGAAAAAAGCTTCCAAATGATGTGAGTATAGTTACTATAGTTACTTTCGGCGGTAAAAAAATTTCACAAATTTTAATCCTTTTACGAATTAATCTTTTTAGATTACTAAATTGAGGGATTATGATGCAATTAATCTGCCACACAATTCTTTGTGGAATGCTTTTCCGCAGAACCTATTTTGCGGCCGAAAGTACATCTTTTTTCAACTTTGAGTTTAAAAGCGAAAAGCTTGGACTAAAATTTCCATTTAGGGCACCACCTTTTCTTCCTCGAAGTTTGTAAATACGGTTCTCTCGTACAATATAATAAGATAGGCAAAGTAAAATATGGTTAAAAATTTTGTTTTCGCATATTTTACAAAATGTACTTCGTAAAGCAGCAAGGTCATTGTGTTTAGTTGAGCCAAAATGGAAAGCAAAATTCAAGATCGGGTCGAAGTGGAGGACAGAATGTTTAGTTTCAGTCAAATTCGACGAACGGTGAAAAAATCGAGCCAAAGTCTTGTCATAACACATTGGTGTATTGATATAATTTCCGATGTTGTGCTCGCTTTTAGAATAATAAAATTGTTTTCCACCCATTTAGATGGGTTTTAAGAAAACATATTAAAATGACATTTCAACAATCAGCTTCCAAAAGCCATAGAAAACCTTTTCGTGTATTGAGACAATTTCTTTCGATAGCTAAAACGAAAGCCTTTCAAAAATTCCTCCCAAATCCCTTTCATAAGTCGCAATTCGTCGAGGCTAATTCTTCACACAAATCGAAGTATCTTTTCACGAGGGCGCTTGATGATAGGGACCGCAATGCACCTTCAAATGGGTATAAGACGCCACCAATTGTAACGTTGTGTTTTTTGTTCCATTTTCTTCAACTATTTTTGTTAGTTTCATTAATTCCTCTCTCTCTCTCTCTCAGAATTTTTTGACCCCTCTTGAGGGGGGAGGAACTATATACTCAAATGGGTTTTTTTGTTCAGTCAATTTTGGCCGCTCGATATATTCATCGTAGAGAGTTGAGACTGGTATCATTAGAAAGCTTGTCCGTCCAGCGTAGAATATGGGATTAAATTTTTTTTGATTTTCGTTTTTGACAGGGAGATATCAAGGTTTAAACTTTCGAGAAAATATACTGAATTCCGTTGATTTCATTCACCTTTTTTCGGAATTTTTGACTAAAATTTTGCCAATTTTGAAAAAAAATTCATAAAAAATGTTTAGGAAAATGTTGTTGATTTTACGTTTGAAGACAAAATATATTGTCGGCTGTTTTCATTGTTTTTTTTTGTCACAAATTCAAATATTTCACAAAATTCAGACTTTTTCATCAAAAACAGCAGGAAATAAGTTTCTTTAGTCCCCTCTGATTAAATTTGCAGGAAGTGCACACCCAAACACCACTAACACAATCTTTGTAGACAGAAAAGGAGGCTAATTTCACTTTAATTTCCTTTGAGAGTGCTCTGTAAATAAAACTTTGCCGTTATTTGCTAACTTTATTCGTTGATTATCAAAAACGCAGCATTTATTTTGATTTTTTAACTAACAAAATATCTATATCAATGACATTCCAAAAACTAAATATTCCTAACGGACAATCAGCATTAGCAGGAATAGTTCTCTACCAATCTTGGACCGTAACAATCCAAAAATAATTCGGATTGTCGTCAGTCGGTTTTTTATAAAAAAAAATTTGATCTTTATTATATTAATTAAATAACAGAACATTTCATATCAAAGCTCACTAGAGATAGGTCCTATTGGCTTCCTATTGGATTCATATGCAGCTCGAAATTAAATTATCTAAATGATTGCTTGAGAGCTTATGGTCGCTCAGACTTTTAAAATATTTGATTTTCAAATAAAAGTTGATGTTTGCCTCCAATTTTCTCTTAATTTGGTCAACTTGTAGCTTAGTGTCAGCAATCAAAGATTGCTTCTTCCTTCTGCTTAATTCAAATTTAGTCTTTATTGCGGTTTTACGCCTTAAGTTATGGTGTTCTGGCTTCGATACTACTAGATTTCACATTTATTTTCAATTTTTAGGTATTTATTCATTTTTCATGTTTTCTAGTTTTGTCAAATTATCACGTTATTGTCAATTCATATATCACATTTTTCGAGTTCAAAATAACGCATATTTGATAATATTAAGGTCCTTAAAGATATAGATTGTGGTTCTTTACAGCTTCAACAGTACTTTCTCGAAGAATTTAATTGAATTTTTTAGTTTTGTCTTTAACTGTCGTTTTTACTTTGTCTTTTTAGTCGTATTTAATTTCCTGTACAATGACCCGGTTTGATTGGCAACTCTTGGAAGAGTTGATGAGCCGAGATTCTGATATTAGAAGATACATAATGGCTTTCATGTCTTTGAAAATAATTGTTTTCTAAAATGAAAAAAAAACATTTCAATTTCGCAATTTTGTTCCTTTTATTTTCTGTTTGTTACCTGATCTCGTTAATTAAAGGTTATACAAGACTTTATTTTTGTCAAGGAGAGGTGTCAAAAGGGATTGGTGTCACAAAATCTATTGTTTTAAAATTTTACATTTTTGGCATATTTGACGTTCTTTTTGTAGACGTAAGACTTGTTCTGGATGGTTGCAGGTCTCGAGGGCTTCCTTTGGAAGAACAAACGAACCAATTCAATTTTTTCATTTTGTAATTAATGGCTTTCATGTCTTGGGAAATAATTTTTTTTCGATAAAAACTAAAAACAAGTATTACATAATCTTGCTTTTTTTTCTTTTTGGTCTAATTGTTACCTAGTTTCATTAATGAGAGATCACATAATAGATTTCAAGGGAAGGTGTCAAATTGGATTGGTGTTATAAACTTTAATGTTTTAACAGAATTAGTTATGACTTTACGGGCTTCCACAAGGGCTTTTCACATTAAAAAAGTAAATGAGTTTTTGATTTTTGTCATATTTGACGTTCTTTTTGTAGACGTAAGACAAATTATGGACAATTGCAGGTCTCAAGGGCTTCCTTTGGAAGAATGGACAAACCTATTCAAATTTGACATTTTGTAATTAATGGCTTTTATGTCTTTGGAAATAAATTTTTTTCGAAAAAAACAAGCTTTACATAATTTGGCATATTTTTCTTCTTTGTCTAATTTTTGCTTGTTTTCACTAATGAGCGGCCACATATTACATTATCGGTGTTCGACGAAGGTGCAATCAAACATATTTTGGGGGCCAAATTATGGCTTTACGGCTTCCAAAGCATTTTCTGGCAATTTTTAATTGATTTTTAATTTGTTGTTGTTTTTGTAACTGCATAAAAAATTGAATACCAAGAGTTCTTAATTTCCCTTTATGGAAGCGTCAGTAATTTTAAACCTATGGGATATTTTATTTGATTCCTAATGGTTTTCATTACTTTGAAATTAATTGTTTTTTTTTTTTAAAAAAATTCAGCGAATTTTCTAACTTTAAAGTTTCTGTTCTTTTTTGTCTAATTGTTTCCAAGCTTTTTTATGAACTGGTGAATAACCGTTTTTTTCTGGTGAATTACAGGTTATTTTGTCTATTTTCAGTTTTATCTGACGCTATTTTGGCTTTGTTATTAAGGTTTGTTTTTTATAACGGACATAAATTTTTTGATGTAATTAATGTTTGTTGTTGTTGTTTGTTTTTGCCGTTCGTCTTCGCTCGCTTTCTTAATATCGGCATATCTCATCAATCTAATGCATCATTTTTTACTCCACTGATTTATTTGCTTTGGAGGCTATCTTTTCGTTCATACACCAGTTTTTTTAAAAAAAAATACTTGAATTTTTTGTGTTTTTCCATCTGTTCCTCATTTGGTAGACAATTATGCCAAAATTGTGGATGAGCGGGGTCGGAACTTTATGTGCAATCGCACTTTACCGAGCCGCCTTGTATAATTGAAAGTCAAATATTTCTTTTGTTCCATACCTTTCAAACCGGGGACTTTAGTTTCAAAGGCAATGGGGGAGGAGTTAAGTAACCGAAATTGTTTTTTCGTTTTACTAGTTTATGTATATAGGAACACAGTTTGTAACATAGCTTTTAAATTCTGCTTTTTTATTTGATAGGAAAAGTTGCCAGCAGACCGTGGTCTTTTATACTCTACTAGTTTTACGCACATTTGAACAAATAATTTCCAAATTGTTTGTTATTCAGTTTTCATGGAAGATCAGAATGGTGTAAAACTGGAAATTGTTGACAAATCCATGACTGCTCCTTGCAAATAACATTTTCCTTGAACCAATCAAAAGTCAGATATTGCTCCAAAGTTTCGAATGGAATAACAATGACAGAGTCGTTCAATTGTCCCACAGGAATGTCGTAGTTTTTGTTTATCACTCCTCCACTGAGTCTAATGGGGCCAGATCCAAATCCAACTACAGAGACTACATTGATGCACAGATCTTGTACATATTTCGACTGAAATTGACAAGATGAAGGCTATATGCCCTATAAAACCAAAAACTTTAAAACAGAACAATTTTTGCTTTAAAAGCCTTATTTTTGCTCTAAACGATTGATTTGCTAAAGGGCGTGAAAAAAATGTGAAATTTTGAAGTTTTGAAAACTCCTGTTAGTTGCTCAGAGAAAAGATGGTAGAGTTGTTTTGTCCTTTTAATTTTTGCCAAGTTGTTACGATTCAAAATTTTCATGAAAAAAAAACAGTAAAAGCAACTAAACTCAAAACCAAGATCTAGTACACACGGTTTATGCAATCGATACCGGGTAAGAACGAGTTTCTGAACATCTGGAGTAACGAAGCTGTGCCAGTTCTTCGAAGAAATGGGTCAAATTTCTTGTCAAAAAACACAGAGCCTTTCAGCTTGGACAAGCGGTGTTATTCTTCAAGAAACAATACAATGAGATTCATGGAATTTGCCGGTTAAATTCCAAAAAAGGTTAAAGCTGTCAGTTTACTTTCAGTTCACTTCTCAATTGCATAATTCAGAGATTATCATAGGAAGTTGTTCAAAGAGAAAAAAGAGTACATGAAGGGTCCGCAAAATATTCCCGATCCGAATCCACTTGAAATTTTATGGGCAATTTCGCATCAGCAGAAGCAAAAACATACTGTTCTTAGGGAAAATTGGAAAGAAAAGTGCCGAATATTTGACGCAGATGCCGTCAGGAAACTGTATGAAAATTATACAGACCGTCTAATAGAAAGGCTACTAGAAAATGCTAAAGGCCTGAGGAACCCATTACTAGAGAACTGATTTGAACACAAAATGTTTTATTAGACGCCTGCGGCGTACTCAAAAATTCTTCAAATGTACATAGTGTTTTGGTACCACCCGGGTCGATGTGTCACAAAATTTTGTAAGATAAGCGGTGAATGCGGTGAAATTACATAAATCAGGCGGTGAATGCGATGAAAGAAACCTTTATCGCCGGGGAGCGGTGAAGTTAAATAATTTCACCGCTGAATTTAGCGGTGAAATTACACAAATAAACCGCTTTGAAAAAAGTGTCCCAACTATGTAAGATAAGCCGTGAATGCGATCAAATTACACAAATTCACCGCCTAACTCAGTGGTGAACTTACATACATTCACCGCTTAGAAAAATGTGTTAAAATTGTCTGAGATCAGCAGTGAATGCGGTGAAATCACAT